>NC_142801.1:28633579-28963277 GCF_049724085.1 Artemia sp. Qi Xiang Cuo | reverse complement strand
AATCATAGTATACATTACAACCTAGACCAATATAAGCAAGATATGGTAATGCGAATAAAAAAAGCTATGGAACAAGTTAAAGACAATCTGGAAGATGCGACAACAGAACAAAAAGAAAAATATGACCGAACAAGCAACAAAAACAAATTACTGTTTAGGAGACTTGGTTTATGTGTACAAAACTAACCTGGAAGGAACAAAAAAGTTAAAACCGAAATGGGATGGACCCTACAGGATTATAAAGATTCTACCAAATAACTTAATATATGTTCTAAAGCATCAGTATAAGGAAAAGGAAGAAGTAGTACACCACAATAGAATGAAAAAGGGATATTTTTCAAAACCGTGGAAAACAGAACCTATTCTTTCAGACGAAGAAATAGAGCAAACTGTTTCACCAGTATATATCAGAAGACCATATGAATTTTATGACCTTTTTAATGACCACAAAAGTTGGGAGGAGTGGAAGGAGTATTTATCCCAGTCTTGGCTACAAACTCTACACAACAAACAAGAGAAAAAGTGAAATATTCGATTCTCATCGGATACTAGCGAGGAAGAAAATCAAACACAAACTAATGGTTTAAAATTATAAAAACCTAGGGTAAAACCTACGGATGAAGAGAAATTGGAAAGAACCAACGAATCATCTTATTTTAGGTGATCTGTAGGTGAGTCTAAGGATTAGACTCACGTACATTCATAACGGAAAAATGGCTTTTGCAAACGCCATCTACCAGACGCCAGCTAAAAGATGTTGACACTGATAATTCTTCTACAGAAACCGATATCAATAAACCTGGGCCATCGTTAAGAAAACCCTCTTTAAGACAGAAATTATGGAGAAAAGTAAAAAAAGCAGAGGGGCAGCAACAAGTTCCTTTGTCAGCAGCACAAGTAGCTAAAACACTTATGAAAAAGGCCAAACATCAGGAGAAACAAAGATTAAAGATATTTGACGAGGCAAAAAAACCACGCTCGAATTCAGAGCCTTGTAAACCGCACTATAGAGACCACGGAAAAACTTGCAAATATTATAAAGAAGAAAAGCAAAAATTTGGAGTCCAAAACTTGGACCAAGAAACGGAGAAAGGCAGAACAAGCGTAGCCCCCAGCAGATTAATATTTGAATAAAACAATTATAACGGAAAAAAAATAATAAATAAAAATAAAACGAGTAAAAAGCCTCTAAGGAATATCGATATTTTCTTTTTTTTAATCGGTATGTAAATAACATCAAAGTTTTCCTCTCAATATATATTGCCAGTAAAAAAAATTATTACCGTCACGTAGAAAAGAAATTAGCTCCGATCTGAAGTGACATCATAGCTTCCTGCAAAAATTTTGTTTCCGATACGAGATAAAACTTCGCGAACGGTGTAATGACAAGACTTGTCAAAACGAATTAGGCTTCGTTTCATAAGAGAAATTAATAAGACCACGTAACTTTTAAATAGGTGTTGTGAAACTAATTAAATTATACATATTTAGAATCAGCATTAAAAGGCGATTCTTATGATATGTATATTGACAAATAAATATATTTTGGGGGGATAATTAAAAAAAAAACACAAAGGAGGGTAGTTTACTGAAATGGGGTAATTGGAAGCTAGCAAATTTGGAGTAAGCACAATCACTGCTGGTCTCTCGTTGTTAAGTACATACAATGCATCTACTGACCTTTGACTCTCTGAGGTGACACTTTCAGTCGAATTTAGAAAAAAAAATTGTTTTGAAGAAATTTAAAAATAATAATAATAGGAAAATACAGCGAGAGTTTACATGAATCCGGACATGTATAATCTAGCTTTAATCTTATTATAATTAGTTATAGTCTAATATAATAATTTTCGGTAGAAAGAAAAAAAAATTAAATTAAAGACAATAATTAAGCACTATAAAGATTTAAGCGAAACTTAGAATAAGCTTAGAAAGCAAAAAATAGTGCGAGGTAAAAGAAACGAAAAGCGATATCAAAACAAATTATAACCTAAAAAACTCACCAGGAGGTAAAAGCCAACGACAAAATCCATTAAAAATCAGCAAAAAATCAACACCATCGTCACAAACAACCCACAATAATAGTTAAGGATAATAATTTTAAATCTAGAGATATTTTGGATCTGAGAATACGAATTGGCACTGGAGAATCCTAGTTTAAACAATTGGTTTTCACCTGTGCCAACCCAAACACCCAAATCCCAAGCCGCTGAACCCTAACAGAATCTAAACGTATCCACTTTTTCTTTGAAAATAAAATATAACATGACACAACAAAAGAACTTGCAGTAATGAACAGAAATTCAATCATACAACGTTTCCAGATTTAAGCTTATCAATAAACGACAGATAGTGGTAATCGCATTCAAAGCTATGTAGCCTTGCCAAGGGAATTATTGTCTCTCTTTCTTTAGCAAATACAATAGTAATTAAAGCTAGGATAAAATTGGCAATCATGATATCGTAAAAACTTACATTTTTATGAAGAAATGAGAACTATTAAACGTGGGGCAAAACTTAATTAAAAGTGTTCTAAAAATCAGCTGAAAAATACAGTACTTTTCTAACATAAACACTTTTGGACGGAACAATTTTAAATAATTTAAAAAAATATAGGTTGCAAAAATTAGACACCCCCCACCTTTTAAAAAATAAGGAGATAATGAATTTGACCATAGAAGGGCAATCATCGTAAAAACTTGTTAAGGTTATTGAAAAAAAACATGAAACATATAAATATAGGCTTTAAAAAAAAGACCTATTTTACTGAAAAAGGGAAAAAGACTTGAAAAAAAACTCTTAGGCTTCATTGAAATAAAGAATCAAAAAAAAAGAGAAGGGTTCAAGTTGAAAATATAGTCAGACAAAATTAAAGGAGAAGAAACTGAATGGAGTCAGTTAAACTCTGTTATACGCACATATTGAATTGACCGAACGAGACTAGTACGAAAATTGTAATAAATAGGTACAAAATAAGTAGCATCAATACTACGGAGCCACCGTTACAGTGGCTAACTCGGGCTGAGATTAACAGAAATATTGGAAAAATGCTCCAAGTAGACAGGAAAAAATTATGCTCTCTTATGAGGGTGTCGAATTCATAATAATGACTAACATGGCATGAAAAATTAAAAGAAGGCACATAATATTCGTAAGGACTTAAGTTAGGTTGAAACCTAAGACAAGGCCACTAAAAGCTGGGAAGTTAAAGTGAAAATAGTCATTGTCACTTGTATATCTAAAACTAAATTACTGTGTGCCATGAAGTCCAGGTATTTTCTGCAGAAGGGCTACTTTTTTGGAAAAAGAATAGCCCAAGAGAAAATTGTGGCCACAAATCAAAAAGTCTGGCAATACTATAAATTATTAATTATTGTGTGTGCAGGTTCATAATAGTCTTTTTAGCGGTAGCCCCTGACAAGAGGACCTGGAAACGTTATAAGGAGCTACCAGAAGGCAGTCCTGGTAAGCAAACCTTCAGAGTACAGGCAAGAGTCATTTGATAATGGCATAACAGGTATAAGGTGAACTGCAAAATTTTTTAACTTATCAGATCTAAACTGTAAATGGAGCCTTATACCAAAAGGACATTAAAGCTGAAAAAAAGAGAGATTACAGACAAAAAAGTTATAAAACTGTCTCAAGTACCAAAAATTCGAAAAGAATTAGAAAGCTCAAAAGTCTGAAAAGTTTGAGCAAAGTCATGTTATATGAACTATTGCCAAGCCCTTATATAGAGGTTAATCACAGTTATCAGTTATAGTGCATAAATCTGTTTGTTGGAGTTGCTTTTGTTTTGTAAATATTTTAATTGCAGTTAGGACTTGTCATATAAAAGTCTTGACGAACTTATTTAAATTTGTAAAAAAAAAAAAATATGTCAGTGATTAAATAAATTATTAGAGTACATAATTATTATTTGTTTTTAACAATTAAGTTATGTATCTACATACCTTCTGTTAATATAAATATATATATATATATATATATATATATATATATATATATATATATATATATATATATATATATATATATATATATATATATATATATATATATATATATATATATATATATATATATATATATATATATATATATATAACCTAAACTATCCATGTAAATATAGTGAATTAAATGTTGAGTATTTGTGTTTTTTATTTTTATATCATTCAAGAAGTATTCTACATTAATACTTCATAAGCAATTAACAAAACAATAATTGGAATTAATTCCAATGATAGTCTATACCGTGTTTTATTTTGCTTTAAGTTTGAACCAGTAGTTAAATGTCCTATCTAGTTTTGCGAATTAAAAAAAAAGAAAAATACTTGTGTAAGTTATTACACAATGCTTTTATATATATATACTATATTTTTATTTTCTTTAAGTTTTAACTAGTGACTTAATGCAATATATAAATGTTTGACCTCGAGTCAACGTATTAATTATTTTTATTGTGAAATAATCAGTTTAGTATTAAGTTTGAAAGAATAATCCAGCAAGAAACATAATGTTTCGATTTAAGCAGGATATTATTTTTGGAGTAATTAAAAGAGAGAAAAGTAAATGAAAGTAATTAAACTTTACGGAGTTTAGTGTTTCCTTCTACTATATATGTAAAACCATATGCTTTATATGTATACTAATGTGAATATTTATTTTAGATACAGCCTTAGCTATTTTTTTTGGAAATACAATTTTTCGTAGCATCCTTTTTTATCCATTTTTTCTTTCAATCATATTTTGACACATTTTTGGAAAGTAACAAATTTTGAAGCCACTTCAAATGTATCCTGATACTATCATCTCATACCATCAGAAACCAAACCATAACTGATCAACTGATATTTTGGAAAGTATAGCAGTATTACAGACTTTACTACAAGTTTATCAGAAAGTGAGATGAAATCAGAACCAAATTTAGACCTAGATAATGTGCTACTTAGACCAAATGGCTTATGTTATTGAAATATGTGAAAATACTTTGTGCTGGAAAAATATGTGAAAATTAAAAAAATCAAAAATGTTATGTGTAATTTACCCAAGGCATTTCTAAACCAAAAAATAAACGGTATATCAACCACATCACACAGATAAATTAAATTATTAATGGGAATTAAATTTAAACTCAAATAATTCATAAACTTTTCTAACATAATTTGAAATCTAATTTAAGCAGAACCAATAATATAATGGTTAAGCTGCTTGGGGTCAAGTTAAAACAGAATATGCATATAAAGAAGGGTAACAGAGTACTTTTCAGTCCTAGAGACAGAGAAAAAGAGAAACAAGAATGAATTTCAAATTGAAATCCTTCGACAAAAAAAGAACATGGCCTATATTGGATCAGAAACATGACCCTAAGGAAACCCATTGAGGGTAGATGCACATAATGACCCAAAGATGGCAGCATAATAGCTGTAAACAAAATTAAGTTGTTTTAAAAGTAAAATATTGAGAATTGGGACAATTCTTCTTTAAATGGGTAGTATTGTGGTAAAGCTTTCTAACTTAGTTAATTATTAATTTAGTAAAAATATATAAGACGCAAATACGACGTTTAGAAATACCACTTTTTATTCAGATAAGGAATATATCCTGCCAAGTTTCTGCTTAACGGGAAATTGAGAAATACCACTTCCTAGCTATTTGCGTCGGTTGGTTAAAGGAAGGTGTGGTTCATAAAATGTAAAAAAGATACATTTTATGGGAAGGGGCAGATATAGACTGATACTTTACTTTATGCCGGACTGATCTCTGGTCCGTTGTTTTTAGAAATACTTTGGAACCTTGTCGGATCATTGTAAGTGTCTGTATCTTATTATATATTATTGTAGTTTCTGAGACTTGTGGTCTACTTGGGACAGCCAGTCCCAGTAGAATATCTATATCTGGAATTATTATATGTTAATTGAATAAAAGTATTGCATTATAGCCAACCTCTCCACGATCTATCTTTAGTCCCTAGAACATACCCAGTTGGTACAACTCAATAGTTTGGTCATAGCCTAAGGCACGCTACCAAAGTTTAAATACCTTAGGGCCATAGTTTATCTCCCCTGTAAAGGGAGAATAAAGGCATCTACGACTACAACACCCAAATACCATAAAATACACTTCACAGCCAAAAATTTGAGGGCAAATAGGCCCCCTCCCGCGCCACTTTTTTTTCGCAAAATCGTACGATTGAAATTCTGAGATTGCTATTTTGTTCAGCATAGTTGAAAGGCCTAATAACTATGTTTTTGGAGATAACTTGACCCCCCCCCCCACAGTCCCTGAGGTAAGGTCCTTAAGTTATAAAATTAGCCCATTGTTTACGTATAATATTTATATAGTATTAATGTTTTGGGACGTATGCATACATTTTTGGGTGGGGAGGGGACGACAAATTTTTTCCTGGGGAGACTTCGCGCGGGGAGAATTTTCTATGGAGAAGGAATTTTCCAGAGGATGAAATTTTCAGGGGAAATTTGCCAGAATTCCTATACGAAATTTCTTTATGTCTTACTTTCTCTTTACTGACTCAATTTTACGCGTGGAGGTGTTAAGCTTAATTTTACTGGGTAAATTTTCACCAGGATTGAATTGTCCAGAGCATATTTCCGTCGGGAGGCTGATTTTTTCCGGGGAGGTGGAGCCATATTTCCTGGTATTATTTAAAAAACGATCAGAAATTAAAACAAAACAAGTTTTTTAACTGAAAGTAAGGAGCAACATCAAAAATTGAAACGAACAGAAATTATTACGTATTTGAGTGGTATCACCTCTCCTCAACACCTCGCTCTTTACGCTAAAGTTTGAATTTTGTCCCAATTCTTTAAGAGCGACTCCTGAAACACAACAGTAGTTTAATTAGAAGAATAAGAATCTCTTTTCAAAGTACTAAAAAACTTTAGCGGAAGGAGCAAGGCGTTGAGGAGGGGCAATACCCATCATATACGTAATAATTTCTGTTCGTTTTAATTTTTAATGTTGCTCCTTACTTTCAGTTGAAAAAACTTGTTTTCTTTTATAAACAAACATAAATCAGCGATACCCTAACTATATATATATATATATATATATATTTGTGAATTTTTATATTAGTGAAATCAAAATTATTAAATTGTAATTAAATATTGTAATAAATTGAACGTAATCAAAAATTGTTATTCTGTTGTATTTATGCAATTTTCTAATATATGTTTTCACTGAGGATAGAAATTATAAATGTTTGTTTAAAGTTTCAATGTCGCTCTATACTTCATTCAGAATTTTGTTTTAATTGATAACTGTTTTCAAAAATGTATTCAAAATGCACAAAAATGGCACTAAATAAAGATACGTTAATACAGTATTTGAACTGGTGTTATGATGTGGTAAAAAAAAAGGTGTCAACATAAATAAAAAAACTAAGCTAATCATATGTGCGGCACATATGATAAAATTTATTTATAGGTTCTGCGCTCTTGAGTACAAAGATTCTAAGACAACTGACTTCATAGTTCGTTCAGTAGCTATGATAATGCAACAAGAATCGTTGGAGTCGATAAAAGAATACTGGACATGCTTAAGAGCACATTTAACCAAAAAATATATTACAGATAAGGTAAAATCAAGAGCACTGGATCTATTAAAATCTGTAAGTGAACCTTCTAGCCTGAAGTTCCAACCAGATGCTGTCTCTGAAGACAAGACTATAGACGATTGTGATTTTACTGGTAATTGTGACACTGATGATCGAAATCCTTTTATATCTTTCTTTGCTTTTCATGATGAGTGCTCAGAGGATAATAGTAGGGACAGGGAATTAAACCGTTATTATAGTTTGAAAGTTTGTCATAGGCTAGAACTAATAATTATTAAACACTGCCCCTTAACAACTGCAGTAGTAACATTGGGTTTATTTAAAAAAAAAATATATACATCATCGATTCTCTGAAGCAATGCTTGTGCGGGAGAAAACCCTCCTAATAAATCAAAAAACCAAGAAACCAAAAAAAACTGCCCCTTAACCAAAAAACACCAAAAAACACCAAAGAAACCAAAAAAACACTGCCCCTTAACAACTGCAGCAATGCTAAATGGTAGATTTACTAGGCATACAAATGCATCAGTAGAAAATTATTTCAATATAATGAAAAGATAGGTTTACAGAGGTGGGCAAAGTCCCAAGGACCCTGGTAAATTTGTGGATACGAGTTATACAAATGCTATACCCATGGATTTAAACAGGATTGCTCTCCTGAATATCTATTCCCCCACCTCTTAAATTGCTAGCACAAGAAAACTAGTAGATATTGATTCCGAGCAACAAAAAGAGGAAGAAAAGGAAAAGCAATTCCCAAAAACGGATACTGTAAAAGAGGTCTGGAAGAAAAAAAGCAATACAAAAAATACAACTGGCTCCAAATATTATGGCCCGTCCCCTAATCTTTGTGTTCCACCGGAATACATCATACCTGCTGAAAAATTGAATAGAAGAAACATAAAATTACCTAAAAAAAAAGTACTTTCGAATAATGAACAGTTGGACAACTTCCAAGACTTTAGAAGCGCTTATTCAAAGTATTCTTCGGGTCACATCGATTCAATTGTTTTAGGAAGAGTGTCAGTGGCGGGGGGGGGGGAAACAAATTGGCATACATTTCAATAGGTGAACTGGCGTCAATAATAGGCCAGGCTTGGCTAAGCGATCAGATTATGGAGGCCTATATAATGAATAGAATAAAGGAAAGAAATCTAGCCCATAGTGTCGTTCTTCAAGGAGCACCACTTGTAAACAAGATCTTATTACAACTCAAGGATCCAGGCTATTTCATTCCTGCCAAAATTTAGATTTTTTTGGTTAACGAGTTTGGTGTGCACTGGACGCTTATTTTCATTGATAGTCTGAGCAGGAGTTAGATTTTTTTTTACCCTTTACTGGGTGAAGACAAATATTATGGCAAATTTTCAAACGTTTTTCTTGATAAGCGCTCCGATTTAAAAATTTTGCCCTTTAAATTCAAAAAACAAGAAGATATTTTCAATTACGGCCCGATGTGCCTTCAATTTATAGATTTTCTTTGCAACTCGATAGATTTGGAGTATGAAGAACCACTCAACGATCTCTACTTAAATTTCAGAGACGAAGAAAATATAATTTATAATTTGGCAGATGACGAAAGTAGCAATAAAATGCGAGCCCAAATCTTAAAGAAATTGTAAAAGCCATGGACGTATCATTGACTAATATTTGCAGAATGTCACCTGTAACATATCAGTCAAATTCTGATTGGTCGGATTCAGATGATGCAACAAATTGGATTGGATGTAATACAAATGAAGACCATTGGTTCCACAGTGATTGTTTCTTTAAAACGTTTAAAACCGCACAAGAGGGAAAATTAAACTGTCTAATTTGTAAAATATTTTAAGTTTTGAAAGAGATAAATTCAACAGTCATGTAAATAATATTCAATTATATCTTTCCAAATGAAAAATAATGGATGACTTGAATCCAATACAAGAACTGAGTCAGATAAAACAGTTGAATCAAATGACATTCATAGTTTTGCATAGCTTATAAAATGTGTTCATAATCGTGCCAATTTGGCCCTAGACTCAATTTTGCTGAAGTAGATAGGGCTAAATGTTGGATTGATAAATTAGTTTGGGTTTAAAAACAACTACATACTGAAATTAGACTAATTGATTACTTTGGCTGAAGAAAATCGGTCTCTTCATTTGTTTACACTGAGTTATTTATTCTATACTTAAAAACTTAAATATAAAAGTTAATTACCAAAAAAAATCTAAAAAAAAGGCTCATTAAAGGGAAGTTTTGGGTGCTTAACTGTTGCACAGGTTTTGTATATCTAAAATTCAGGGTTAAATCAAACATTTCTTTTTAATGTAAATTTAATGGTTGTGGGACAAACTAAATTGTGACCAAGATGAAGAACAAAAAAATCTTGATATTAGCAAAAATTCATTGCCTATTGTATATTAAAACATTCGGATGAACTAAAAATTAAAAAAAACAAATTAGTGCTAGAGGCCAATTTGTTTTTCTTAATGAAGTTTATTTATTTTTGTCTATGTTTTATGTTGGCTACTTTGTAGTTTCACCCAAAAAGAGTGTAAATAGAACATGATTGGTATATCTTATCACAAAATAAAAGCAAGATTTAAGAAAATAAATTGAATTCTATGGAGCTCGGAAGTCTTGAAAAAAGTAATATTTCATTGGTCGTTACACTTAAAAATAAGCTAGTCAAATAAAAATTTATATCTGCAAGTCTGTGTTAGAAACTGGTATATTTTCATTTTTGTGTCATTTTGTGTTTTATATTCCTCGTTTATGTGGGGGTTTTTTTAATATAAGCTTCGTCAAAACAAGTTGATTAACTTGAAAACTAATGGCAGATTTTATCATCATGAAAGAAAATAAAATTGCTAGTTGCTACACAGCTGAAGAACATAAAAAACAATTTGAAACAAGAAAAAAGTCATCGTCTAGTATAATGTTTAAAATATCTTTAATTTTCCTCGTCTGTCTTTGCCTTGCTAATATAATTTTTATTTTACTTTTATCTTAGTTTAGCCAAAAAAATCAGGAAGAGTAAATCTGTAAGAGTATATAATAAAAAAAAGGTGCTACGCGGGAAAAGTGAAAAACTAAAATGACAGTAGTACCATCGTGTGGATTTTTTTTATTATAATTGAGTTGGGAGGGGACACTGAAATTATCTTTCCCCGGGCTCTACCAATACTAGAAATGATTATGCTTGAAACAACGTGGAAGGCTTACACAATTCTCCAGAAACTAGTCAAATAATTCCATAAAATCACACTTTTTCATAATCAGACTTAAAATTGAATGCTGAAAAAGCATAAAACACTAGTAAGTATTAATTTCTAATACAAATTAATGTCGGCTGAAGTAGAGGTATATGCAAAAGCCTAGCATTCTAGTGAAAGGGTAACACTAATCATATTTCAGGTTAATTTGACGTATTTTATGTATAATCATTTTCCTGACTTTCATGCCAACAAATCCTTTTGTTTCGACGAATTTTTACTTTCTTTATTTTTCTACTTTCAGGCATCTTTTGGTACATAAGGCCATTGAAAATCCTCTGTTAAGGAATTCATAAATATCCACTGAAACAAGCAATTAATGAGGAGCTAAGAGAATTCATTTAAGCCCAACATATTCAAAGCCAAAGTTGAAGAAACAAATGAAGACGAATTCTTTGCTATTGTTCAAGGTTCATGAATGCTGATAACTGAACGTAAGCTATTTATGTTTTGCGAATAAATCATGACAAAGTTTTTTTATTTTTATATATTTTTTTCATAATAAACTATTCCTTTAAGAACAAATTGTATTTGCTCCACAGTGAACTAGGGACTATAAGGAAAAATAAATCGTTAAATTAGAAAATCAGAAAGACATTTAACAATGGAGAACAAATTGAATTGTATGATAAATTTACGAAGCAATTATTAATTTGAGTTGTTGGTCTTCTTTGCTGGATATCGAGGCCATACCCAGAGGGGGGGGGCAGGGTGGTTTGACCCCCCCCCCCAAATGTTTGTCTGACTCGTAAAAACGCAACAAAAACGGATATAAACAAATTTTGTATGCGTTTTTTGATGCGATCTTACTTCTTTTTTTTATGCGTCTAAGAGAAAAGGGCTAGAGTCATAATTACGCAACGACTCTCTCGAAAAATAATGGTTATTTCAACCTGGAGAAAGGGTCGTTGATTTTGAAAGCGGAGTAATTTTATAAATCTTGAAGACTTTAGCGTAAAGAGCGAGAGTTGGGAAGGGGGTAGACCCCATCCTCACTATTTTAATGTTTAATTTTGTTCCCAACTTTCAATTCAAAAAATGATTTTTATTTAAGACTTATCTATAATTCTTCGCTAAAATAAAACGGTATATAGAGCATGACCAGTTAAACTTTTAATTGAGCATTTTTGAGAAGTCCAATAACCATGAGCTAATTGGGATTGTGCTCCGATTTGTGGCGAGTGACAGCTCATTTGAAACGTCTCATCTGTCTAATGATAGCACTACACTTTTTGAGAAGAATATGAACCTTTTTCTCATTCTTTGGCCTAATGGATGGAATTTTAAGACTAATACGATAAGAAAATCGCCCTGGTTAAATGAAAAAGTCACAAAGAGTTGTAGCAATGAAGAAAATATTGAATGTTATGGTAATATTATTGTAAATTGTTTTTCACTTCATAAAAACACTGTATAGGACATAATAAGCCAAAGCAAGGCAAAGCAACGCCATCACCCGCTTTTTTGTAAGACAAGGATTTTTAATATCTTAAAAAAACTTTATTTGGGAACTGAATTGAATTCAAGACTTTTAGACGCGGTAAGACGTACATATTATGAATCAGAGAAAAATGAGCTTTAAAATGAGCTACTAGTCAAGCAGATAAGGTTTACTCCCAAGAAGTAGTGTCTGACCCCTTAGAATCTACTCTGCTATGAGTCAATTGTGATTGTGCTCCGATTTGTCGCGAGTGACAGCTCATTTGAAACGTCTCATCTGTCTGATGAGAGCACTCCAAGTTTTGAGAGGAATAGGAACCTTTTTCTCATTCTTCGACCTTATGGCTGGAATTTTGAGACTAGAGCGATAAGAAAATCGCCCTGGTTAAATGAAAAAGTCACAAAGAGTTGTAGCAATGAAGCAAATATTGATTGTTATGGTAAATCTAGGCCTATTGTTTTCCGCTTCATAAAAACACTGTATAGGACATAATAAGCCAAAGCAAGGCAAAGCAATGCCATCGCCCGCTTTTTTGTAAGACAAGGATTTTGAATTTCTTAAAAAAAAATTTATTTGGGAACTAAATTAAATTCAAGAATTTTAAACGCGGTAAGACGTATATATTATGAATCAGAGAAAAATGGGCTTTAAAATGAGCTACTAATCAAGCAGATAAGGTTTAGTCCCAAAAAATAGTGTCTGACCCCTTAGAATATCCTCTGCTGTGAGTCAATTGTGATTGTGCTCCGATTTGTGGCGAGTGACAGCTCATTTGAAACATATCATCTGTCTTATGATAGCACTCCACGTTTTGAGAAGAATAGGAACCTTTTTCTCATTCTTTGACCTTATGGCTGGAATTCTAAGACTAGGAAGATAAGAAAATCGCCCTGGTTAAATGAAAAAGTCACAATGAGTTGTAGCAATGAAGTAAATATTGAATGTTATGGTAATGTTATGGTAAATTGTTTTTCGTTTCATAAAAACACTGTATAGGACATAATAAACCAAAGCAAGGCAAAGCAACGCCATCACCCGCTTTTTTGTAAGACAAGGATTTTGAATTTCATAACAAAAACTTTATTTGGGAACTAAATTGAATTCAAGAATTTTAAACGCGGTAAGACGTATATATTATGAATCAGGGAAAAATGGGCTTTAAAATGAACTACTGTCAAGCAGATAAGGTTTAGTCCCAAAAAGTAGTGTCTGGTCCCTTAGAATCTCCTCTGCTGTGAGTCAATTGTGATTGTGCTCCGATTTGTGGCGAGTGACAGCTCATTTGAAACATTTCATTTGTCTGATGATAGCACTCCACGTTTTGAGAAGAATAGGAACCTTTTTCTCAGTCTTTGACCTTATGGCTGGAATTTTAAGACTAGGGCGATAAGAATATCGCCCTGGTTAAATGAAAAAGTCACAAAGAGTTGTAGCAATGAAAGAAATATTGAATGTTATGGTAATGTTTTGGTAAATTGTTTTTCGTTTCATAAAAACATTGTATAGGACATAATAAACCAAAGCAAGGCAAAGCAACGCCATCGCCCGTTTTTTTGTAAGACAAGGATTTTGAATTTCTTAAAAAAAACATATTTTGGAACTAAATTGAATTCAAGACTTTTAAACAAGGTAAGACGTATATATTATGAATCAGAGAAAAATGGCATTTAACATGAGCTACTAGTCAAGCAGATAAGGTTTAGTCCCAAAAAGTAGTGTCTGACCCCTTAGAATCTCCTCTGCTGTGAGTCAATTGTGGCTGCGCTCCAATTTTTGGTAATTGACAGCTCATTTGAAGCTTCTCATCTGGCTTATGATAGCACTTCACTTTTTGAGAAGAATAAGAACCTTTTTCTCATTCTTTGACCTTATGGCAGGAATTTTAAGACTAGGGCAATAAGAAAATCGCCCTGGTTAAATGAAAAAGTCACAAAGAGTTGTAGCAATAAAGAAAATATTGAATGTTATGGTAAATCTAAGGCCTATTGTTTTTCGCTTCATAAAACACTGTACAGAACATAATAAGCCAAGGCAAAGCTATCTCCGGCTTTTTTGTAAGATAACAATTTTGATTTTTATAAAAAAAACTTAATTTGGGAACAAAATTGAATTAAATTCTTTTAAACGCAATAAAACGTACAAATTTTAAATAAGAGAAAAAGGGCCTTTAAATTAAGCTACTAGTGAAGCAGATAAGGTGTAGTCTCAAAAAATAGTGTCTGACCCCTTAGAATCTCCTCTGCTGTGAGTCAATTGTGATTGTGCTCCGATTTCTGGCGAGTGACAGCTCATTTAAAACGTCTCATCCGTCTGATGATAGCACTCCACGTTTTGAGAAGAATATGAACCTTTTTCTCATTCTTTGACCTTATGGCTAGAATTTTAAGACTAGGGCGATAAAAAAATCGCCCTGGTTAAATAAAAAAGTCCCAAAGAATTGTAGCAATGAAGGAAATACTAAATGTTATGTTAATGTTATGGTAAATTATTTTTCACTTCATAAAAACACTGTATAGGACATAATAAGCCAAAGCAAGGCCATCGGCCGCTTTTTTGTAAGACAAGGATTTTGAATTTCTTAAAAAAAACTTTATTTTGGAAATAATTGAAATCAAGAATTTTAAACACGGTAAGACATATATATTATGAATCAGCAAAAAATAGGCTTTAAGATGAGCTAATAATCAAGCAGATAAGGTTTAGTCCCAAAAAGAAGCGTCTGACCCCTTAGAATCTCCTCTGCTGTTAGTCAATTGTGATTGTGCTCTGATTTTTGGCGAGTGACAGCTCATTTGAAACGTTTCATCCATCTGATGATAGCACTCCACGTTTTGAGAACAATAGGAACCTTTTTGACCATATGGCTGGAATTTTAATACTAGGGCGATAAGAAAATTGCTCTGGTTAAATGAAAAAGTCACAAAGAGTTGTAGCAATGAAGAAAATATTGAATGTTATGGTAAATATAAGGCCTATTGTTTTTCGCTTCATAAAAACACTGTATAGGACATAATAAGCCAAAGCAAGGCAAAGCAACGCCATCACCCGCTTTTTTGTAAAACAAGGATTTTGAATTTCATAAAAAAAACTTTATTTGGAAACTAAATTGAATTCAAGAATTTTAAACGCGGTAAGACGTATATATTATGAATCAGAGAAAAATGGGCTTTAAATTGAGCTACTAGTCAAGCAGATAAGGTTTAGTCCAAAAAAGAAGTGTCTGACCCCTTAGAGTCTTCGCTGCTGTGAGTCAATTGCGATTGTGCTCCGAATAGTGGCGAGTGACAGCTCATTTGAAACACCTCATCTGTCTGATGATAGCATTCCATGTTTTGAGAAGAATAGGAACCTTTTTCTCATTCTTTGGCCTTATGGCTGGAATTCTAAGACTAGGGCGATAAGAAAATCGCCCTGGTTAAATGAAAAAGTCATAAAGAGTTGTAGCAATGAAGGAAATATTGAATGTTATGGTAATGTTATGGTAAATTGTTTTTCGTTTCATAAAAACAATGTATAGGACATAATAAACCAAAGCAAGGCAAAGCAACGTCATCGCCCGCTATTTTGTAAGACAATGATTTTGAATTTCTTAAAAAAAACTTTATTTGGGAACTAAATTGAATTCAAGACTTTTAAACGCAGTAAGACGTATATATTAAGAATCAGAGAAAAATGGGCTTTAAAATGAGCTACTAGTCAAGCAGATAAGGTTTAGTCCCAAAAAGATGTGTCTGACCCCTTAGAATCTCCTCTGCTGCGAGTCAATTGTGATTGTTCTCCGATTTGTGGCGAGTGACGGCTCATTTGAAACGTCTCATCTGTCTGATGATAGCACTACATGTTTTGAGAAGAATAGGAATCCTTTTCTCATTCTTTGACTTTATGGCTAGAATATTGAGACTAGAGCGATAAGAAAATCACCCTAGTAAAAAGAAAATGTCACAAAGAGTTGTAGCAATAAAGAAAATATTGAATATTATGTTAAATCTAAGGCCTAGTGCTTTTGCTTCATAAAACACTGTACAGGACATAATAACCTACGGCAAAGCCATCTCCGGTTTTTTTATAAGACAACGATTTGAAATTTCACAAAAAAAAACTTTATTTGGGAACATAATTGAATTCAAGACTTTTAAACGCGGTAAGACGTATATATTATGAATCAGAGAAAAATGGCCTTTAAATTGAGCTACTAGTCAATCAGATAAGGTTTAGTCCCAAAAAATAGTGTCTGATCCCTTAGAATCTCCTCTGCTGTGAGTCAATTGTGATTGTGCTCTGATTTCTGGCGAGTGACAGCTCATTTGAAACGTCTCATCCGAATGATGATAGCACTCCACGTTTTGAGAAAAATAAGAAACTTTTCCTCATTTTTTGACCTTATGGCTAGAATTTTAAGACTAGTGCGATATGAAAATCGCCCTGGTTAAATAAAAAAAAGTCACAAAGAGTTGTAGCAATGAAGGAAATACTAAATTTTATGGTAGTGTTAGGGTAAATTGTTTTTCACGTCATAAGAACACTGTATAGGACATAATAAGCCATAAGATATAGTCCAAAAAAGTAGTGTCTGACCCCTTAGAATCTCCTCTGCTGTCAGTCAATTGTGATTTTGCTCCGATTTGTGGCGAGTGATAGCTCATTTGAAACGTCTCATCCGTCTGATGATAGCACTCCACGTTTTGAGAAAAATAAGAACCTTTTTCTCATTCTTTGACCTTAGGGCTGGAATTTTAAGACTAGGGCGATAAGAAAATAGCCCTGGGTAGATGAAAAAGTCACAAAGAGTTGTAGCAATGAAGAAAATATTGAATGTTATGGTAAATCTAAGGGATATTGTTTTTCACTTCTTAAAAACATTGTGTAGGACATAATAAGGCAAAGCAACGCCATCACCCGCTTTTTTGTAAGACAAGGATTTCGAATTTGTTAAAAAAAACTTAATTTGGGAACTAAATTGAATTCAAGACCTTTAAACACGGTAAGACGTATATATTATGAATCAGAGAAAAATGGGCTTTAAAATGAGCTACTGGTCAAGCAGATAAGGTTTAGTCCCAAAAAATAGTGTCTGACCCTTTAGAATCTCCTCTGCTGTGAGTCAATTGTGATTTTGCTCCGATTTGTGGCGAGTGAAAGCTCATTTGAAACGTCTCATCTGTCTGATGATAGCACTACACGTTTTGAGAAGAATAGGAACCTTTTTCTCATTCTTTGACCTTATGGCTGGAATTTTAAGCCTAAGGCGATAAGAAAATCGCCCTGGTTAATTAAAAAGTCACAAAGAGTTGTAGCAATGAAGGAAATACTAAATGTTATTGTAATGATATGGTAAATTGTTTTTCACTTCATAAAAACACTGTATAGGACATAATAAGCCAAAGCAAGGCCATCGCCTGCTGTTATGTAAGACAAGGATTTTGAATTTCTTAAAAAAACTTTATTTGGGAGCTAAATTGAATTCAAGAATTTTAAACGTGGTAAGACATATATATTATGAATCAGCGAAAAATGGGCTTTAAAATGAGCTACTAGTCAAGCAGATAAGGTTTAGTCCCAAAAAGTAGTGTCTGGCCCCTTAGAATCTTCTCTGCTGTGAGTCAATTGTGTTAAAGTATTTTAATAGTCTTTTAGGTTAAAGGAGACAAAATTTGGCAACACTGTAATCAATTTGAAAGATTGGGCAAACAGAAAGGGTATGCTTTCGCACACCCCTCCTGTTTACCTTTTCCAGATTTCTCCAGGTACCCATTTAGAGCTTGGTCAACTTTGGCTGAGCTTACAGAGTCACGCCACTAAACCCCGTCCCAGACCAAATAATTGGGTACACTAGGATTCAAACCCTCACTCTCTTGGACAAAGGATCCTAAATCATGCGCACCAATCCACTCGGCTAGGAACCCAAAGGGTATGTAATTAGGATAAAAAGCTCTTTTAAAGGGACAAAAAACAACTATCATAAATAGCAAGGTATCGAGGAGCAAGGTAAAGAGCAAAGTTTCGCCCCATCCCCCCTTATTTATGGAATAAATTCCTGTTCGGTTTTAGTCTTAATGCTGGTCCTAATTTTCAATTGAAAAAACTTTTTTTATATTTAATTTACACAAAAAGAATGGACAGTGCATAGAATGAAAATAAGCACAAACTAGAAATCGAATCTTTGAATATGGTCATGTATTGTGCTTGTTCGACAACCAACTTTTAGAACTACGGCAGTTATGTGAATAATTTAGAGAGCATTAGCTTGAATAAGTAAGTATCCTTACAGCTAGTATTGAAGCTGAACGAGTTCTTGACTTATCGGGTATATTTAGCAAAGAAAAACTCGTATTTATAAAAGCCCCAAAGTTAACATTAACTTTGTTTTGGGGACGGGGTGACTTCAAATTATAATTCCTGCAAATGTTAAACATCATTGAATATATCTTGCAATACATTTAGGCTGTATTGTTTGACGTCAATAAGCCACTTACTGTTGACCTACTACACCAAACATATACAATATTGCTTTTTGGATCTTTGGAAGACGATAAGCATTGACAAAATAGATGGCTCTTATTGACAAAACGAAACAATAGTAAAAAAAGAGAAAAACGAGGATTAGAAATTATTTATAGCTGTTATCGAATTGTTATGTAATTAATAGAAAATTTTGTAAAATTAAAAGAAAAGCATTTGTCCCGTACCTCTTGACGCTTTCACCAACATCAATTAAATCTGATCAAATTGAGTTGAGTGTTTTGTTTTGCTAGCAGGATTTTATAGCATAGATAAAAGAATAGCATTACAACTGCCTCTTGATATGTTATAAATTTTTCATTTACAAAGAAATTGAAGCTTAGAGTAATAAAACAGTGGAACTTAAACAGTAAAGAAATTGGAGCAAAGAAACAACAATATTATAAAGTTGGTATGTATTTCTTATACTCAAATTTTATAGAACATAAAACATACGCATTTTTAAACGTTAATAAATAACTCTTAATATGACAATATTAATTAAATATGCTTACCCCAAAAAGTTCATTAAGTGGACACACGCTTTTGAAAGCATCTTGGGATCTATTGTTTCATTGCTGTAGTTATTTAAGGAGAAAAGAACTGGATAAATAATGCTTTAAGTAAGCTCCTTAGAATAAATAACTTCTTAAAATAAAATCCTGACACGGTAAAAAAAAAAACGGAAAAAGATAGGATTAAGCCTGAAAACAAACAAAAATAAGCTGTACATGGTTTTTTCCCTTAGAATTGTTAATAGAAAGATAAGAAGACATAAACTCGTTGAGCTGGAAATGTGAAGGATTTTTTATAGTTAAGACTTAGGAAAAAGTTGTCCCTTGGTTTTTCTGACATCTCCTCTGTCTTCTAATTTTTAGCTAAATCACTATTTTCGGTGTGGTACCATGCAGTATTTTGTGGTACGTGCCTTTATTTTTCATGATAAAATTACTGTTGGAACATACCCTGGAAAAATTTATGTCGCAAAGGTAAAACAAGAATTTATTATTAAGGTAACTGTTTTTTTTAATCTGAAGCAAAACTACACAGGATGACCTTTTAACAAAGAGCTAGCTGTAATGTCAACTCAAAATTGAATAGTCATAAAATACAAACCAATAATTGGCATACAATACGAACCACTAGAACAACATTAGCATAAAATACACAATTTTTCATTTTTATCCTTAAAAGTTAAAAGCAAAATGGGATGAATATTGGAAAATTATTACTCGCAGTCTCCGTTATATCAAACTGCTCATAGTAACAGGCTGTAAGTACCGAGTGAAACGGCTGAATAGTAATCGAAACTCTAAAAAAAATTGATAACAATAGATTCAACAGAGAATTGAATATTCAAGTTGATTGGGAAAATATAAGGGTCATTAAGTTTAATTATACCCATTAAAAGCTAAGAGCCAGTAAAAATTTGTCCTATGTCTGAAAGAGGGAAAACGACAGAAACAGATGATCTTAATGAAAATTACACCATTATATTCAGCATATCAGATAAACCTACTTTAGAAGTTTCAAGGCCCTATATACCAAAATACGGAATTTTACATTTTTACCACAAGAAAGATCACGAATGCATGTTACTTTGTTTCTTTAATTTCTTCCCCAAGGGTGACCGAATCGAAACTGTGATCCTATAAGCTCGGGAGACGGTTCATATACCTTCGATGCCAAAAGAAAAATTTGGCACGATATAATAAAATTCGTGACAAAGCTGTTTTAAAGTATAAAAAAAGGTGGACTTGCCCTTATCAAAAGTAGAATACTTTTTGAAACTCCATTTGAAAGGCAATTTCTAGGGCAAATCTCAGCATTTTGACGCTCTTGACAAGCCAAACTCTGCCTCAAATTTTGCTTAAAATTTGACATCTTTCAATCCAATACAGCTAGTTGCTCTTCCGTTTCTCAAACAGCAACATGTTCATGAAAATGAATAAGATCAGTTTCCTTATAGTTTTTTGGTACGATCAAATACTGCTATTGGCCATTAAGTGCTACCTAATAATCGAGCTACCACTAGTGCTACCTGGGTTTTGTTGGCGTTATATGAAAAAATGGGCTAAAATTTACCAACAACTAAATAATTGAGCATTTTATTTGTGGTATTTTTCAAACTGTCAATGAGAACTGCGTCCTAGAGAATATTTACGATACTTGGGTGGGTTGCAACTTGACCAAGAAGTATTAAACTGCTCTGTTTTTGGGTATTATTATTGTGTCTGTAAAAGAACGTGATGCGTGCAAACAATTTTTGCTCAGAGGTGGAAAGACCCTTCCTTGGCCCACTAGTGCTACCTGGGTTTTGTTGGGGTGATATTAAGAAATGGGCTAAAATTTACCGACAACTAAATAATCGAGCATTTCATTTGTGGTTTTTTGCAAACTGTCAGTGAGAATGGCGTCCTAGAGAATAAAGAATTTTTTCCGAAAATTGGGGATCTTTTTACATTGGTGGTGAGAAGCTATGTTGGACAAGGATATACAGAGTATGATGCGGGTATGATATCTCTCCTTTTTAAAGGAGGCGATAGAATGGACCTTCAAAACTGGAGGCCTATATCGGTTTCAAACAGTGACTACAGAATGACGTCCAAATTCTTAACTAAGAGAATGGAGAAGGTGATGCCTGGAATCCTGGGAGGATATCAGTTTGGTGGTATTGGAGGAAAGAAAGCCCAGCATATTCTCAACGTGCTGCATGACTTGATGGTACGCAGAGACGACGAAATAGCAAAAAATAAAGGGTTTTCCTTAATGGCTTTCCTACAGTGTATGGATGTTGTCAAAGCGTAAGACTCGGTTATAAGATTGATACTGTGGACACTGATGAAGGAAAATTTTGGGTTTGATCAACAATTTATGAAGTGGTGAGAAAATTTATATAAGAACCCGTTGGCGTTTGTGAATATAAATGATAACACTTGTGGAAGGCTGAAGCTTGAAAAGGCAGTGCGACAAGGGGATCTGAGTGCCCCTTATTTATTCGGACTTTACATAGATCCCCTTTTTAAGTATGTTGAACGGCGGATACAGGGGATTGCCATTACGACGAATATCTCCTTGAAATCACTGGCTTTTTTAGACGACGGGGCCCCCATTTCTGGGAGCAGAGGCGCCGTTTCAGCCAAACCTTAGGATGGGCAAGCAATCGACATGGGCCCCGAAGCAGGCTTGTATAAAAAAAATTGCCTCTAGCTTTATCCGAAAAAAAACTGCCTTCCGTGGGAGTTACCGTAAAAATTAAGGAAATTGTCTCAATTGCTTTCCCTCTCTTTCTTTCGCTCTTATGCCATAGGTTCGGAAAAGGCCAGATATCTGAAGAAAGCGGAAACGGTATGTGCGATGTTAAAAAAAACAGCCGTTTGGAAATCTTCCACTTTTCCGAACCTATAACTTGACGAAAGCCAAACCTCTGTAGAAACTCACGCTTTGACTAAAGTACATTCTGTAGCCGAATTCATCAGCTCGCTGCTTAAAGTAAATACTTTAGTCGAAGTCGGAGTCACGCTCCGGCTATGACGATGCAAAACTTTTCTCGATCAAGTATATTTACAAAATCAAAAAATACAACAAAATTTTGAAACAGATCAGTGAACACTCAAGGCAACAAGGGGAACCGTCGTGGTTTCATCTTCGAAAAGTCGTCAACAAGCTGGTCGAAATCCAAGTTTTTAACTAAATCCTTCTCTGCAAAGATCAAAAGCAGGTGACTAAGACGATCGTCTCCTGTGGTAAAGTGTAGATAGTTCTTCACTATTTCCAGCCCAGAAAACAAGCGTTCATTGCTGGCTGTCGTGACAGGAAGTGTGGCAGCAATATTAAGAACTTTGATAATTTCTGAATAGGCCACTGGAAGTGTCTCGATATTATCGATGACGTCCATGAAGTTCTTCAGCTTTGCCTCCTCCTCGAGCAAAAACCGCTTGGCAATACCAGCTTGGGCCTCAAGAAGAATCTGGTCAATGTCCATTTCAGAATAAAGTTCAGAGAATTGCTTGAGGAGCCCTGCATCCATGAACTTGGTTGAGCTGGGGTCCAGAGCTTCGAGTGCACTGAGCACTGGAAGGTTATCTGTAAGCCATCTGTCGAATTCCGCAATCAGATGATCTACAGTCTCCAGGTATTCTCTTTTTAGTTCTTCCGCTAGAAATGGAGCTCTATTGTAGGATTCAACAAAGTTTTTTCCTAACGTCGAAGCGGTCATGAATTCTTTCAGGTGTTTGATAATTTTTTGGGTTCTTCTAGGTCCTCCCTTCTGACCCACAGAATAGAATTTGGTCATTATCTCGTATATGTTCAGTCCTTCAAGGTTAAGACCCTCAGAGACCTGTTTTAACTTCTCCAAAAGCAAGTCAAGTGAAGTGGCAGGCTACAGTTTAGCTATTACTTCTCTTGTAACTTTAGTCAAGGTGTGGGACCTGAATATTACCAGATCAACTGCCTGAAGCTGCTCAGAAGGGGAGTTTGTCGTCCTCAGAATTGCTTCCATATAGAGCAGCTGGAATATAACTGTGAAAGATTCCATTTTTCTCTGGAGCCCAGCTGCTTCCGCTCGAGCAAAATTATTTTTACAATTTGGTATTCCAAGTAAAGTTTTAAGTGTCAATGGAAGAAATTTTGTTTCAAAAGTAACAAAAGACTTGATGAGTTTTATTAATATAGAGAAATTGGTGACATTTCCGTATCACCCACAAGCTAATTGTAAAATAGAAAATAGGCATAAAGTATTTTAGAACGTATTAAGCATTTATACAAAAGACAGCAGGAACGATTGGGATCAATTCTTACCTTATTTAACCAACATAATCGACACTGCTTATTCAGAAACTACCAAAGACAACCCATTTTATTTACTATTTGGTCGTGATTTTAGAATCCCGTATGATGAGATTATTGAATCTCGGCAGTATTACAATAACTCAGAGGATTATAAACAAGAATTCATAAATAGGATGAGGAAAACTTATGAGATAATTAGGCAAGAGTTGCAAAAATGTAAAATAAACCAAGAGCTAAGAAACCAATCCAAAGTCAAGGGGAGCATAGATTTCAAGATAGAAGATTGCGTCTACCTAAAGAATGAGGCAAAAGTGGAAGGCAAAAAACTTTCCAACAAATATTCTGGACCGTACAGAATATTCAAAAAGTACGATAACGATTATACTTTTAAAATGGTGAACCCCGATAGTGGAAGAACTTACAAGACACATATTAGCCGAATAAAATGAGCAAAATTTCCGGAGAGATGGGTATCACGTCCCTCCTCTACTGATTCGTCAGATGCAGAAAATGAGCCCCCTAAATCAAGATTGGCAGAGCTAAAACCATTTAATTTCAAGCAAGACTATTTCGAGGATAAGACTGATGAGGAAAACTTTGAAGAATTTTTAGATATGAAAAACCTACTTGTCCCCAAGAAAAAATCACTAATACCAAACAGATTAAAAACGCCAAAAGATCCAAAAGGTTCATCATCAGAGAGCGCAGGAGAACTAGATTATACGATATCCCCGAAAATCCAATTTCTCCCTGATAGAATTTCGAACCCTTGTCCTCCAAAAAGATTTCCAGACGATATGGTTTCCCCTGCAACACCAATAGAGAGGCCCCGGTCATTGCAGGAAGAATTGAACAGAGCTGTAGAAACCCCGGGTATTACTGGTAAGAAAACTCCTCCCAAAGATTCAACTAAAACAAATCTGCGAGAAGCTATGGATTTAATAAATTTCCCAATAAAAACGAGTCAAAGTACATTGTCTAAGAATAAAACTCCCGAGGATGACCGGCAAGGACAATATCATGATATAACTGTGTCCAAGGTCAAGCCTCATCAATGGACTTCACGGAGGGAAACACTAGTGCAAAGAATGCCCCATCCCCCTGAAGACATGGCATTTAAACAGTGGAGGAACCCTGCAAAACTTTTGATTCCTCTCAAAGCTCTCAAGAGTCTTTCAAATCTCCCAAGTTGAAAACTGAAAGCGAGGACTTAGAGAATAAACCTTCTACTTCCAGAGGAGTAGAAATTTACGAAGGAAGGGGAGGTGATACCTCAAAACTGTGAGGTGAAACTTCTAAAACTTATAATCGAGAATCATCGGAAACCAGTTCCGAAGAATCTGACGGCGAATCGGACCATATAGTAGTTAAATAAATAGGGAAATCAAAACCGACTTCAGCAGCCACACACGCGAATGAAACAAAATTAAAAGGGCAAGAATTTTTGAAAAAACAATACAAAAAGTTTGATCTTATTTCGCAAGAAAACCCGAAAAAGAAAAAAACGCAAGAAGTCGAGGAGAAAGTAACGACACAATCGGGTAGAACGGTTAAAAAACCCGATAGATGAAATTTTCACTTAATCAGTATACGATTAAAATATTTTAATGGATAGGCGTCATAAAGGAATATAAATTTAAAAACTTTTAATTTACGAGTAAAAATTATACAATTATAAAAAATGCTATAGAAAAATTTTGTTCAACATATATCATTTCCCGAAACAAATTCTAATTGAAAATTAACACTGCATATGATTAATTCGACTAATTTCCTTTACTACAAATAGTTATACGTATCATCCCATTACGGTGCATCCAGTCCAACTGAAAGAAGTCGTGATAGGAAGTACTAAGCGAGAAATATTCATACACCTTAGAACTGATCTTTGGTTATTTTCTGTTCCAAGAGAAACTGTTGGAACTTTGTCTTGTTACAATAATACAGAAAGAATAGACCCGAGTTACAAAACAGAATTATTGTTACAAGATGTGGGCACGATAACCATAAAACAAGGATGTCGACCTGTAACTAATGAGTCAACTGTTCGAACACCATTAATTACCACGCACAAAAATATAAAAAATTCCAAAATAACCAACCTCAAGGCAATTAACCTGTCCTAAACTATTCCCAATATAGAAATTGAGGAAATGAAAACCTCGATATGGTCCAAAATAGAAAAGAATAAAGGGACATTAAGGCTTACAAAAATAAGAAAAGCATTAGATTCCCAGATCCCCCTATTTACAAATGAAGACCAGCGATTAGCGTATGTGGATAATAGATACGGATTGTTCTCAACCAATTTCTGGTGGAACATACTACTGACCGTATGTTTCGTATTCGCAACTTTCCTGACCATAAGAACCTTATTGACTTCTAATTATGGAAAAATCATGAGACCAAGAAAGCGAAAACCAAGAGAAGAACACGGAGAAAAAGCTGAAATGCAAAGGTTCAACCTGGAACCTCATGAGAACATTTCAACCAAAAAAAGGGAATACATTAAAAAATGAATGGGTATAGAGGTCTCCACTCGTCGTTGCTATGTCTGGCTCCCTCATTTTAAGCGTCGTTTACATAAAAACGTGGTGCTATGACGCTGCAACAGGCGTTGCTTAAACAGCACGGACGTGTGTGAACAATGCAGGCATGAAATGTGTTGTAAAATTAGACCTCAAACTTAATAATGTAGCGTAATTTATATTTAAATGGTTATTTTAAATCTAATACAGAATTAAATGAGTGCTGAGAAAGATTAAGTTAAATTGTGTGTAATAAAGTATACCGAGGAAAATAATAAGGGACATTACTTAAAGTTAAGAGAAGTAATCTCTTATATATGAGAAATAACAATGCCAGTTTGTTAAAAACAATATATGCATATTAACATTGGCATATGCTTGATATTACCTTTTAGTATAACGATAGCCATTTATTGTAACCAATCATATTGCTTGTTATGTATTATGACTATTTGTTTTAAAGAACGTGTGATTCTGCCTCGTTGTTTTTATTACAGGAACTGGATCGACATATTGGAAATCGATCATTACAATGCGTAGTCCAGTGCAGATACAACCTAGTAGCATCTATTTTCATCATACCTCAACCAACGAAGAGTACTCACCATACTCTCCAGGCAATTTTCATCCCAGCTTCGTCTACGAAAACAATTGTTACCTTTGATCGTTGTTTCCTCGACCACGAGCCATATTACGTATCAGGTAACATTATATTTGAATCTTAGTATCCAGTGCATTATCAAACTACATAATGACATAAATCCTGAGAACCCCATCGACCAGTACAAGATATAAGTACATAAATATCGCCTTTGATAATCATTATGGACCCATATACCATATAACCGTATAGTTATGATATTCGATGACCCCAAAAATTATTTATGTGTCACAGACTCAAGCGTCGAATCCCTTTCGACCATCTCTCGTAATCCATCCTAGCCCCTCTATGTGAAAAGTTCATATTTCTGTTATCCTATAAATGTTAAGAGATAATTTCTGACAAATGGACCTGGAAACCAGCCACTGAATTACGGAAACCGAAATTAACCCCAGTGATTAACCCCTTAGTGACAATATACTCCTCCCGCAAGTTAAAGACAATATGTTGAAGGAGTCAGTAAAGTTTGATGTCAACCCATTCCAAAACCAAACTTCAATTCCCCTGTGATTAACCAAGGAATCACCGCAAAAGTTAATAGACGCAAGCCAGGCACGAGCAATTTTAGAAGAGAACTATAATCTCTAAGTGCAAGAATGAACAATTTTATACGAGAATTACATTATCTATGTGCTTTAAAATATCCCAAAAATGATATGCTGAGAAGAAAATGAACGCAATCCCAGTGTTCAACCCCTTAATAATAAGGCACCCTATGAACTATCAAAAAGCAGGTGAGAATGAACTCTGATAGCATATTCCCAACCTGTAGTTGGAAGTATCATTTCCCATTTGACAATTACAGGAAGCTTGTCATGTGAACATAATCATGCTCGAACTGTTCCATGAAGAAACTATATTGTATGTGCTTTAAAAATTTTGCCAAGACGAAAAGAGTGAAGGACCAAAAATTACAACAGAAGGATTGAGTACGCTAAAGAGACACGAAGGTGATGAAATAGCTGTGAATTTACATATGTTATATCTTAATAACTTTGATAACTCAAAAATTCCAATATCCTATCATTAATGTGACGTAGCAAACACCCCAGTGAAAGTGTTCTAATGTTACTAGTGAACATGGTAAGCCCAATATTGTGTGTTTTAAATCGTTCTTATATGTAGTGTTAGATGTTCAGATAGAGTTATGTGTAGCAGAATAAAAAAAAACTTGTAAAAGGTGAATTCTCATAAAAAAGCTTATGTAAAGGTAGAATAGCCTCAAACTTGTTGGAAATGTAAAAGATATCAGTGTTAGATGTAGAAACAAAAATCTTTAGGATAGTAGCTAGGCTAAAACCATAAATAATCTTAATCCGGTTGATGAACTTTAGATAGGGATTTATAATAAAATAAGAAAAGTAATATAGAAAATTTTTAGCACTCCTGATTAAGCTAAAATAAAATATAAAATAATAAAATGTCAATCAAAATTATGTAGAATAAATAGTTAATAAATCGCGAATATTTCAAAAACCCAAGGGCAAGCAAGTCCTAATGACGGGACGTCATTAAATAATGGAAGGGTAATATGTACCGTGAGCAAAATGTGATATATTTAAAATACAAAAATAAAGTTCCTTCTTTCTAAAGATAATTCCGATTTCCTCTAATTAAGTTAAATCTCGTTTCAAAAAAGAAAAGTTCTTAATCAGCAAAAAGAAAAACTGCCTTTTAGTTCCAGCCAAAACTCGGCGCTAATCACGGGAGATGGTTTTGAATTTCGCCGAGATGATGGGTAATAAAAAACTGCTAAATACAATGTTTCGCAGGAAGTCTAAGTTATAAGAGAGTGTGAACGTTAAAATCATCGAAATATTTAAAACAAATTATTGGACGAACAGTTCGCATAATGTAGTGAGTTTGCGAACATAATTACAAAATAGCGGCCCCCTCCACAGGACTTAGGCCAATTGTGAGTCAGCTCTTAGAGCGCAGGACAAAAACTATATTTTATAGGGTGGTAAAAGTGCTTTTTGAGGATTATTAGTATCAGAGTTGTTTCGGCGCTCAGGCATTGCAATTCTGTTATTATTGTTATCTCAGTTACCATCGTTGTCATTTGAAGTGAACCACTGCTGTACACCTAAATATGTAAGTCATAATAAAACTATTGCTTTTCTAATTGTGTTTATTTTATATGTCTGTATCGAGTCGCACGACAGGTAATTAATTCATATGTCTCCATTGGTAGCGCTCCCAGGGATCTGATTACTACATAATATAACAGGTAATTGATTTCGAGATAACCCAAGGAAAGGAGGTTACATTTTATAATTACATATTTTATTTTCTTGCTTTTAGCAAGTTGCGCGATCGGTATACCGCTTTTAATCATAATATCACATATGACACAGTCCTTAGTGCTATAAGTGGCGCTATCGGAGAACTTATAAGGTGTAAGTTCACAGCCTTAAAGTATAATATTACATTTGACGTGGTCAATCTTTATTACCAAAACCTAACCCACTCTAAATTTTTTATTGCTACATTACAACAGTAAAAAAGAATTAGCTTTTTTAAGCGCCATAGGGAGTTCCCAAAGGGACCAAGCTGGTCAACTGATAATTCCTTTGAGGTGATTTTCGGCGTTTTCCTAGCAGGTAAGATGGAACATTTTGAGGGACTGTCCTTTCCTGAAATTTAAGAAGAAAATTTGCTCCGATTAATAGAAAAAATAAAAAATAGGCTTTCCGATTATATATGTTTCATTAAAACTGAACATCTCTGTCTCCGGGACAAACCGCGAGAAGTTATATGGTTTTTCTAAGATTTCCGGAAAAGTAGGTGTCGGCTTTTAGTTTTGTGTCGATTATTCGAATCTCTTATCCAAGCTCTACAAGCCAGGGCAAGACTGCCCAATAAATTCTGAATAGTTTGGCCAGACAAACTAAAAAAGTGCATAATGGGCGAGATAGGGTGAACATTTAAGGTACCGCATCCCCTTAACACAATAAAAACTACCCAGCGCGTTTAAGAATAGTAACTTTGGTCCACCAGATCTTGAAAAAAAAGAAACGACTTAATAAAACACAAATACTGTAGGTTACTTACTTGCCGAGCCGGTTCAGTTGGCTTTTGCTTCTTAATCCATCTTTTCAGTGAAACTTGCTTTTCTGCTTCTCTCTCCTTCTTCAATGCTGCCAATTTACGTTTTTGAGCTCCTGACAAACTCAAGAATTCTCAATGGTTCTTCAGCTGCTGATATTAGATAGTAAACTGGCGAACTGGGCGAATAATACATGGGTTATATATGGATTGTCTTACGGTTTTAAACAAATTCATTCATTTAAACTGATCTGTATAATTTCCCGAATTTCCTTTTTGCCGCTCCCGACAAAGATTCCACTCCCGACAAAGATGCCGCATCTAAAAACAAGTGCACCCTTCCATTCTATCAGACATTATAGGATTACAATTCAATGGAATCAAAACCAAAATACTTGGCCGGTACGAAAACTTAAGGCTCCAAAAATAAGTAGAAAGTAAGTAGATAAGTAGATTTAATATTTGGAAGTAGAATAGTCCAAAAATAAATATTCTACTACCAAAATAAGTAAAAGTGGAAACACTGCTCATGATAGCACATAAGAAAGATGTTGAATCAATAAAATCAAAAACTGATCTGTAACTTCAATCCTTGCACGACCCAGTTGCACTATTAATCTCACTATTATCTAAGTGAATCTACATATAAATGTAGTAGTTTCAAAATTTTGACTAATTGCTAATTGTAATTTTGTTCCTGTATATTTTGTAAAAGAAAAAAAAGACCTTTTTGGGAGGAAGCTTGGGCCCCCCAGAAAAATTAGGGTGGACAATGGAACACCCCTGCCCCCTCCCCCAAATGGCGCCCCTGCCTGGGAGTATGGCTGATTTGATGGAAGTGGTGAGAGGACTATTGTGGTATGAGGAGCATTTCTTCATAAAAATATACAGAAAAAAGATCCAGTTACTAAACATAGGTGAGTGCTCACGGTTAGATGATAGCGTTTGGGTCAAGGAGGCTCAGTCAGTGAAAGTATTGGGTGCACTTTTTGAAAGAACGGTGAATGTGGAAAATTTGTGGGAAGAGCGTGTGCAAAAGTTTGAGGGGTTGCTGGTAGCCCTTCAAAGAACACACTTCGTGTCAATGTTTGAGAGAGTAGTGTATGTAAACACATATGCTCTCCCACTGCTATTTTATCTGGGACCGGCTTTCAATTTTGAAGAAAAGTATGCTAAAAAGGTAGAAAGGAGAATTTGGCGTTTTGTTTGGAGGGGAAAGCTGGAAAAGCTAAGTAGAGAAAATGTTGTATGTGCTCCGAGAAGAGGGGGTTCTTGGTGTTATAAATTTCCGAAAGGTGTGTAAGTCTCTGAGAATTAGAAACGTCTGTAAGATGATCTGTAGTAAATTGATGGACGGTGAAATAATAAGAGGATGGGCCTTACCAGTGATAAATAGTGAGAAGGATGAACTAGCAAAAGAAAAAATGATCAGGGATGTGCCAGAAAAACTTCAAGAAGCAATATGGTGTATTCGAGAAATGAAAAACCAAGGCTTGATGAGTGATTAGGTGAAAATGCCGAAAGGAAAAAGATAGTGGATGGATATTTAGAGAAAACGGAAGAAGAAGAAGTGGTTTTTCACGTGAAAACAAAACAACCATTTGTGAATTTTGAGCTATCGTTTGAGAAAATGCATAGTGTACCGTATAGTCAGTTTATAAAGGAATTTATGTTTCTGTTTATTCATGAGATACTGCCGCTTCAAGATCGGGTCAGCCGCTTTACCAAAGATGAACGTCTAAAGAGCAAGCTTTAAAACGAAATACTGATAAATGGCCTAGAGTACGAATTTTTAAATTGTAAATGTAATAAAGGAATTGTGGACATGTGTTTTAGTTTATTAAGAGATTGTGGAGTCATTTGGAATACAAAGGAAGATAAGTTCTATTAAATTGAATATAAAAATCCCTGGAAATGAGAGGAGAGAGCGAGCTGTGGTGTTCATTTTGACGAAACTTTATGAATATTTATGGAAAAGAAAGAAAAAGGGACCAGGAGTTTAATCAGGAAGGTTTGATTGTGATTGCACCAGAGCGATAATGTGTTTAAGTAGATCTGAAAGGTGGGAAGAACGATTGGATGTTAATAGAATGGAATTGTTGGCTAAAGAGTTTATTAGCAAGATGTAAGTTGTGTGTGAGGAGATATGTTGCGAGTGTGTGTCTCAGTGTAAGTAGCAATGGGTAAAACAGCGTTGCCAGTTTTTGTAATTTTGCTTCTGTTTTGTTTTTGGAGTTAAATAGCAGCCGAAGTATAGTTAAAAGTGTAAAATGAAAAGATAAAGTTGAAATATGGTATCATTATAACTTTCTTTGAGGTCTTTGTAATTTGTAAATATGTTGCCTTGAGATTTGTCAATATTGAACATGCTAACAAAGTAATATGTCGCTTCACGACACAATGTAACAAACATCGAATATTGTGGACTTAGAAGTTTTAGCTCCACAGATTTATAATGTGAGTTCTGTTTAGTAAATTTTATTTGGTTTTTCAAAATAAAATCATTTTTGTAGTCCCCCTCCAATATATTCAAATTCAGGGTATAACCCCACCCCCCCCCAAAAAAAAAATCTTTGTACTTTGTTTCAAATATGCTCTTTTTTCCACTACATAAACCCCATCCCCCCTCCCTCCTCCCAGCATTCGTCACCTTTTAAATCATTCAATTGAAGTTATTATTCAAAATTGTCTTTTCTCCTTGATGAGTTTAAAACCACCAGAATCTTCACACTTGCGATTTAAACAAAACTGTGTGTGAAAATGTCTCGAGAGGGTGATTCCGTAAATAAATCTTGTCGCACGTGCCTTATCTAAATTAAGAAAAACAAGGGTGGTAGCACCACATGGGAATGATTAAGATCACGGGTTTACATAGCTTTTACCTGTATGGAAGAAAGGGGCGAATTATATGCAAAATTAAAAGAGATATTTCTAGGACATGGAAATTATGTAAAAGGCAGATGCTAACAGCCCTTTAGAGTTCATATTATTAAATTCTATATCTTTCTCTTATATTCTCAGGGAAAGGAAGTGTGAAAACTATGGTTTTTAACTCTGATAGTATTAAGCTAGAAAGCAATGTCTCTAATTTAGGCGGGAGGGTTGCTAAAATTAGACCTATCTATCTTACACTGTAAACGAAAGACATCTTTTATTATCAAAAGTGTAAAAGGGTTGCTTTTGCAGCCAATTACTCCTTATGAGGGGACTGTTCTATTCTCAAATGGCTTTGATGAAAGCAAATACTTCCGTTATGAAGAGAAATAATGGTTTAGTTAAATCTTCAATGTTTTACCTTCCGTGAAAGGAAGGAATGGGGCAATTTAAATGCTCAAATTTTCATATTCATAGATTTTATCTGCTCTTTAGATGATTATTAGTTTAATAGGCTTTTCATAAAAATCCTACTTTCACTAATTTCTCTTCTTCTGTAACAGGGAGTCATTATTTTATACTAAATTTTTTCTTCTTTTCTAGAAAATCACCGAGTTGACAGGCCCAATGAAAAGGGCAAGGAATAATAATGCCACATCACTAAAACGGTTGATGATGCCTAGCCTATCCATACCTCATCTCCCCCCTTCCAGGCAGTTAATGCCTGCGCAATCTGCCCCTCATCATGAGATGCCTGACCTTTGGTTGATCATGTTGAGTTCAATATATCATTTTATTGTGACTGTTCTATATGTAAAGGACATTATCAGGATTTTGAGCATTTTCATGAACCTACTACAACATGCTTAGACACTGTGGACGCAGAGATAGACGAGTAGAATCTGGAGGAAATGAGGAGAAAAATCATACATGATACGGAGAAAAAATTATACAGATTTCAAGCTAGCTCGCATAAAACAATGTTCAATATCAAGGAAAAGAAAGAGGAAGATCGAAAGAAGAGACGTGGAAAAGAGGGCTATCTCTACAGAGATACCTCAAAATCTAGTATAAAAGACACTGATGAGAACTCAAAGAAACATGTACATAGTGCAAGATATAACAGTCAATATTATGATGAATATGATCTAAAAGAAGAGAATAGGTGGTCCTTTAAGAGACAGCATAAGAGGTTGTTCTATGAAAAGGTTTTTAAACATCGAAAATCGGACTGGAACAGCTCTCATGCATCATTTTACGATAAATCTCAATATTGATGTGCTTGACAAGTTTTGTAACGTAATCTCACAATAAATTTCATGTGACCCTGACTTTGCAGCCAATCAAGGTCAATATACAGTGAATTCAAATGATCTACCAGCATTAGTGGTTCTCGACAGTTGTCTATACAGCAAAGAAGAAATCTAAAGTGATGAATAAAGACATTGTTGTATATATACATTTTTTCTTTATTAATAAACAAATTCGCATACATTTTTAAGCACTTTACTCATAGGACACTAAAATTATTTGTTTATTTTCAAAGACAGCACTTATTGCAAAGGTTCATTACTCATGTCATCTATGACAGGAGTTTTGCATCTTCTACACTTAAGACGGAATACGTTCGCACATGTGCTTATGCTCAGCAATTTGAACATTGTAGACTAGCATCTGTAACAAAATTGGTTTTTCCAAGCCTGAGGGGTATATTTGATAGGAAATTTCACAGATTTATCCTGAAAGAAGATCAAACATGATTAAAAACTATAGGTTCACACAAAACCAAAGTTTATAAACATCTGATTTTATCAATAACATTGATTTTTTTTAGTAAAGCTGGGTTGGATCCAAGCCCTTATTGGGTACTTGTTTGCATATTTTTTTCCAATTTTGTTTGTTTTCTTAAGAAAATGGTCCATATTTAAAAAATTTGGTCTTAGATAATTGAAAATATCGGTGTCGAAATTCTGTTTTTTACAGTTACGCTTACTATTATTGAGATGGCACTAACCTCCTTCGGGCTTCATTACGGAGTTCTGAAAGTAAAAGTTTATTAAATTATTAAGAAGGCTATTATTTCTTTGAAATATATATTTACATTATAATTTTCGTTTTTTAATTTTATATTAATGGAGAATTTCAACATAGCTTCAATTAGATATTTTTTTTCCGGCATAGTTGAAAGGTCCAATATCACAGAATGGGAGGGGAGTTCTTCGATGGAAACGCATGACATAATTTATTCATTAAAGAGTCACGTATAATATTCCAAAATTATTAAAATATTTTTTCATATTTAATTAAAAAATCAAGGGGCAATCCAAAACAAATATAGTGCAGAATTGGCAATAAACGTTCAATGTAAAATTAATAGAGTAAAGGAAAGGGATTCAGTAAAACACTGAAGAAATAATAATTAGCGATTCATAAAGGGATTTTAATTGCAATGTAACAACGTTGATTATCGCAGGCGATTCTTCATATAGTCCATTTGATTAACTTAGGAAACAACCTCATTAGAAAACAATAGCACTAAACACATTTGAAACTAGATGTCAGATTAAATGAAGGACTTATATTCATAATCATGAAAAGCTGGATCTCGGGGGAGGAGTGCACTAAAAGTCCTTTTTGGGCAGAATATTGAGATTTTTCACATTTTTCTCATTATTTCCTTGAAATTTCATATGGGGTACTTAAAATATCCTTGGGAGAGGGGGTTTCGGCTTGTCCTCTGTAAGTAGGTATTATTACCTTATCTCTTTCGCATGCATCTAAAATCATAACGTTTTCAAACTGTGTTAGCAAGAAATCTAAGAAATCTAAAGAGGCAAAAGGAAAATATAAGCTAGAACTACGTTTTCAATGCAAAATACATCCCATCCCGGTATTATCTAAAAAACGGCCAGAAATTAAATTAAAAAAAACTTTATTTTCTTTTATTATTTAATCTATTACCAAGAACCACTCTTCGTTGGATTATTAAACAACCTCCCTTTTTAAGTTGAAATTTTGCTCCTTTTGTTTCGAGATTAGATTTTGAATTTGTCAGTTACCCCGATCTGTTCTTCGCTAGATTAACCAAGGTGACAGGAGCCTCCTAAAGACCTTCTATATCCCCTATGTAAATTAAAGTTTAGCTCTTTTCAGTTTAAAGATTTGCTTTTGAATTAGTGAATTTTCAAAATCTATTCATAAGAACCTTAAATGCCCCCTTCTTAAATAAAATCTTAACTCTTTTTACTTTCGATTGTCCTTCAGATTTCTCATTTACTAAGAGCTGTTCACCATTAAATTGCCAAAGACACCCAGAACCTCCTAAGAATCTTACATAACCCTTTTTTAAATTAAAATTTAGCTCTTTTGTCTTAGGGATTTGCTCCTCAAATTTTTAAATTAGAAAATGTGTGCTAACCTATCGATTCTATAACGACCCTCGTGTTTAAGGAGTCGTTCTTAAAGAATTGGGACATATTAATAAAAAAGCTCTAATCGGGCATAATCCTTCTTCCGGCAATCCTTTTTACTCGCGCGCGTAAGCTAACCTAACCTAACCTATGGTTTTGGTATTTCCGTGGAAAAATTTGGAATTTTGTATTTGATGTTTCAAGTGTGCACTGTCATTTATATCTATTGTCCCCTTCTCAACACTTAGCTCTTTATTTAAAAGTTCGAAATCTGTCCCAATTCTTTAACAACGACTCCTGAAACACAAGGGTCGATATAGAATTGACGCAGTGGTCCTAGAATATCGTAAGAGGGTTCATTCGAAACATTGTATTTTTTTGCCAGAAGAAGGATTATGCTTGATTAGACCTTTTTTATTAATCATCTTAACAGTCCTTTATATTATGACTTTAGAAAGCAAAAAATTCCAACAAGGTTGAAAACGAACTGTTTGAAGCACGTAAGCTAACATAACCTAACCTATGATTTTGGTATTTCCCTGCAAAATGTGGAATTTTGTATTTGATGTTTCAATTGTGCACTGTCATCTATATCTATTGTCTCCTCCTCAACACCTAGCTCTTTACACTAAAGTTTGAATTCTGTCCCAATTATTTAAGAACGACTCCTAAAACACATGGGTCATTATAGAATCGACCCAGTGGTCCTAGAATATCATAAGAGGGTTCATTCGAAATATTGTATTTTTGCCAGACGAAGGATTATGCCTGATTAGAGCTTTTTTATTAATCTATCCCAATTCTGTAAGAACGACTGCTGAAACACGAGGGTCCTTATAGAATCAACCCAGTGGTCCTAGAATATCATAAGATGGTTCATTCAAAACATTGTATTTTTCGCCAGAAGAAAGATTATGCTTGATTAGGGCTTTTTTATTAATCATCTTAACAGTCCTTTATATTATGACTTTAAAAAGCAAATATTTCCAACAATGTTTAAAACGAACTGTTTGAAGCATGTAAGCTAATCTAATCTACCCTATGGTTTTGGTATTTCCGTGCAAAAATGTGGAATTTTTTATTTGATGTTTCAATTATGCACTGTCATCTATATCTATTTTCCCCTCCTCAACACCTAGCTCTTTACGCTAAAGTTTGAATTCTGTCCCAATTATTTAAAAATTACTCCTGAAACACAATGGTTGTTATAGAATCAACCCAGTGGTCCTAGAATATCATAAGAGGGTTGATTCGAAACATTGTGTTTTTTTTGCCGGAAGAAGGATTTTGCCTGATTAGAGCTTTTTTATTAATCTGTCCCAATTCTTTAAGAACGACTCCTGAAACACGAGGGTCGTTATAGAATCGACCATTTGGTCCTAGAGTATCCTAAGAGGGTTCATTCGAAACATTTTATTTTTTTCTAGAAGAAGGATTATGCTTGATTAGAGCTTTTTTATTAATCATCTTAACGGTCCTTTATATTATGACTTTAAAAAGCAAACAATTCCAACAAGGTTGAAAACGAACTGATTGAAGCACGTAAGCTAACCTAACATAACCTATGGTTTTGGTATTTCCGTGAAAAAATGTGGAGTTTTTTATTTGATGTTTCAATTGTGCACTGTCATCTATATCTATTGTCCCCTCCTCAACACCTAGCTCTTCACGCTAAGGTTCAAATTCTGTCCCAATTCTTTAAGAAAGACTCCTGAAACACAAGGGTTGTTACAGAATCGACCCAGTGGTCCTAGAGTATCATAAGAGGGTTCATTCAAAACATTGTATTTTTTTTTTTTGCCGGAAGAAAGATTATGCCTGATTAGAGTTTTGTTATTAATCTGTCCCAATTTTTTAAGAACGACTCCTGAAACATGAGGGTTGTTATAGAATCGACCCAGTGGTCCTAGAATATCATAAGAAGGTTCATTCAAAACATTGCATTTTTTGCCAGAAGATGTATTATGCTTGATTAGAGCTTTTTATTAATCATCTTAACAAACCTTTATATTATGACTTTAAAAAGCAAACAATTCCAACAAGGCTGATTAAAATTCTACGACTTCGATGGTGTCTTTCTCCCTTTTTCGAAAATCAGACAAATTTTCTCCGGCTCGTAGCTTTGGATTTATAAAACTAAGCTGTGCTGGGAATTAAAAGATAAAATTTTATCTGATATTTTATCTGACGGTTTCATCCTGAAAGGTTCTGTATGTAAGTGATGGAAGACATTTGCTTGTTTTTCAATTTATTCAACAACATAGGTTAATCTAGATGTTGAACCGTTACTTTCATTTGCGATATAAGTCTCTGTTTGTTGTTTCTTAGAGCAGTCTATAATGAACTAAAGATTCTTTAATCAAAGAATAGCAATGAATAACTCAAACATTGTAATGCAAAATACTGGCCAGGTAGTGTGTTTTTTGTTTTGTGTTTCAATTTTAGCCTCATATTGGTTCATATTTGTAAGTAACGACAAAAAAATTGCTGAAAATCGAACACCAATTTATTTGGGTTTCCATATTACTATGTTAGCTTTGTAAACAGCAATCTCTAAATCCCATAAAACAAACTATGGTAGCAAATAATTCTTTCAGTTTATTTGTTATGCAATAAAAATTTGAAAACAAATTCATCAACTAAAAAAAAGTTAAGATTTAATTCTAAGAGGAGACATTTAATGTTGTTCTGAGGTTCTGACCGTCTTTAATAATAGAACGAAGCATACATTTTCTAATTTAGAAATTTGAGGAGCAAATCCCTAAGACAAAAGAGCTAAAATTGAATTTAAAAAAGGATTATGAAAGGTTCCTAGGAGGTTCTGGGTGTCTTTGGCAATTTAACGGTGAACTCCTCTTAGTAAATGAGAAATCTGAAAGACAATCGAAAATAAAAAAAGTTAAGATTTTATTTAAGAAGGGGCATTTAAGGTTCTTATGATTAGATTTTAATAATTGACTAATTCAAAAGCAAATTTTTAAGTGAAAAGAGCTAAACTTTAATTTACACAGGGGATATACAAGGTCCTTAGAGGGTTCCTTTCACCTTGGTTAATCTAGCAAAGAACAGGTCTGGGTAACTGACCAATTCAAAATCTAATCTTGAAACAAAAGGAGCAAAATTTCAACTTAAAAAGCGAGGTTCTTTAGTAATTCAACGAAGAGTCGTTCTTGGTAATAGATTAAGTAATAGAAGAAAATACAGATTTTTGAAAAAATAATTTCTGGCCGTTTTTTAGATAATGCCGGATGGGATGTATTTTGCATTGAAAACGTAGTTCTAGCTTATATTTTCCTTTTGCCTCTTTAGATTTCTTAGATTTCTTGCTAACACAGTTTGAAAACGTTATGATTTTAGATGCATGCGAAAGAGATAAGGTAATAATACCTACTTACAGAGGACAAGTTGAATCCCCTTCTCCCAAGGATATTGCAAGTACCCCATATGCATTTTTAAGGAAATAATGAGAAAAAATGTGAAAAATCTCAATATTCTGCCCAAAAAGGACTTTTAGTGCACTCCTCCCCCGAGATCCAGCTTTTCATGATTATGAATATAAGTCCTTCATTTAATCTGACATCTAGTTTCAAATGTGTTTAGTGCTATTGTTTTCTAATGAGGTTGTTTCCTAAGTTAATCAAATGGACTAAAGAATCTCCTGTGATAATCAACGTTGTTACATTACAATTAAAATCCCTTTATGAATCGCTAATTATTATTTCTTCAGTGTTTTACTGAATCCCTTTCCTTTACTCTATTAATTTTACATTGAACGTTTATTGCCAATTCTGCACTATATTTGTTTTGGATTGCCCCTTGATTTTTTAATTAAATATGAAAAAATATTTTAATAATTTTGGAAAATTATACGTGACTCTTTAATGAATAAATTATGTCATGCGTTTCCATCGAAGATTACCCCTCCCATTCTGTGATATTGGACCTTTCAACTATGCCGAACAAAAAAATATCTAATTGAATCTATGTTAAAATTCTTCAATTTTAAAATTCTTCAATATAAAATTAAAAAAAAGAAAATTATAATGTAAATGCATATTTCAAAGAAATAATAGCCTTCTTAATAATTTAATATACTTTTACTTTCAGAACTCCGTAATGAAGCCCGAAGGAGGGTAGTGCCATCTCAATAATAGTGAGCGAAACTGAAAAAACAGAATTTTGATACCGATAGTTTCAAGTAGCTAAGGCTAAGTTTGTTAAGGATTGGCCATTTTCTTAAGAAAACACACAAAATTGGAAAAAAAAATATGCAAAAATGTACCCAAGAAGGGCTTGGATCAAACCCAACTTTAATTTAAAAAATCAATGTTATTAATAAAATCAGATGTTTTTAAAACTTTGGTTTTGTGTGAACCTATAGTTTTTAATCATGTTCGTTCTTCTTTCAGGATAAATCTGTGGAATTCCTATCACCCATTCTGTCGTAAATGCCGGTCTACAATATTCGAATCGTTCAGCATAAGCACATGTTTGAACGTATTCCGTCTTAAGTATAGAAGATACAAAACCCCTATCATAGTTGACATGAGTAATGAACCATTGCAATAAGTGCTGTCCTTGAAAATAAACAAATGATTTTAGTGTCCTATGAGTAAATTGCTTTAAAAATGTATGCGAATTTGTTTATTAATAAAGAAAAAATGTATATATACAACAATGTCTTTATTCATCACTTTAGATTTCTTCTTCGGTGTATAAGCAACTGTAGAGAACCACTAATGCTGGTAGATCATTTGAATTCACTGTATATTGACCTTGATTGGCTGCAAAGTCAGGGTCACATTAAATTTATTGTGAGATTACGTTACAAAACTTGTCAAGCACATCAATAACGAGATTTATCGCAAAATGATATATGAGAGCTCTTTCATCCCGATTTTCGATGTTTAAAATCCATTCCATAGAATAACCTCTTATGTTGTCTCTTAAAGGGCCATTTTTTCTCTTCTTTTAGATCATATTCATTATAATATTCACTGTTATATCTTGCACTATACACATTTTTCTTTGAGTTCTCATCATTGTCTTTTATACTATATATTGAGGTATCTCTGTAGAGAAAGCCCTCTTTTCCACGTCTCTTCTTTCAATCTTCCTCTTTCTTTTCTTTCATATTGAACCTTGTTATATGCTAGCTTGCTTCCAATCTCTATAAATGTCTCTCCATATCATGTATGATTTTTATCCTAATTTCCTCCAGATTCTTCTCGTCTATCCCTATGTCCACAATGTCTAAGCATGTTGTAGTAGGTTCAGGAGAATGCTCAAAATCATGATAATGTCCTTTACATATAGAAAAGTCACAATAAAATGATATATCGAACTCAACAAGATCAACCAAAGGGTCTGGCATCTCATGATGAGGGGCAGATTGCGGAGGCATTAACAGCCTCAAAGGGGGGAGATGAGGTGTGGATGGGCTAGGCATCATCGACCGTTTTAGTGGTGTGGCATTATTATTTCTTGCCCTTTTCATTGGGCCTGTCAAGTCGGTGATTTCCTTGAAAAGAAGAAAAAATTTTGTATAAAATAATGACTCCCTGTTACAGAAAAAGAGAAATTAGTGACAGTACGATTTTTATGAAAAGCCTCTTAAGATAAAATCTATGAATATGAAAATATGAGCATTTAGATCGCCAAATCCCTTCCTTTCAGAGAAGGTAAAACATTGAAGATTTACCTAAACCATTATTTCTCTTAATAACGGAATAACATAAGTATTTGCTTTCATCAAAGCAATTTGAGAATAGAACACTCCCCTCATAAGCTATAATTGTCTGCAAAAGCAACGCTTTTCCGCTTTTTATAATAAAAGATGTCTTTCGTTTAGAGTGTAAGAGACATAGGTCTCCTTTAGCAACCCCCCCCCTAAATTAGAGACATGGATTTCTAGCCTAATACTATCAAAGTTAAAAACCAAAGTTTTCACACTCCCCCCTCTGAGAATATAAAAGAAAGATATAGAATTTAATAATATGAACTCTAAAGGGCTGTTAGCATCTACCTTTTACATAATTTCCATGTCCTAGAAATATCTCTTTTAATTTTGCATATAATTCGCCCCTTTCTTCCATACAGGTTAGAATTATGTGAACCCGTAAGCTTAATCCTTTCCATGTGGTGCTACCACCCTTGTATTTCTTAATTTAGATAAGGCACATGCGACAAGATTTATTTACGGAATCACCCTCTCGAGACATTTTCACACACAGTTTTTGTTTAAATCGCAAGTGTGAAGATTCTGGTGGTTTTAGACACATCAAGGAGAAAAGACAATTTTGAGTAATAGCTTCAATTGAACTAATTAAAAGGTGACGAATTCTGGGAGGAGGGGGGGATGGGGTTTATGTAGTGGAAAAAAGAGTATATTTGAAACAAAGTATAAAGATTTTTTTGGCGGGGGGGGGGGGTACCTTGAATTTTAATATATTGGAGGGGGGCTACAAAAATGATTTCATTTTGGAAAAACCAAAGAAAATTTACTAAACAGAACTCACATTATAAATTTGTGCAGATAAAACTTCTAAGTCCATAATATTCGATGTTTGTTCCATTGTGTCGTGAAACGATATGTTACTTAGTTAGTATGTTCAATATTGACAAAATCTTAAGGCTGAATTGCGATGTAAGAGAAATCCATTGACCTAGAAATAGGTCTAATTAATCCTGTCACGTTAGACACTCTTATCCAGCAATTATGTAAACCCCCGCCATGAAACAACATCAAACCATAAAACAATATAGCCATCAAACCATATATCTAACAACAAACAGAACCATGAAACAACATCAAACCATTTAACCATCAGACAATATAACCATCAAACCATATAACCATCAGCAAACAAAGCTAAGAACCAACACATAAAATCATCAAACCATATAGCCATCAAACAGGTCTAAAAGTAGGTTTGATCTTGTTCGGCCAGGGATTCTAGGCATCTGATTGGCCTAGAAATAACATTTTTACCAAAGGACATTAAATCTCGTCCCAGGTTTTTCCCCAGGACATTAAATCTCTTCAATGCCCATATATGGAGTATATTCAGTATGTAAATATGGGGTTCTACTGTTATGGAGTTGATACTTCGAATAAAAGATGACATATGAGACACGAATCTCTTATTATTAAGTTGTATTTAGAAGTTTAATTTTGTATATGTCAAACGTTCACAGGTCTAGATAAATATTTGCAGGTACTGCAGATTATCCCATATACAGGTTTTAATATATGTCCTTTGCAGTGAAAATCAGTGACCGGTAGCACTAATTTATGAAAATTCTGGTGGGGGATATTTTCCACTGTTTGTGTTGTTCCAATAAAATACCAAAACAGATTATGTTTCAATAGAAATTCTTGCAAAGGGTACTTTTCTTAATCTAGAGGGTGGGGTAAAAAGTAGTTCTTAATTAAAAATTTGAATAAACTTGCCCTGAAAATCAGGAATGTTTAGCAAACTTTCATGTCATACTCTATTAACAGGGAAATTTGATTCTACCCTTGGTATTTCAGAAGGAGTTTAGAAATGTATTTTCAAGAAGTTGTAAGTTATCAATCTTTATGATAATTAAATTTTAAAAGTTGTAATTTTCTTTAACTGAAAATATGCGCAACATTAAAACTTTAAACGAACATATATTATTCAGTATTTAGGCTGCCTCCTCCTCAATACGCCTCTCTTTACGCTCAAGTTTTCACCACTTTTAAAAAGTTAATTATTCTAATTAAAGGGTCGTTGTGGTTTAGGAGCCCCTTTTTAAGAATTTGGAAAAAAGGTTTAACTTTAGCGTAAAGAGCAGGGTATTAAGGAGGAGGCACCGCACATAAATAATAATTTCTGTTTTTTTTAAGCTTTAGTGCTGATCCTTGCTTTCAGTTGAAAAATAGTTTTTCTTAAAATTTTATTTCTGATCGTTTTTCGAATAATAACGGGACACACACCTCCCCATTCATGGCAATTTCTCCAAGGAAAACTCCCCCAAGGAAAGTTCCCAAGCGTATGAAAGTACCCCCATGAATTTTACCTCATAAAAGTTCATGCTCACTGCAAATGCCCATCCCCCCCCCCAAAAAAAAAAAAATAATCTTGTTCACAATACTGGACGAAAAATTCTTTTGAACATAATTTAACTCAAAAAAATAATTGTTTTTAAATTTATTTATGATTGTTTTTTAATTCACACCAAAAATCACCACTATGTTGAAAATTTTTCGAAGGTCCTTGCCCTCCAACTTGAAGTTCCTTGTGTAGAAACTTTCACAGCAGAGAATTATTACTCATTATAGTTCTTCATGGATTATTTCTCATGTGGTAAATGAGTAAATTTTGCATATGAATTCAGGCATACTTCTCCACATGTAAAATTTTTGTTGTAACGTCAACCACCGCCCCCCCCCCACGATTTTCTGGCGTCCTCTTTCCCTGTTTTTTTCCTTTTTTCTCTCTTCCTTTAGAATAAACTTGCATATTTGGTCAATTATTGGCCCCTTCGTCACATTGCCATCCCCCCCCCCCAAAGATTTTGCTCATTGGCGCCCTTGTCACATTGCCCCACCCCTCCCACCAAGATTTTGCTCTAGATCCGTCACTGGACTAGAGCTCTCAAGTTCTGATCTAATCAGCACCCTCCGGAGTATCAGTGATCATAAGGTGGAGTTGCGGATGACGAAGGGCAGTCCCCCTTCCATATGTAATAGATTCTGCTCATTTTGGGATTTAATGACACTCTAATTTCATGATAGCAGCGTAGACCAGAAATATTCACAGAAAGCAGACCAAAAAGCAATCCAAATACGTTTCTTAAAGTTCCTTTTGTCCCCTCCTCAAACAAAACATATCCCCCCCCCAAAAAAAAAAAAATAATGGTTATAGCCCTGGTGATTATACATCGTTTTTTACTTCCGCAATCCCCTTGTCTCTCACTTAGAACTAATTCTGTATTTATCTAATGGTTTAATGAGAACTATAATGTTTTGGCATTAAAATACACCATTTGATATATCCCCCTCCCTCCCTAACTGCAGAATACTCACAGGATTCTATTGTAAACGCTTAAGGGCCTTTTAAAGTTTGTAATTTGGCCACTGATAACCGATAGGATTTGATATTGGAAAACGCACGGATATTTTTCGAAGAAAGTTTTCTGCAGGGATGGGGGGATTTTCTTGGGAATTTTCAGTAGGTAGATGATATTTGGGAATAAATTTCTCTCAGCCGAGATGTATTTTCCATATGAGGAATTTTCTGGGTGGATATTTTCCGCGGGGGGATTTTCTTGGGCGATTTTTCTGCGGAGGAATATTTATAGGGGTTTAATTTTCTGCAGGGGGGGTATTTTTGGGGGGGGTTTAAAAACCTAAAACAATTGGCAAAGGCTTTAGCTTGCAGCTCTTCTCCCGTTTTTTTATGGGGGGGGGGGGTCTAGTCTTCCTGAAAGACAAATTTATTAAATATTTCAACTATGAAAATTGGTCGAAGGTAGACCAACTAAATATGTAAATATATATATATATATATATATATATATATATATATATATATATATATATATATATATATATATATATATATATATATATATATATATATATATATATATATATATATATATATATATATATATATATATATATATATATATATATATATATATATATATATATATATATATATATATATATATATATATATATATATATATATATATATATATATATATATATATATATATATATATATATATATATATATATATATATATATATATATATATATATATATATATATATATATATATATATACATATATATATACACATATATATACACATATATATATATATATATATATATATATATATATATATACATATACATATATATACACATATATATACATATATATATATATACATATATATATATATATATATATATATATATATATATATATATATATATATATATATATATATATATATATATATATATATATATATATATATATATATATATATATATATATATATATATATATATATATATATATATATATATATATATATATATATATATATGTATATATATATGTGTATATATATGTATATATATATATATATATATATATATATATATATATATATATATATATATATATATATATATATATATATATATATATATATATATATATATGTTTATATATCCACTTCTCGCGTACGAACGCGAGATGTGGAGTGTCGTTAATGCTAATGAAATAAAACAAAATGGGACGAAAATATAATAGTTTAGAAACAAATTTGGACTACATATTTGCACATTAGGGGAGGGGGTGGGGGTAAAGCATAGCATATATTAAATATGTAATCTAATCTAGCCTAACCTAACCTAGTTACCAAACCCCAAAAAACTGATTTAGTTCCCTAAGCCCTTAAAAACTAAAGTTTAAATCTTTGTCACGGAGTGAGCAACACCTCACAAACCTGTTTTTCAATAGTGGCTTTGAGATTTCGATGCGGTCTTTCTTTCGTGTGTACCCAGATTCTACACAAGTATCGAAAAAACTTCGGTACTTTTCACTCGAATTCACTTTTCATTCATTATTTTCTGAAGAAAATATCCCCAGAAAATACATCTTCACTGAAGAAAAATTATTCCAAAAATTTTATCCCTCCGGAAGACTTCCCCGAAAATTGGTTCTGTGTTTCCTAGTAAAAAATACTATCTGCAAGAAATGTACGAATTAAAAAACTTACAAAGGCACTTGATCTTTCACAATGGTCTGATTGTTTTGTAGTTTGGGAGGGAGGGAGATACCTCAAAAGGAGCAATTTAATGCCAACAAATCCTAGGTCTCATTGAGCCATCAGATAAATATAGAATTAGTTCTAAGGTAGAGACGAGAGAAGGATGAAGGTTGAAGTATAATCTCCAGGGCCGTAACCAGGTTTTTTTTTGGGGGGGGGGGGGGGAGTGCAGCAAAACAAAAAATAAATAAAAATGTTAAATTGATATCTACTTCCTTATGATTTCTGGGAATATTTCTGGTGTACACTGTTGCTATGAAAGTAAAGAGTAACACTAAATCCCAAAATGAGCAGAATTTATTCCGTATAGAAAGGGCTGTCCCTTCCTGTTTTACACCTTCACCTCATGGTTGCAAAGCTTCAGAGGGTGCTCATTAGTTCAGAAATTGAGACTTCAAGTACTTTTATTATAAGCCGAAAGTTTTGTTAGATCAATGAGCCGGGGGGGGGGGGTATTTTTTTAGGGGAAGAACCTTCTACGGTTGATTTTACTGTAAGAGGAGAGAATTTTATCATGGAGGAAGAGCCATATTTATCGGCATTATTTGAAAAACGATCAGAAATTAAATTTAAAAAAGAAATTTTTTCAACTGAAAGCAAGGAGCGACGTTATAACTCAATATGAACATAAATTATTCTTATATAGAGGGGGTTTCCCCGGGGAATTCGTTTAAGGGGGCTAGGCGGGGGGTTCCCCCCCTCTAATAATTTGTACCAAAATATTTTTACATATCCCATGCCCCTTGACTACCTGGATATAGACCCGACTTGCCCCCCCCCCCAAATAAAAATGTTAGAGATTCTCCCCTTGTTTTCCTTCCTCCTTGATACGTTGCTCTTTACGCTAAAGTTTGACCTTTTATATTTTGTCCCAAATTTTTAAAAATGATTCCTGAAACACAAGGGCCACTTAATTGCAATGATAATCTTTTTTATAAGCACTAAACAGCTTTACAGCGAAGAGCAAAGTATTGAAGATGGGAGCAACCCACTCATATACAAAATAATTTATGTTGATTTTAAGGTTTGACTTTGCTCCTTACTGTCAGTTCAAAAATATTTTTTTCAATTTAGTAAATTGAAGCCTTATGACTCTTTACTATAAACAACTTTTTTGTCAACGAAAAAAAAATATAGCAAAAGTTTTCACTTTCTGAAAGTCTTTTACAGGACTTTATCTATCTTCTATATCCCCATAAACATTTAGATAATGGTAAAATCTTTCAATTTGTTTGCGTTGAAAATTTCCCTTTCAATTCAGATGTTAAAGCAAAACTTTTGGATATCATTCCACTTTGCTCCAAGGGTTGTAGCCATGTTTGTTGGTTTAGGTAAAAATCGACAGAAGTAAAAATTCATAGATCATGATATCAGAGATTCTAGACACTTTCAGGGGTGGGTCCAGGATTTTTTTAGGGGGAGAAGGGTGCAAAATAGGTTGATCCGATAAAAAAAAATATAGGGGGGGGGGCAAATTAGGTTGATCCGATAAACTTGGGGTAAAAGCAAGTTTAATTAACGCAAACTTGGGTTAATTAAGTAAACTACGCTACTTTAAACTACGCTAGTGGGGGGCCTCGTCCCCCCTGGATCCGCCACTGGACACTTTGATGCATTAAATATTATTAAGATTTTCAGGAATAAATATCAGCATATGTATATTAAACTGACAATACACATTCACTTGTATTTTCTTTTCAGTAAAGTGCAAAGTATGTTCTGGCCTTTGAAATGCATAGGGGTTTTGACAGTGCCGTAATTTCTTCAAAATCCTGGGAGGGGGTGGTAAAACTGTAGCCAATTTATCCAAATTAAGTGAAAATGACCGTAAATATTATTTTTTGGGGGGGGGGGGGGTGCAATAGAAACAAAAAATAAACAAAAATACAAATTGATATCTACTCCCTTAGATAGATAGATAAATAGATAGATAGATAGATCGTGTATTTCAAAAGCCCAAAAGCCATATACACACAAAAATTTATGAAAAATAAAGAAATCACAACAGAACAAATTACGAAACACACATTAACATGATAAATAGCGAAAAACAACTTATGGTAAATTATTGAGAAAATAAGTTTTATTCCATATAATTAGTAATAATTAATTGTAAAACTTTTCCTTCTTTCTAATCCCTACTCTATGTACGCACCAATACGAAATATTGTGGTTGGATTACTACTTTGTAAAATTTTAGGAAGCAGCAAAACAATCCCATTTAAGTAATTTTCCTTTAAATCAGAGAGTACCTGGCACTTTCGAAGAAAATGGTCCAAATCTTCGTCCTTATGATTTCTGGGAAAGTTTCTGGTGTACGCTGTTGCTATGAAAGTTAAGAGTAACATTAAACCCCAAAATGAGCAGAGTTTATTCCATATTGGAAGGGACTGTCCCTTCCTCATCCACACCTTCGCCTCATGGTCGCAAAAGCTTCAGAGGGTGCTCATTACATCGGAAATTGAGAGTTCAAGTCCTTTTTTTTATAATAAATACATTCTTCGACCAAACTGGCTATACATGACAAATGAAACTCAGAGAGGGAAGAAAATAACAAAATGAAAAATAAAATCAAAAAAGGCGAAAAAATGAGGATTATGTCAGCCAGTGGAAAACCATGAAGAAGAAGAAATAAGCAAATATTTCGACAAGGACTTCCGCCAAGTCGTCCTCAGTGCCAAACAAAAAATATATAGAGGGGGTTTCCCTATGTAAACCATTGCTCCTTCAAAGGAGCTGGAAACTTTGTCCCAAACTTTGATCCTCCCAAACTAACTCTATCCTCCCAAACGTTTTGTTGTTAAGGAGCGAAACAGGAGTTGTTAAGACAGTTTGGGAGGATCAAATATATAGAGGGGGTTTCCCCGGGGAAACCCCCTCTATATAAGAATAATCTATGGTCGTATTAAGTAATAACGTCGCTCCTTGCTTTCAGTTGAAAAAATTTCTTTTTTAAATTTAATTTTTTATCGTTTTTCAAATAATGCCGATAAATGTGGCTCCTACTCCATGATAAAATGCTCTCCTCTTACAGTAAAATCAACCGTAGAAGGTTCTTCCCCTCAGAAAATACCCCCCCCCCCCCGGCTCATTGATCTAACAAAACTTTGTCCCAAACTTTGATCCTCCCAAACTAACTGTATCCTCCCAAATGTTTTGTTGTTAAGGAGCAAAACAGGAGTTGTTAAGACAGTTTGGAAGGATTAAATATATAGAGGGAATTTTCCCGGGGAAACCCCCTCTATATAAGAATAATCTATGTTCGTATTAAGTTATAAAGTCGCTCCTTGCTTTCAGTTGAAAAAAAAAACTATGTAAACCATTGCTCCTTCAAAGGAGCTGGAAACTTTGTCCCAAACTTTGATCCTCCCAAACTAACTGTATCCTCCCAAACGTTTTGTTGTTCAGGAGCAAAACAGGAGTTGTTAAGACAGTTTGGGATGATCACATATATAGAGGGGGTTTCCCTGGGGAAACCCCCTCTACATAAGAATAATCTATGTTCGTATTAAGTTTTAACGTCGCTCCTTGCTTTCAGTTGAAAAAATTTCTTTTTTAAATTTAATTTTTAATCGTTTTTCAAATAATGCCGATAAATGTGGCTCCTACTCCATGATAAAATGCTCTCCTCTTACAGTAAAATCAACCGTAGAAGGTTCTTCCCCTCAGAAAATATCCCCCCCCCCCTGGCTCATTGATCTAACAAAACTTTTGGCTTATAATAAAAGTACTTGAAGTCTCAATTTCTGAACTAATGAGCACCCTCTGAAGCTTTGCAACCATGAGGTGAAGGTGTAAAACAGGAAGGGACAGCCCTTTCTATACGGAATAAATTCTGCTCATTTTGGGATTTAGTGTTACTCTTTACTTTCATAGCAACAGTGTACACCAGAAATATTCCCAGAAATCATAAGGAAGTAGATATCAATTTAACATTTTTATTTATTTTTTTTCTGTTGCACTCCCCCCCCCCCCAAAAAAAGCCTGGTTACGGCCCTGGAAATTATACTTCAACCTTCATCCTTCTCTCGTCTCTACCTTCGAACTAATTCTGTATTTATCTGATGGCTCAATGAGACCTAGGATTTGTTGGCATTAAATTGCCCCTTTTGAGGTATGTCCCTCCCTCCCAAACTACAAAACAATCAGACCATTGTGGAAGATCAAGTGCCTTTTTAAGTTTTGTAATTTGAACATTTCTTGCAGATAGTATTTATTATTAGAAAACGCAAAACCAATTTTCGGGGAAGTTTTCCGGAGGGGTAAAATTTTTGGAATAATTTTTCTTCAGTGAAGATGTATTTTCTGGGGATATTTTCTTCAGAAAATTATGAATGAAAAGTGAATTCGAGCGAAAAGTACCGAAGTTTTTTCGGAATTTATGTAGAATCTGGGTACACACGAAAGAAAGACCGCATCGAAATCACAAAGCCACTATTGAAAAACAGGTTTGTGAGGTGTTTCTCACTCCGTGAAAAAGATTTAAACTTTAGTTTTTAAGGGCTTAGGGAAATAAATCAGTTTTTTGGGGTTTGGTAACTAGGTTAGGTTAGGCTAGATTAGATTACATATTTAATATATGCTATGCTTTATCCCCACCCCTCCTCTAATGTGCAAATATGTAGCCCAAATTTGTTTCTGAACTATTATATTTTCGTCCCAGTTTGTTTTATTTCATTAGCATTAACAACACTCCACTTCTCGCGATTGTACATAGATTCTACACAAGTACCATCGTTTCTTATGAAAAATAAAACACAAACTTGACAGCTGACAGTTAAAATTCGTGATTTGCAGGTTGCACAAGATATCTTCAAAATTAGCTGGTTATATTTTTCCTATCTTTGTAAAATTCCAAAACTAAAGCTTTATTGAAAACACAAAACTTACCCCCCCCTCCCCCCCGCCTCTAATTACAAAATACTCTTTTTAAAACAAACAGTTAAATGTGTAGTCTGCAGAATGGTAAATGAGTTTCTTAAATATAATGGCTCTGAGGTTATAAATAAGTTGTTGAAGATTAGGAATATGATTTTTGAAAAAGGGGAAGTACCTAACGATTTTAGGAAAACCTTAATTAAGCCACTTTATAAGAAAGGTGATAAAAGTGAGTGTGGTGATTATCGAGGCATTAGTCTGGTCTCTGTAGGTAGCAAATTACTTAGTAATATGATACTTTTTAGACTGAGAGATGCTGAAGACAAAGTTTTAAGAGAAGAACAGTGCGGTTTTAGAAAAGGTAGAGGCTATGCCGATCAAATTTTCCCTCTTAGGCTAATAATTGAGAAGTGCCTGAATTCTCAAACACCTTTGGTCCTCAGTTTTATAGATTATGAGCAAGTGTTCGATTCTATTGATAGAAGAGCTTTAGTAAAGGTTTTATCTTTGTATGGTATACCAGACAAATGCATTAAAGTGATTAGTGCTATGTACAAGAATAACACTGCTGCGGTTAAGGTATAAGGTATAGTAGTATATATATATATATATATATATATATATATATATATATATATATATATATATATATATATATATATATATATATATATATATATATATATACTACTAACAACTCACCGCAGCACCAAGCCGCCTGAGGCCAACATAGCTACGCACGCTCCTCCGCCACCCCAATCTATTCAAAGCCTCCCTTTTTACACCCGCCCGCGAAGTTCCCATTTCCCTTAAATCCTTCTTTATGACGTCCTCCCACCCCAGACGGGGATGACCTGCTTTCCGTTTAGCCCTAGATGGTTGGCCGAAAAGAACAATCGTCGGCAATCTGTCATGCTTCATCCGCACAACGTGCCCTAACCACCTCAACCTTTCTTTCATTATAGCCCTAGAGAGCGGTATTTAACCACATTTTTCGTATAGCCTATTGTTTGAAACACGGTCAGTCAGCCGGGTACCCAGAACAATCCTTAAGCAATATCTCTGGAAAACATCTAGCAAATCTTCATTCGCTTTTCGGAGCGTCCATGCTTCAGAGCCATATTTGACCACTGTCATCACTGTAGCTTCTAATTTTCTAATCTATCGAAGCGTAGGTTTGGGAAGGAACTTGCTCGTCACCGTGTGCAGTTGAAATCTGAGCTTTCTGAAAAAGTAATTAAAAATCCTAATTTTTTGTGAAAAATATTTGATAAGAAGGAGTCAGCAGATCTCGAGTCGGATATCCCATCTTTAGCATGGATAAACAATTACTTTAATGAGTTTGCAACCTCAAAACAGGATCTTAACATTTCTGTTCAAGAAAAGCTTTCATCCCTCCTCTCATCAATACCAGATACAGATTTCATAGTTACCCAATCACAGGTTGCGTCCGTGGTCCGACGGTTGAAAAAGAAGAAGTCGGCTGGTATTGAGCGTGTATCCGCCCTTCACCTTAGCCATTGCAGCCCAACTTTCATGGGGCACCTAACTCTTCTCTTTCAGATGATCTTCACTACTGGACTCGTACCATCGACATTCAGTACTGGGTCGTACCATCGACATCGACATTCAGTATATATGTATATATATATATATATATATATATATATATATATATATATATATATATATATATATATATATATATATATATATATATATATATATATATATATATATATATATATATATATATATATATATATATATATATATATTAATATCTAAAAACGACCCGCTCCCTTCTTATTGATCATCTCCGTAAACGCCTGGCTTTTGCTCACACTAGAGTAGTCTCATCTAAAATCCGTTTCAACCGTTTAATTCTGGCTCGACTTTATAACGCAGTATCCCTTCTCCATTTCCTGTATCTAAGCCCGTTTTGGAGAATTTGTCCCGAGCCAGAGAAAAGAAAGCTCAGATCCACGTTTTTTAAGTATGCGAAGTTCTAGTTGCGGCTCCCGCCGTGGACAAGAAATTCGCGCCTTGTTAAAAATTTTAAAATTGCGGACCCAACGGCAGCTATAATTGAACAAATTAAACAGTACAACGGGAAATTCTCTTCCCACCCTTGGTACCGTTTGCTAAGGCAGTAAATCGCTGTCCATTTAATTTTATTTGCACATCTCTTGTCATATTTAGTCTTTTTACCGTCTCTTGTCATATTTAGACTACCTGTTTGAGACAGTTGACTATCAATTGTAATTATCAAGTATTTTACTGTAGGTTAGTTGAATTGAAGTTATCAATCATATTGCTTATGTTTCTTCAGTACTTGGGAGTTTAAAAACTAAAATTTCTTACGTACCTGCAGCGCATAATTGAATTTTTTTTCTTGTCTTTGTATTTTGTTCGATTATGTGTAATGTGTTGTAATTTGTTTTTTGTGTGTGTTTTTTCTTTTTTGGTGATACACCGTCTTTTGTACCTTTTTTCGACAGGTAATAAATAAATAAATAAATATATATATATATATATATATATATATATATATATATATATATATATATATATATATATATATATATATATATATATATATATATATATATATATATATATATATATATATATATATATATATATATATATATATATATATACTGAATGTCGATGTCGATGGTACGACCCAGTACTGAATGCCGATGGTACGATTCCAGTAGTGAAGATCATCTGAAAGAGCAGAGTTAGGTGTCCCATGAAAGTTGGGCTGCAATGGCTAAGGTGAAGGGCGGATACACGGTCAATGCCAGCCGACTTCTTCTGTTTCAACCGTCGGGCCGCGGACGCAACCTGTGATTGGGTAACTATGAAATCTGTATCTGGTATTGATTAGAGGGGGGATGAAAGCTTTTCTTGAACAGAAATGTTAAGATCCTGTTTTGGGGCTGAAAACTCATCAAGGTAATAGTTTATCCATGTTAAAGATGGGATATCTGACTCGGGACCCGCTGACTCCTTCTTATCAAACATTTTCCATAACAAATTAGGATTTTTAATTACTTATTCAGAAAGCTCAGGTTTCAACTGCACACGGTGACAAGCGAGTTCCTTCCCAAACCTACGCTTCAATGCAACTCTCTTTACCTACTCCTGAGTGTGGTCTACCACATTTTTTCCATATCCCGTACCAGAAGTTAGCTCGGTCGCATGCTAATTGTAACAAAAGGGTTAGAAGACCATCCTTTTTCTTGAGTTTTTATCTGGCACGAGACTTGGATACTCCCTGAGATTCGGCAAACAGAAGAGCATAGGTCAGTTCAGCGTAATAAATATTGAGACTAAGCCATGAATTTCTTTCATCACGATGAGAGAACTTTTTAAGTATGTCAAGCAGCAAGCGAATTTTTGACAAAACAACATCAAAAGAATCGTGAAACTTGTCTTTATGAATTTTACGCCAAACAAGAACCTCATGCCACCTCTGAGTGAATATCGACGAATTATTCAAAGCGGAAAACGAGGTAGGCCTACTGATAATACACTGAACTGGGAAATGATCCGAAATGAAACTATTCGGCAGGACAAGAACTTCACGTTCTGGCAAAGAACTAGAGCTAAAAATTTGGTCTAGATTGGACGCAGAACCAGATTGGTGGATATACGAAAAGTTCTGGTTCTTCTGGTGAATAGTAAAACGGTTCTCAAGTATCCCTATTAGAATGCAACACCGACTTATTTGGGCACTAATATCAACTTTTGAATCACAGTTAAAGTCACCCATGAATATGCACTCAAGGGAATCTCTTTCGGCTTTTTTAAGGCAGTAGGCTAATTTAGCAGCACTTATAGCAAATGCGTCGTCAGATTTGGCGTCATGTTAATCAATTGGAAGATAAACATTTCTAACTAGCAGGCTATCTAGTATAGTTGCAATAAAATTGTCACTGCTCTCGTTTGCTTTACACGCGAGAAGATTGCTAACCAACTTGTCAACACCGCCAGACGGACGGCCCCACAGAGATGAATGTTTTGCAGGCACGGAGAATACAGAGTAGGACGGCCAGAGATTTAGTAGGTTTATGCCAGCTTCTGTGATGAAATGTTCTTGCAGGCATATCACATTATACCTATTCACAAACTGGTCAACCACAAGAGACCACTCGGCAAAATGTCCGTTTATATTCCAAGAAATAAGAAAAATGTTAGAGATTTCGTTTTTCATCATGTTAATGACTTGCCTTTTGTTGGTTTTTCGGACACGTTACGCTATAGCAGGTTTGATAGTAGAGTAGTAGGTTCCATTTCTATCGAGCCCCTAGGAATTACCATGCTATTCTATAGAAGCTCTACACCTTTTTAAAGAGAGTCAGTACTCCCTCACATGGTATACACTACAGTTTCACGTGCACATTGCAAAAAGTGTGCAAACCTATAAAGTGGTCAAACACGTTTTGAAACTATAGTCAGGATTGTATAAGACAATCAGACTGGTTTTTTGCTATTGATATCAATTACACATGAATATGCATTACAGTTTGACGTGGACATTTTAAAAAGCGAGTACTACGAGCGGGGATTCACCACTGGTTCCTGAAGTCTAGCTTGTTACACAAGTTTGCTTGAACTCCACGTTTTCAACCAGACTGGTTTTTGAGACAACACCCATTTTTTAGGGCCAATCAGAGAGCGGGGGTTACTCCATATACGATAACTTGATTGGTAATTGGATTCAAATAAAAGGAGTGATTTTCATAGAAAAAAAATCTGGTTAGTCTGAAGTTGGTTGTGAGAGTGTTAGGACTCTAAAAAATGGATAGATTTGAGAAAGAGCGAATCATGGGGAATCTAGTGTTTATGGAAAAACGTTTGATTCTAGATGATGATTTTCTAGAGCTGTCTATTCAAAGGAAGATATTTTCTCATGGAATGCTTGCCGATATAACGAAAACTGATTCTCCATCATTAGACTATTGCATGAAGCTTTTATGTTGTGGTTCAAATGCATTTACACAATTTATTGACATATTAATCACGACACGGCAATATGATATTGTGGATATGCTTTTAAACACTAGTTTAGAAATTTAGGACTTTTTTCTCGTGAGAAAGGTGGTGTTCAAGGATGATTTACTCCTCTCTCTCTATCCCACTCAATTTGTTGTTGTTGCTAGCTCAGTTTCATTGTGGCATTGAGAGTGTCAACACATGAAAAAAATATTCCATACATGTCCGCTATGCATGTACACACTGGGCAGCTGGTCATCATGTGAGAATTGCACAATGATTGATAAGTATGATGAAAAGTTCAGATTATGCAACCCGTGTAAATTGCATAGAGGATATGCTGTACAAATTAAAGGTTGTAATTTCTGTCTTGAAGAGGTGTGTGACTCTTATTCCAGAGGACACCTATGCTTGAATTGCCACTATAATAAATGTAATCAGTGGGAGAGTACATATCCCGGTATGATTGGCAAGAATCCGAAGCGTGATTTTAGTTTATTGCTAAGAGATTGGTATCGTCGTGGTTTTAGATTGTTCAGGGAGGAGGAGCCGCGTCAGCAATTCAACTGCTGGAACAACAAGAGAATATGGTTTCTACGTCATCGTTGTGAAGACAATGACTTCTACGATTATAAGCCCACTGATTTTTATTTGGCTGTTACGGAGTGTGATTCGCCACTTGACGATTCCGTTTGTGACATTACTTCAAATAAGCAAATTGAAATATGTGAATTATATAGAATGAATGAGAATAGTATCATTGACTATACAAAGAGATATGACAAGAGTGAAGTTACACTCTACTGTAGAAAATGTGATGCTGACATTGCAGTACATCAGGATCAGTAAAAGAGTACTGTGAATTCGGATAATCTACCTACATTAGTTATTATCGACAAATACCTAGTAGAAGATGAAATCTAAAGAGTAGAAAAGTCGTTTTTTATCATGTACATACATTTTTCTTTTATTAATAAAAAAATTAAAATTTATTTTTAGAACATTTTATTAGTAGGGCACTAAAATCAATATTAAAAACGCTTGTAATTATATTTTACGCTAGAAAGTCGTTCAATCGAGGTAAGTCAATGTAAATGTCGAGAAACTGCTTGTAGGTATAGCCACGTCATCTGAATATGAAAAAGAGTAGAGCATGAAAGCCACATGTTTTAGCCGTTAAATCATGTACTCCTTGTTGATTTTGAATAATAGTTTTCCCACTGCTTTCAATAAAGTTTCTGCTGCGTGGAGTGTAGAATTTATACGATAGGCCAAGAGGATCAAAAAATTCAATATTCTTCGCTGTTTGATGATGCATAGCCAATGGCCTGTCTTCAAAGTCGATGGACTGCTATTAACAATGATTAGGGTATTGTTAAAACTTGGAAATTTTTCAATGAAGTCCGATGGTATGCAATAGGACTTGTACTGAGACATGTATGGATCCATATTAAATACGCTGGTTACTTGGTTTGTGTTCATGGTGCTAGGTCTAGTAGAACACTGCCGTCGGGTGTGATTTCCCAATAGGTTTCAAATTGACTCAATGATAATAGCGTGACACTCTCAGTCAAAGCATCGGCAAATGTACACTCTAAACGTACATTCCCTGTTCGTACTATGCTCATATCCTGGGTCCCCAAAGAGTCCAAAACAATTACACCATGATTTTTTGAAAACATTGAATCGGTTATTCCATTTTCAAATAGTTGGGAGTCATGATTTAGGGATTGCATGGTCAACTCATACAGAGTTCTATAGGATTTTTTGTCAAATGATAGAGTGTACAGTGGAATACCATTCAATTTGCACACAAGGCTAGATAGACCGAAAAAATTAAAATCATGGGGGGATTCAGTCCAGGATCCAACGGCACTGCCACTCTTCACAAAGGCCAAAGCCAATTTTGACGGGATTTTTCCATTGATAAATGATGAATTAGTATAGCTACGAGAGCCGGTGGCAATGTGACGTTGATTGGTGATCGTATGGGGGACAAGAAGTTTAATGTTGTTGCCATTGGCTCTTAACTTTTCCACTGCCAATGCAACAGAGCTCATAACCTGTTGTTTTCGGACGTGGAGAATTGCCGATGTGATAATGACATTCGCATCGGGTGCTGCAGGTAGTGTTTTTCTCAAAATGAAATTCGATGGAGCGAGTTGCAAATTTATGTCAATCTTGACATTGGGGGGTAATCATAGGGATATATTGAATAGCTCATAATCTGATTTTCTAACCAGATGATACTCTTGGGTCCCCGCAGTATTCAACTCGTAGTCAGTCTTAACACCTGATCAATATTCATAACCTGATCACTGACATATCAGCTTTCTATAAGACTTTGGCGTAATCTTCGCAAATTGTATTTATCTTGCATTACTGGATAAATTACTGATACTGCTCACCAATATTTCATTTATAAATACCTTCATTTGTTTGAACAGATTGTGTAGAATACATTTTTCGTAGGAGAGACCATCGGCAGCAGTTGGGGTTGTATTATCTGACTTTTTCTTCACTGCAACATTTAAATCAATAAAGTTTGATGACAAATCAATCAAATAGTCTTCATTGGAAAATATTTGAAAGTGTATATTTTCCGAGAAGGGTTGTTGGGGGTGAAATTGTTCATAGTAACTATACTTGACACTGACATCAAAATTTTCAGAATTAAACAGATTTAATTAGGAACTAATTAAAGGATGCGATTTCACGTTATGGGGATAAGTCATCTGAAGAGTATAAATCCTTCTTTGATCTAACAATCTTTTTCTTTTTCTTCTTCTTCTTATTGGTCTTCGTTGTTTTATTTCTCAAAGTCCTTGTTGATGTCCTCCGCTTCCCGCCTGGGTAAAGACTGGTGAGTGAATGAGGCGCACGCATCCTTTTCAAGCCGTTCCCATTTTGCTGAGATTTTAATTCCTCACCAACGGCTCTTGCTGAAGATCTAATATTTTCCTGAACACTCTCCTTGAAAATCTTACCCAACCCCCAGTCCTGTAGTGTTGAGGCAGCAAAATTTGATGCAGCAGGTACAAGATATTTTCTCGCAAGGGGTAGTGCAGAGCGAAATAGCCTAGCAAACCAGCTACCAAGACCATAGCCAGACATTGTAGTACGCCCCTTGTAGTAGTCCAATCCATTGCCAATTTGACGTGGACTCAGAGCACCTACATAGCAATCGATATCGGGACAGACAATTAGAATTCTTTTATTGTTCATTTTAGGTGGTGGTGTCGCTGACGATGGGTCGAAAATACATGTAATCACTGCTAAACCTTTTGTTATTGCTAGAGGATCACCCAATTCACTTCTTATGTGTTAACTGACAGAGTTCCAAATACGAAATGTTTACAGGAAAATACTGAAGATGCTTTATATTATAGTGATGAACAAGTTCATAGGTTATTTTTCGTTCAAGAACACGTAGGAGGGGGAAATTTGAATTACCGACTCTCGATGTTTCCACAAAAGATGCATAGAGAAATATGCAAGAGTCCGAGGCGAAACCAGGTGGATAATCAGCAAAAATAACTTGATCCATCCCGTAAACGGTGCCAGCGTTTTTCCCATTGATCATATTCTGTTTAAAGCCAAGAATGTCTCTCAGATTATCATTGAGGATAATTATTTCAGTGTCAACAGGTGAGTTAATGTAAATCCTATCGTGTTCCAATGAATAATTAAAATGGAATTTACCATTCCTACGATATGAGATTTTTCTATTGATTGTACGACACAAATCGGTCATAATATCGTATTCAATATATTTCAATTTGACATGTGGATATTCGCTAGTTTTAAGTGCTTCAACCCCTTCATAGTCGAGAAGGAGTGACCAATCGAACGGTATAACTTTTATATCATACACACGATCCTTTCTCAGGATATCGTAAGTATTTTTGAGAATACAGTCGACAAGAGCCACTTCATACTTTCCGTCATCGAATTTAATGGTGGGGGAGAATTTAGTCAAAAAATCACTTGTCTTATTCAAGTCATTGCAGAGAGGATCGGAAACGTTGGACATAAATGTTACATAGAAATCATTGGGCATTGTCAATATCTTCAACACCGATCCAAGAATCAAAATCAGAGTTGTATCCTAGCCACCGAACAAGAAACTGTTTCCTACCCCTGTGAGTACGAGTCTTTAATATCTTTCCAATTTGATAGATTTCACTATTATTTTTAACTTTTTTAGTTCATAGTCATAAAAGCCGCCGAGAATTTCTTCATCTTTGGTATCGCGCAAACGATAAGTTATGGGTTTAGTGTCTAGGATTTTTGCTACTTTAAAAAGTTCTGTGGACCACAATTAATTCTCCTTTTCAAACATTAGGTGTCCTTTTAATTCTATCAGTATCACCAACATTGAATTTTTTCTTCTTGACACTCGTTTTATTGGAATATTCTTTAAAAAAGGTGTCAACTGTATCTTGATCCGAATGATGAACTTCCGTTGGGGTTGAATTGGACAATGATTGATGAGGTCGTTGATTATAAATCAACATGATTTTATCTAAATCATGAATAAAAGCAGATGTATTTTTCAATGTACAATATCTTGAAATTAAAAGTCGAATAGTAGATAGTCTTGTACAATTTTAGCGTGAACACCAGTGACTTTGGAAAGAGTGGTGGGGGAACTTAAACTTCCCACTTCACCAATATTTTCATAAACACGTTTCAGAACTTCAACCATTTTGAATGTAAACGTGTATTGTAGTGTCCGCTACTCTTTTGTATACTGGTGATTGGTGGTGGTGGTGGTGACGTTGACTTGATACGTCTTCGCTTTTGTCTAGCTATCAATGGTGTGCTGCTGCTCCTCCTTATTGTCAAGTTTCCACTAGGTGTGCTAGTATTTTCCAAAATTGATTTAAAATCTTCTTCTTCTTCTTTATGTTCATATTTTAATGGTGTTGACAAGGGTGCTCGTTCATTTAATTTTTTTAGAATTTGCCTATTGCTAATAAGGCTTTTGGGGAAGTTTAATGTATTTAGAAAGTTGTATAGATGAGCGTCAAATGATACTAGTCCCTTACAATTTGTAAGCGCATCAGAGATGAACTCATATAAATCATAGTTATTTCCTTGAATTATAATATCATTTTCATTCCTGTCAGCTTGGAAATGATCCTGACCACTTTTCAAAAGATAATTTATGAGTCGTTTTATTTGTTTAAGATATTAGTGGGGCATTATATTTTCAATTTTAAATAAAAATTAATCCAATTCCTCCTTCTTTAATTGTGTTCCAGCAGCAGCAGCAGAATCTTGAGATGATTCTTTTTTGTGATCAATACCACTGGCCTTCGCACGATAGGGCTTATGTTTGTCCACTCGGAGAAGTGGACATTAAAAAAAATGACTCTTTTTTCAGACCCACACATGCGCACACACGCACACGCACACACGTTCAAACACACACCCACACACGCACACACGCGCACACACACAGACACATTCGCACACACGCGCACACACACATACGCATACACACACACGTACACGCTCACACACACACACACACACACACATATGCGCACATACACGCACACACATCGTAACGTTTGACTAATAGCAATAAAATACGGTAAAAATAAATCAACTCAATAATTGTCTTAATAGCTCATTAAAAAAAACTGACTCTTTTTTCCTATAAATCTAGCCATCCATAAAAATAGCAATCAGACTAGAAGGAGATTCCTTTTCCTACAAATCTATCCGTTTAATGTTGTTGTTTTTTTCTTAATTGGATTCGTATTTATCAAACAAATGCATAATAAATTACAAATTTTTGCTTATAGCATTATTTACAAAACAAGTGCATAATAAATTACAAATTGTGTTAATAGCACACACACACACGTTCACACACAGACACACGCACACACACGTACACACTCACACACACACAAACTTTTACAGTGTTGAAAAAAATGGCGAAAAGGCTAATTCATTAATCTATAGAAAAAAAAGGTTTATTTTCTATGTGAAATAACCACTATTTTATAAAGTAACAAAAAAAACATGTTCATTTTTCACCCCATCCTCAAAACTCAACCCCCCCCCTCCTAGCTTTATTCTAACTAAATACTTGCCACACCCCATCCACCACCACCCCCTCCCCAGAAAGTTCAGAAAGACGCAATACCCTATTTAGGCTGATGCATTTCAAGTCAGATGTTTACCAGGATATTGAATAAGTACCATTTTTTACACCTCCCTCAGAACTTAATCCTCAGAACTCCCTCAGGATTAAGATTATAGCGAAAATAACATTTTAATATCTCTGACACACAGAAACTTGTACGGTGTTGAAAAAATGGTGAAAAGGCTATTTCATTAACCTATAGAAAAAAAAGTTTATTTTTTATGTGAAATAACCACTATTTTATAAAGTTAAAAAAAACATGTTCATTTTTCACCCCATCCTCAAAACTCAACCCCCCCCCCTCCTAGCAGTATTTTAACTAATTACTTGTCCCTCACCCCCTCCCAATAAGTTTCGGAAAGACGCAATACCCTATTTATGCTGATGCATTTCAAGTCAGAAGTTTACCAGGATAATGAATAAGTACCATTTTTACACCCCCCTCAGAACTTAATCCTCAGTACTCCCTCAAGATTAATATTGTAGCTAAAATAACATTTTAATATCTCAGACACACAAACACTTTTACGGTGTTGAACAAATGGTGAAAAGGCTAATTCATTAACCTATAGAAAAAAAGGTTTATTTTCTATGTGAAATAACCACTATTTTATAAAGTTAAAAAAAAAACCATGTTGATTTTTCACCCCATCCTCAACACTCAATCCCCCCCCCCTCCTAGCATTATTTTGACTAAATACTTGCCTCCAACCCACTCCCCAGAAAGTTCAGAAAGACGCAATACCCTATTTATGCTGAAGCATTTCAAGTCAGATGTTTACCAGGATATTGAATAAGTACAATTTTTTACACCTCCCTCAGAACTCCCTCAGGATTAATATTATAGTTAAAATAACATTTTCATATCTCAGACACACACACACTTTTACAGTGTTGAAAAAATGGCGAAAAGAAAAGACTAAAATAAGTTGTAAAGAAATAGGCTGATATTTCTATAACCAGGTAGGAAGTAAAGGTAAAAATGCTTACATTTCCTAATTCAGACTGTAGTTGAGTGCCGGATGGTCCTGGCAAAGCATGATGGGGGATACATGGGACGGTGACGTCCGTTTCTTGCATAGATGTAATGACGGCTGCAATGTCACTGGCTTGGAGGGTTGGAGCAGCGGGGCTCACCATCATTTGAACAGTCATCCACTCCTTTTTCAGCTTTCTACCTGGCTGCATAGGGGTTGGCACGGATGGAGCTTAGACAGGCAGCGCTGGTCTGGAAGGGATGTGGGTGGCTCTCGATGGGCCAGGTATCTCCAGTTGTTGCATTGGAGTATCGCCATTAGCCTTAGCTCTCTTTTGAGGGGGAGGTACGGACTCTTCGAAATTGTTCTTAAAAAGATGACAAAATTTAGTATGGAATCAATAAAAAAAATGAAAAATATATTTAAACATGAACAAAACAATAAAGGTCAGCAAACTCTTGGCCCTTAGCCCCTAATTAAATCTCACAAGCTCATCAACCATTTTATGAATTATAAATTGAACGGATTCTTTTGGTTGCAAGCCTAGCTGCAGTTCTTTAACTTTTCAGAGTTTACTATTCAGATCACATGTCTCGTTGGCTGTGAACCTTCTCCCCCTAATGGGTTAAATTGCATGATGAAACAGAACACCATCGTGGGAGGATTCTCTATAGGAGGACAACCGTGGCAGGGCATAAGATCCACATCTGTGGAAACGGCCTTTACTAAAGGATTTCTTGACCCTTTCGGGTACCTGCAAGACCAGTGATTTGTCAAATCTGTCCCCGCTTGAAGAGTGGCGCCCGTCTAGGAAATTATAACCTAGTAAATGACATACCATTCGCACGGAATTCTGATTAATGGATAATTCTTCTGGGCTTGGTCTGTTTTGGCAGGCGTTATCGGGCTGAAAAACCTCTTCCTAGCTAATTTATCTACTATGGGCTGCCTCTCCGTAGTAGCATAATAGTTGTAGGCATGAATATATAATGAGTAGGAGGTAATAGGCTTGAGAGGGTCTGTGGAGAGTTTCGACACTTGTTGATAGAAGAGCATTACCAAGAGCTGAAAACCATGTTGTGACTATGATGGGCACAGGAGCAAATAGACAGGATCCCAGGTAGAAATATGGTGTCTTTATTAGGAGATTTTAACGCCCAGAAAACAGTAATGACTACAGACTTTTGCAATTTCGTAGGTATAAAATCGAATTATAAGTAATACATTGTTTGGTCATAAAATGGCCCATAAGTTGGCATGGTATTCATGTGATGGTAAGACAGCAAATTTTATTGATCATATTATTTTAAACGATACTAGGGGGTATAGAAGTTCTGTTATTGATGCTAAAAGTAAATATCGCCATCTAGTAGTGTCTAGGGTTAATTTAAAACTGATATTTCGGAAGGGTAACTATCTCCCAGAAGGTTATGATGCTGGTAGACTCCAGGATAAGAATATAAGAGAAGCTTTTCAAGAACAGTTGAATACTAAACTTGAGAGTTTAAAATTTGACAATGTGGAAGATGGATGCCATAATTTTCGGAGAACAATTTGTAAAGTTGCTGATGGTATCTTCTGGAAGAAAGTTGGGAGCACAGCTAAAGAATACTAGTTTAAAGGCTTTATGTTTAAAAGACATGAGAAGGGGCTTGTACAAGAATTATCTGAGTGACAGATCATATGAAAACAAAAAGAATGTAAAGAATGTTGAGAAGGAACTAAAATATGAATTACGGAGTTATTAAGTGGAGGCCATGAATAAAATTGCCGAGGATCTGGAAGACGTGGCTAGGCGGCATAATAATAAAATATTGTACTGGCTTGTTAATAAACTGAGAGGAAGTAATCAATCCGGACTTCTCCCAGTTAAAGATAGAAACGGGGCTATGAGTAGTAATGAGGCAAGAGTTAAAGAGAGATGGGCAGAATATTTTGAGATTGTACTAAACAGAGATAGAGTTACAGAAACAGATATAGAGGAAAATCACAAAGTCTGTGATACCTTGGATGTTAAGGAAGACTTGTTCTGCAAGGAAGATTTAGCGACAGTACTAAAAGGATTAAAAAATAATAAGGCTCCAGGTGCTGACAGTATGGTAAAATGAGCTTGTTAAATATGGTGGATATGAATTTAGAACAGAAGATTATGAAACTCATTTTTGAAAAAGGGGAAGTACATAGTGATTTTAGGAAAACCTTAATTAAACCACTGTATAAGAAAGATGAGAAGAGTGAGTTTGGTAATTATCGAGGCATTAGTCTGGTCTCTGTAGGTAGAAAATTACTTAATAAGATGATACTTTTTAGACTGAGATATTCTATACACATAGTTAAAAGAGAAGAATAGTGCGGTTTTAGAGAAGGTAGAGGATGTGTCGACCATATTTCCACTCTTAGGTTATTAATTGAGAAGTGCCTGAGTTATCAGACATCTTTAGTCTTAAGCTTTATAGATTATGAGCAAGCGTTTGATTCTGTTGATGGAAGAGTTTTCGCGAAGGTCTTATCCTGGTACGGTATACCAGACAAATACAATAAAGTGATAAGTGCTACGTACGAGAATCATGCTACTGCGGTTAAGGTAGGAAAAGAAGGTTGGCTGCTGGTTTCGTATTAAATAAGGCTTAAGCTGAGTTGCGTTAAATCCCAATTTAAAAGGATCATTTTGATGAGATTTCTCTTAAGAAGCACAGGAAAGGCAATGGTAGACCACGGAACCAAATGGGGAGGATAAATTCTCCTGGACTTAGATTGTCCTGATGATTTAAGCATCCTAGAGGAAAGTGTGAACCAAATGAATAAATTTTTAGAGGTTTTGCGAGTTCAGGGTGCTAGAATAGAATTAAACATTTATGTTAGGACGACTAAGTCACTAAGGCTAGGAATAACCAAAGATGAAGAGGTGACGCTGGGTAGCAAAAAAATCGATCAGGTGGACAGCTTCACCGTGGTAGTATTATTAGTAAAGAAGGTGGGAGCAGTGAAGATGTTGAAAGTAGAACAGCCAAGGCTAATGGGAATTTTTCTCACAGTTAAAAAAAGTTTGGAAGAATAAGATGATAAGTCTGCAAACCAAGATTACAATATTGAAAGCTACAGTGATAACAGTGGTCAAATATGGCTTTGAAATATGGGCGCTCCGAAAAGCGGATGAAGATTTGCAGGATATTTTCGGGAGAAATTGCCTACGAATTATTCTGGGTACCTGGCTGACTGACGGCATTTCAAACAGTAGACCATATGAAAAGCGTGGTTCAATCCCGTTTTCAAGGGCTGTATGTTCTAAGGAAGAGAAAAGTTTGGATGGCTAAGGCACGTTCTGTGGATGAACGATGACATATTACCGAAAATTGTCCTTTTCGGTCAACCGTTTAGGACTAAACAGATGGCAGACCGTACGCGGTTGGGCGGGAGCATATCATAAAGTAGAATTTTAAGGAAAGGGGAACTTCCTGGGAGAGTGTAAAAAAGGAGGATTTGAATAGATTGGGATGGAGGTGGAGCTTGCGTATCTGTGTTAGCCTCAGGCGGTTTGGTGCGGTAGTGAGTTGTTAGCACCAGTAATAGAAGTAGTTCAGTAAAGTGTAAATTATGTTCTGGTCTTGAGAAGGCATGGGGGTTATATGCACTACTCATGTTAAGTTTTACTCGTTTTGAGTTTGACTCGGTTATTTATTGTAACTTCTGTTCGATTTTGGTTTCGATTATTTATTGGTGGTGATTTGTGGTATTTTTGTGCTTGGAAGATTCTTTGACTTTGTTTCTGCTCATTTTTGGTCTAATAGAGCTCTTTACTTTTCTTTGAAAGCTTGTTTTGTCGAAAAAATGTTTCAAATTAATTTATGTTCGTTTTTTATTGACAGTCTTTCTCGTGGAAAAAAAATATTTCATATCTGTATGGTTTTTTCTTAAAGACTTCATGGTTTAGCTTGCTATTTGTATGTTGGAGAAACTTTTTCACTAATATTAAATCGTGACACAAATAGTATTATTTAATGTTATTTTAGCCTATATCTCCTCAGGTTGACCAAGAAAATAAAGCATAATGTCATTCTCAAAGAATTTTTTCTATGCTCTATGACAACTTGGATATACTTACACTTTTTTGATTCATTTATATTGTAAGAGCAGAAGTATTAGTAGTAATACCTAAAAGTTTCAACTTAATATCCCCAGTCGTTCTCACTATATTGCTGAGGTGTCTTAGTGGCAATGATAAAAACAGTACCTTTAATTTAGTTTTAAAGCAACATTTGGTTAAAAAAAAGTCTAATCGCCCGATTACATAATTATAGAGGGGGGCTGACATACCCAATATCGCTAGAGACATAGTCGCTGGACCGTTCTACTATGCTGAACAAAATGACCATCTGAAAATTTTTGACTGGATATGTTTGGAAACTGAATGGGCTTGGAAGGAGGACTGCTTGCCCTCCTATCTCTTTTGACTCTTAAACTTAGGTCAATATCCACCTAAATTTTTCTTGAAAGCTTCGCCTTAATGCTCTTACCTTTCGTAGTAGCAATAGTTGTAGTAGTATAAGTAGAAGTATACGCATAGCACCTTTGGTTTCTTCAACTTCTCCTTCAACACACGCTGGAAGTTTAAACTTAATGTGATAAACCGTTCCTGAAGAATTTCTTACACGTCCTCTTAACAACATGTTTTGGCATAGTGTGTTTTGATTTAGTTCCATACATTTTCAATAAATCCCGATTTTTTTTTTCTTAATACCCTTAGTTTTATTTGCAGCATTAGCAGTAGTAGCAATAGCATTAGTAGTAGTAGCCTTAGCCTTAGTGGCAGTAATAGCAGTAGAAGTAGTAATAGTAGTTGCAGTAGTAGTAGTATGAGCAGAAACAGTAATAGTTCCAGTAGTAGTAGTTAGAGTAGAAGCAGTAGCAATAGTATGCAAATATTTTCTTTTGGTTAGTTAAACATCCCTCACAGCAAGTTGTGCTAGTTTTAACTTCACACACCAAACTGTTCCTAAGATAACGCTGTTACGCCGTTTTAACAACCTGCATACAGACAGTGTGGTGTAAATAAGTCCGCCCCTACCCAAAAGAAAAAAATTAAATCCTTGATTGACATAGTTTTGATAATAATCATAGTAGGAGTATTTGTATTATTAGTAGCAGTATAAAATGTAATAGCGATAGTACTAGTAGCAGCCAGGCGTGTCATTAGCCTTTTACCTTTGGGGGGGAGGCACGTTCAAAATGTGCCGATGAATTCGGATAGGTGCAGACGACAACCGACATTTGTTACTTCGTTTTTTGGGTGTTAAAATAATGTTTATTGGTTGCGGAAAACTGTCATACATTGTAGAGAAAAACTCAGGCATAAAAGCAAATGAAAACCAATAAAATAAGCCAAACTTAAAGGCTGATCGGCTTTTTAACTTTCTGCTTTTCTTTCATTGGGTTGAGGTGAATCTTTTCCAGTAGGTCTTTTTCTGACATCATAAGCATGAGATTGTCAAGTCGATCGTTTCCCATAGTTGACCTCAATCGGTCCTTGACGATTTTTATCTTGCTCAATATTCGTTCACCTTCGGCTAATGTCACTGAAATGTTCTGTTTCGCTACAGAGAGCAACTCAAAAAACTCAATGATACTTCCAGCGTTTTTTAGATATCTGCTAAAAGAACGATAATGTTCCCTCTGTGGGCTAGGCATCTTAGATATTGAATAGTTCTTCCTAACTTCTTGGAAATATGAGCTTGTGTTCCATTAAAGAGCCCAGTCATGTTACTTGCAAAATCAAAGCATTGAAATGCCAGTTTTTCTTCATTGATACGAGCCTTTCGCGAAACTGGTAGAATTTTTTCTCCTATATCGACTTCTTCCTCTGACCAAGAATCTACAATGACGAGTAAACACTCTTTTGCGGCTCCCTCCCTATCAATGTACCGTACACCTACAGCTAAACACTCTTCATGGCTGGCAGCGTGTTTCGTCTACGAAGATGCCAAAGATAAATTCTGCTACGATTTTTGAACTAGCTCTGTTCGAAAAATAGCAATTAATTTATTTTGGCTACTAACCAACAGATAGCTGGTGATATTTGGCTTCATCTGGTCTTTCATTCGATGGTTCATTTCGATGTTATTTTTCAAAAGAAGACTGGCTAACTCAACGTGATTTACCTTGTCATGATTCTTCCCCCAAAATGCCAGCCCTCGTTTACCTGGAGTTGTGGTAACATCTAGTAGCATGTATATAATTTAACGCCCTCTTTCTCTTTCTTTTTTTGACTCTATATCTTTCATTAGCTTCTCCTTTTTAACTAGGCTTGCCAATGATTTATCTCTCTCTATATAGAACAAATAAGACCACCTATACAATCTTTGTGACCATTTGAATGGAAGTGAGTGATCAACATTTCAGCCTTGGCGCCCATGCTTCACATTCTGTGTCAGTTTCTACTTCCTGTTATAAATGAAGAATCTTTGTGTCTGTATTTGCGGCCAGGTCTAGTTGGAAACAGCGAACAGGCAAAGCAATAGGCTAAATCATTCTTGACACTATACTCTAGGTACGGGTACTCTTTGCACCAGTTTCGAATAAACTGCAACTGGTGTTTGTAGCCCTGGGATTTATTTTCGGCTGAAATTGTCCTAGTTAGATAAGCTTCAGGTTTTCTGAGTCGGATTTTTTTTTTCTTGAGCCCGGAATTGTGCTGGACTCTTACAATTCGAGCTTGCTGTAAACTTTCGGCCTCTGATTCTACTCCTTCTATTCTTGACAATTTCTGAGCAATGAATTTTTCAAACTGACTAATGAGCCTAGTTCCATATTCGCTTATTCATCACCCTACGTGTAACACTTTTATTGTAGCGTCTAATTCGTTAGTGACAGAATCCAACTTAACTTCAAATGTCAGTTTTTTTTTCACCTCGGTACAGCCAATAATGCAAGAAAGAATAGCGAAGATATTGCTGCTTACCACTGTTTCTTTGTGATCAATTTCCAAAAAGCGAACTTCTTTCAATTTTTTTTGTCTTTCACCAGATTCCACAGAGTCAGACCTGAGAGGATAAGTAACTTCTATTTTTTCAGCCGCATCTTTTTCTATTTAGACTCCGATATTTGTCAAGGATCGACCACGATGATCTTTCTCAAGTGATGTCTAAAATGTTACTTTGGTTTCACCCCAGTTGTTTCTCTGTACTTATTTCACTCTTTCGAAAAAATTGAAAAGCCCGAAACAAATTCAAAAGGATTTATAAGGAAACTTGTCGAAAGTTCTAAAAAATCTTAGTGGAACCATAGTATTCAATGGGCTCATGTATTAAAAATATGTCAGCTGTTTCCGATATGTTGGAAAGAAACAACAATATTTCACAACAAGGTTTTCTTCAGTAGAGCCACAAGAATTATCCCAGCTAACGGACGTGTTGAAAAATATTAATTTTTGCAAGACTCCACACGACAAGTCATTTTCTAGGTAGTAAATTGGTTTCTGTCAACTTCGCGCAGATGGAGCAGTCAATTTCGTCGTCTTCGCCCGACAGAAGTCGGACATAGTAATGGACAGATAAAATACTAAATTTTTGTTGACTTCGCGCTAATGAAGCAGTAAATTTCGCAGTGCTTCGCCCGACGGAAGTCTTTAATGACATTAGATTGGACCAACTATATATCAGGTTTTGTAGGGCTTGGCTCAGCAAATCGTTTTCCAGGGGGCGATTGGTTTCTATCGACTTTGCACTGGTGAAGCAGTAAATTTGTTGTTTTTCGCCCGACAAAAGTCATTTTTGACATTACACTGGAACGACAATATACCAAGTTTTGTAGGGTTCTGCTCGACTAGTCGTTTATTACGGGGATGATAGGTTTCTGTTGACTTCACGCACATGAAGTAGTAAGTTTCGTCTGGCTTCGCCCGACAAAGTCCCTTCAAGAAGCTTCAATAATTTCTTAGACCACACTGCTTTTCCATTTAAGAAAAATTAAGCAGGAAAAAACGTGTTTTAATCTTGATAAGGCAGTGAATAAATACAACAAAATAAAAACTTAATTAAACAAACACACTCTGAATATTTCGGCCCCATGCCCGGGAGCCTTTCTCAACGGAGAAAAAGGGGAGAAAATGAAACATATATGTTTTTTAAACTTAACTTACATCGAAATAAAACATACTAAACACACGAAGATAAAGAAAAAAAAACGAAATATAAATAAATAAGTAGGAATCAAAACTCACATATTATATAACACTTCCATGCCCCAACGTATAAACAAAATCGAATGTCTATGATGATACACTCGTCTCCTCACAATGTATAAATGGAAATTTATCAAAAAATGAAGAATATATTTATACTTGAACAAAACAATAAAGTCAGCTAACCCCCAGGCCATAACCCCTAATTAAATCTCACAAGTTCATCAACCAATTTATGAATTATAAACTGAACGGATTCTTTTGGTTGCAAGCCTAGCTGCAGTTCGTTTACTTTTCCCAGCATTTAACCCATTCTGACCTTTGTTCACAAGGTCATCTTTCGTTCCAGAACAATTATTAAAATCAGTACGGGTTGAATATTTTACCTACTTTTTAATTGAACTATTATAAGTTGAATTGATATTTCCATACTTTTAAGTTGATCTTTTAAGAATTCCGAGTTCTTATATACAAATCTTGGAGATATAACAAAGGTTTAAGTGTCATTGCTACCCATTTCTTGATGTTTACCGTTGGTGAATTGGTTGTTGAAATTATAGGTCTTAAAGGATACCTATTTTATGTATTTTTGGCAAACCAAATATTCTTGGGCTGATAAATCCCCTCAGAAAAGAATTTGTAATACATCTGTGGTATGCTACTTCCATTTTTTTAAGGTCTTCAAAGTCCTTTCTTAATTTTGTAACATACAATTAGTCCGAATTTTATACCTCTTTCAATGATTTCTTTTTGTTCTTTGGTTAACTCGTTTTTGCTTAAATTAATCACTCCAGGGTCTGGGAAATGATTAGGCTTATACATTGATAGTTTTGTTTTTCTTGTTCCCTTTTCAAGTACAATTTTTTTTTTTTTTTGGTTTAATCATTCCCTAGATAATCTTAAAACATGTTCAAAAGAATTTTTGAAGATTGATATAATTTCTTGGAAATCACTCATATTAAGAAAATCACAAAGGCTATGTTTTAAAAAAATCTATTTTTTTTACAACTTGTGATCTCTGGAAACGTTTATCTTTCAGCACATGGTTTAAGTTTAGTAAATTTACCTTTCTCGTGTGCTTCTCCTCATTATATTTATTTAAATTCTGTTTGAAATAGAACATTTTTAGAGTTATTTTATTTATTTTGCGCTTTTCTAAAAACATTTGTTTTGTAATTATATTGGCATGTTTTTTTTGCTAAATTCAAAAATAATAAAATTGAATTGGTCTTTTGCCACCCGTAGGCTAGACGTAAATGATTTCTTAGACCACACTGCTTTTCCATTTACGAAAAATTAAGCAATAAAAACGGGTTATAATTTTGATAAAGCAGTGAATAAATACAACAAAATATAAACTTAATTAAACAAACACACTCCGAATATTTCAAACCCACGTCCGGGAGCCTTTCTCAACGGAAAAAAAAGGGGAGAAAATGAAACAAAAAATTTTTTTTTTTTCAACTGAACTTACATCGAAATACAGCACAGTAAACACACGAAGAGAAAAACAAAATAAAAGAAATATAAATAAATAAGTAGGAATCAAAACTCACATATTAAATAACACTTCCATGCACTGACGTATAAACAAAATCGAATGTCAATAATGATATACTCATCTCCTCACAATGTATAAATGGAAACCTATCAAAAAATGAAGAACATATTTATACTTGAACAAAACAATAAAGGCCAGCTAACCCCTGGCCCATAACCCCAAATTAAATCTCACAAGTTCATCAACCCATTTATGAATTACAAACTGAACGGATTCGTTTGGTAACAAGCATAGCTTCAGTTCGTTTAATTTTTCCAGCATTTAACCCGTTTTGACCTTTGTTCATAAGGTCATCATTCGTTTCAGAACAATTATTTAGATCAGTACTGGTTGAATTTCTTACCTGCTTTTTAATTAAACTATTATAAATTGAATTGATATGTCGATACTTTTAAGTTTATCTTTTAAGAATTCCGAGTTTTAATATACGAATCTTGGAGATATAACAAAGGTTTAAGTGTCATTGCTACCCATTTCTCGATTTTTACCGTTGGTGAATTGGTTGTTGAAACTATAGGTCTTAAGGGGATACCTATTTTATGTATTTTTGGCAAACCATATATTCTTGGGCTGACAGATCCCCTCGGAAGGAACTTGTAATACATCTGTGGTGTGATACTTCCATTTTTTTAAGGTCTTCTAAGTCCTTTCTTAATTTTGTAACATACAATTCACTTCGGTCTGAGTTAAGTTTTTTATATGTTGAAGTGTCCTTTAGAATTGTTGCTATTTTACTATCATAACCATCTTTTTCTAGGATTACTACCGTATTGCTCTTATCCGCTTTCGTTATTATTAGAGAATCATATTTTTTTTTTTAATCTTTTAAAACTTTCATATCTTTGTTCTTAAGGTTTTCTTGATAATTACCAAAATGTGTTAAAATATTCACGACCTCTAGTCTAAAGTCATCTACATTATTTATATCTCGGAAACTTATCAATCCCTGTCTCAATCTTTGAAATAATTTCCTCTATCGGTACAGTTTTTAGAATTTAGTCCGAATTTTATACCTCTTTCAAGGATTTTGTTCTTTGTTCCTTTTGTTCTTTGGTTAACTCGTTTTTGCTTAAATTAATCACCCAAAGGTCTGGGAAATGATTAGGCTTATACATTGAAAGTTTTGTTTTTCTTGTTCCCTTTTCAACTGCAAAAAATTTTTCTGGTTTAATCATGCCCTAGATAATCTTAGAACATGTTCAAAAGAATTTTTGAAGATTAATATAGTTTCTTGGAAATCATTCGTATTAAGAAGATCACAAAGGCTATGTTTTCAAAATCTATTTCTTTTGCAACTTGTGATCTCTGGAAACGTTTATGTTTCAAGATATGGTTTAAGTTTAGTAAATTTACCTTTCTCGTTTGCTTCTCCTCATTATATGTCTTTAAATTATACTTGAAACAGAACGTTTTTGGAATTATTTTATTTATTTTGCACTTTTCTAGAAACATTTGTTGTGTAATTATATTGGCATGTTTTTTTTTGCTAAATCCAAAAATAATAAAATTGAATTGGTCTTTTGCCACCCGTAGACAAGACGCAAATAATTTCTTAGACCACACCGCTTTTCCATTTACGACAAATTAAGCAAGAAAAACGGGTTTTAATTTTGATAAAGCAATAAAAATACACAACAAAATATAAACTTAATTAAACAAACAAACTCCGAATATTTCGGCCCCACGGTCGGGAGCCTTTCTCAACGGAAAAAAGAGGAGAAAATGAAACAAAAATTTTCTTTTTTTAAGCTTAAATTACATCAAAATACAACATACTAAACAAACGAAGATAAAAAAAAAAAACAAAAGAAATATAAATAAATAAGTAGGAATCAAAACTCACATATTAAACAACACTTCCATGCATCGGCGTATAAACAAAATCGAATGTCTATAATGATACACTCGTCTCCTCACAAAAGAAGACTAAACACACGAAGAAAAAGAAAAAACAAAAGAAACAAATATAAATAAATAAGTAGGAATCAAAACTCACATATTAAATTACACGTCCATGCACTGGCGTATAAACAAAATCGAATGTCTATAATGATACACTTGTCTCCTCACAATGTATAAATGAGAATCTAAAAAAAAAATGAAGAATATGTTTAAATTTGAACAAAACAATAAAGGTCAGCAAACCCTCGGCCCATAGCCCCTAATTAAATCTCACAAGTTCATCAACCAATTTATGAATTATAAATTGAACGGATTCTTTTGGTTGCAAGCCTAGCTGCAGTTCGTTTACTTTTCCCAGCATTCAGCCCATTCTGATCTTTGTTCGCAAGGTCATCATTCGTTTCAGAACAATTATTAAAATTAATACTAGTTGAATATTTTACCTGCTTTTTAATTAAACTATTATAAATTGAATTGATCCTAAATTGAAATGTATTTTGATATAAGTTAAGTTTAAAAAAGAACATTTTTTGTTTCATTTTCTCCCCTTTTTTTCCGTTGAGAAAGGCTCCTGGGCGTGGGGCCGAAATTTTTGAAGTGTGTTTGTTTAATTAGGTTTATATCTTGTTGTATTTATTCACTGCTTTATCATAATTAAAACCCGTTTTTTTTTGCGTAATTTTTTATTCCAGAAGCTTCACTTTGCGCCAAAAAATAGTGACTTCCGTCGGGTTTTGTCCACCAAAAGTCCTTTCTGAGGACCTTAAGGAGGGATCTCCCCCCTTAGTGATTCCCTGTAGCAGCAGCAGTTTTAACGTATTACCTTTACAAGTAGTTGCAATAGCAACAGTAGTTAAACTAGTAGTAAGAGTAGTAAATGTAGCAGGGATGGAAGTACTAGCAGTAGTGTGCACATAATGCCTTTTGGTCAGATGATTTTCCCCTTTTAGTATTCTCTGAAAATTCCAACTTAATAGCCAAATTGATTCTTGAGATACACTCTTTTGAAAATGTGCATGTACATAACATCTTTTGATTCAGTTCAAAATTTCCCTCAATATTGTAAATGTGATAGTGTGGTAGCAGTAGTAGCAGCAGTAGCAGTAGTATAAGTGGTAATTGTAGTAGTAGTGATAGCATTTAAATATTATCATTTTGATGATCTCCCTTATCGTTTTATAAAAGTCCCAAATTAATATACCCAGTCATTCATGAGTTACATCCTTTTGACCATCCTTAGACACAGAATGTGTTTCGGTTTAGTTTAACACTCCCCTCAACTTTCTCTGAAACGATCACCTGAATTCCCTTCGTCTTTTTGGAAAACAAGGTTGAAACATGTCCACCTTTCTCAATAATATATACTATATAAACAATGAACGAAATGCCTAGCTTACAGCCCTTAACCTAAGGACTGTCGGTAGTTTGACATTCCCAAGGACATAGTTACTGGACCTTCCAATAATGCCGAACAGAATAGTTCTCTTAAATTTTTAATTTGATGTTTTGTGGAATGTTAGGCTTGTAGGGGAGGGGCTGGTTACCCTCCATTCACTTTTGACTCTTCAAAAGGGCACTAGATCTTCTAATTTCCAAAAAATGAGCCCCTTCCGAACCGAAGTTTGTACGACTGTCCTTTCCATAAAAATCTTTTATGCCCGGGGTTTAACTTAATACCCTTGCCCCTGGGCACTGAAGGGTTGTGTTCACCCTGAAGGCATTATTGTATGCTCTTTGGACTAATGTTAACAAAATGGCTATCTCATGATTTTGATCGGATACGTTTGGGGAAAAAAGAATGTCAGGAAGGGGGAGGTGGGCTGGTTGCCCTCCATCAATTTTGGCTCTTATAAGAGAACTAAAACTTTAAATTTTCAATCAAATGAGCCCCCTCTAAAGTTCACACAATTACCCCTTCCATAAAAAGCTTATATGCCCTGGGGCATAACTTACAACCCTTGCCTCCAGACTCTGGGGGATTGCGACAACCCCGAGAAGAGGGAAGGGGGGGGGGGCTATTTGCCCTCCTATCACTTTGAGTTTTAAAACAGGCATTAGAAATTCTGATTTCCAATCCAATGAGCCCCCTTCGAAGTTTATACGATAATTCATTCTATGCGAAGTAACCTGGTCTAAAACCAAAAAAAGAGTGGGGTAGCAGCCCTCCGATCACTTTCATTCTTGAAAAAGGCACTAGAAAGTCTGAGTACCAGTCCAATGAGCCCCCTCCAAAGTTAATATGACCACCCTTTCTATAAAAACCTTCATAGACATTTTAAATTCATCAACCTTCCCAAAAAGATGATTCTAAATCATTTTTGGAAAATACTAGCACGGCGAGTAGAAATGATTTGACGACGAGACTGGGGGACGTAACCGAAGGCGTCTAATATCAGTGCATCAGCCTCACTTGCTGAGGGTAGTGGACACTTCTCTACGTGCTTACGTTTAAAATGGCTCAAGTTTTGAAACATGTTTATGGGAATACCGGGGAAGCGGTAAATTTGAACTCCCCCACCACACTTATTCAAGTCACCGGACTTAAAAAGAAGCTAACGACAGAGTATTTACAGAACAAACAAAGTTACACTCTTCTTTGAGATCATAGAGTTCATGATAGTCATTATGGAGAAACTAAAATCTTTTTCCCGTTGTAAATATTACAAGTAGATCTGTTGACTTCAGACGAGATTCAAAGACGTCACAATAGTCCACACAAATAGATTTTACTTGTAATCAGTGTCTTTAGTCCCTATGTGTGTATCATTTTATTCCAGTCTAAGAGGAGTGATGAAGTTGCTAAGACTCTTGAATCCATCCTTGAACAAGATTTTTATAGGATAATTCAAACAGATTGGGGTAGGGAGTTTGTTAATCCACATGTAAAAAAAAATTATGGAAGTATAATACAACGCTCTATCATAGTCATAGTCCAATAAAGGCAGCATTGGTAAATGATTGATAAGAACTATTCAACTTTTAATTTCAAGATATTGTACATTGAAAAATGATGCTGTTTTTATTCATGATTTAGATAAAATCATATTGATTTATAATCAGCGTCCACGTCGATCCCTGCCCAGTCTTAGTCCTCTGGAAGTTCATTGAGGAGGCCGTAATACACTTGACATTTTTCTTAAACAATATTCCAGTGAAAGGCAAGTGAGAAAGAAATTCAGTGTTGGTTGGTTTGAATCCAAGAACTACTAATGTATTTGAAAGGGGGAACTATCTGTGGTCCACCGAGCTTTTTAAGGCTTCAAACGTCTTAGATATTTAACTAATAACGTATCGTCTATGTGATATGGAAGAGGAAGAGATTCGCGGTGGTTTTTATGACTATGAATGTCAAAAAGTTAAAAACAATTGAATCTACCAGATTGAAAAGATATTATAGAGTCAAACTCACAAGGGCAAGAAACATTTGCTTGTTCATTGGCTAGGATACAACTCTAATTTTGATTGTTGGATACCTGCTGAAGGCGTGTACAATTCCCAATGATTTCTATGTGATATTCATTTCCAATATATCTGACCCCCTCTATAATGATTTGAATAAAACAAGTGACTTTTGGACAAACCCCCCCCCCCCTATCAAATTCAAGGGAAAGTATGAAGTTTCTCTTGTCGATTGTATTGTCAAATATACATATGATATCGTGAGAATATATCTTGCATATGACATAAAAGATCGACCAAACGATTGACCACTCCTTATCGAATAATCGATAGAATCACTTAATTCTATTGAATACCCCTTTGTCACACTACCACACAAAGAATTTCGTAGTATGAATGATTTGTGTCATGCAATTAATATAAGAATCTCTGCTCGTAAGAATGGCGCATTCCAGTTAAACTGTTCAATAGAACATGGCACGATTTACATTAGCTCTCCCATTGAGAATGAAAAGATTTATCTCAACGATAATCTGAGAGATGCTCTTGTTTTTAAATAGAATATAGTCAAAGTTAAAAGTGATACAACCACCAGTAGGATGGAGCGTGTTATTTTTGCGGACTATGCACCCAGCCTCCTCTTGGAGAGCTGTACATTTCTTTAGGCATCCTTAGTAGAGACATCGAGAATTGGCAATAGCAATGCCCCCCTAAAAATTATCGAACGAAAAACCACTCACGAACATATTCATCACTACAATATAAAGCACCTTCAGTATATTCCTGTCAGCACTCCATGTTTGGGACTTTGTCAGTTAACACTAAGAACTAAATTATTTGATCACTACAATATAAAGCACCTTCAGTATATTCCTGTAAACACTTCATATTTGGGACTTTGTCAGTTAACACTAAGAACATAATTATTTGATCCCATGGCAATAACAAGAGGTTTGGATGTGATTACACGTCATTTTTATTCAATTCAATAGAGAGCTGGCTAATAGAAAAAATACGACCGTTTTTCCTTATGTTGCTACTTTTAGACCACGATAACTGGGTCAAGGAATGGACTATTACAAAGGTCGTTCGCCAATGTCGGGCTACGGTCTTGGTAATTGGTTTGCTAAATTGTTTCGCTCTGTACTACCCTTGGCTAAAAATTATGCTGCTCCTGTTGCCACGGATTTTGCGTCCTCTGCACTAGACGATTGGGGCTAAGGAAATGATTTAAAAGAAACTGTTTCACAAAATCTCAGGTCCAGCGCCCGATCCCTCGGCGAGTGATTGAAGTCATAATAAAGTGGAAAAGGTTTAAAAGGTAGAGAAACATCTTATCACTCATTTGTCTCTACTCAGGTCAGAAACGAAAGACATCACTCTTATCAAAGAACAAAAAGAAACCAAGAGAAAAAATTTTTAGATAGGAGAAGGATTTCTTTTCCTACAAAGAAACTGTGTATCTACCACACAAGGAGTCCCACGCCTCAGTCACTTCATCATTAAATCTATTCAATGCAGAAAATGTTGATATCAGTGTAAAACATGGTTACTATAAACAATTCAACCCACGACAACCGCTCTCAGAAAACGTCTGTTTTCAAGTTTCTTCCAGTGAAGACTGTATCATAGATTTGACTTCAACAATTATAGATTTGCATGTGACAGTAAAAAAAATATAACAATTAAAGCCCAAGTGCTGCCAAGGGGCTATTCCTTGAAAACTGTGTACTACACAATTTGTTTAGACAAATCAGTAACTACATAAATGGAACATTGATGAGCACTAGCAACAATCTTTCAAACTATGCAAGCTACATACAATTCATGTTGATGACTCCAGCGTCCTATGAGAAATTGTGGGGTTTAGCCGTTGGATAAGAATGTAAAACGGACTATAACTCTACCAATGTACTTAGACAGGCGACAGGTACTGATTTACACTTAGATGGGAAAATAAATTATGAAATATCTAATATACCCCAATGGATGCCTCCCAGTGTTAAGATTGCCACAAACTTAAACTTGCCTCGTCCAATTTTATTTTGCGACAGGTACTTGCTGATGCCCCTGATGCAACAGTCTCTCTCACTTCAGCAATACTTGATGCACGAAAACAACAGGTTATGAGTTCTGACCCTTTAGCAATTGAAAAATTAATCGCCAGTAGAAATAATATCCAAGTGCTCGTTCCTCACACAATTACCAATCAATGACATATTTCCACAAGTTCGCGTACCTATACCAACTCTTATTTTAACAATGGTGAAATTCCTTCAAAACCTGCTTTGTCGCTTATAAAAAGGGCTAGTGCTAAAGGATCATAGACAAGTTTCCCATACAAATTCCAAATATTTGGACTTTCCTCTCTTGTGTATAAAGTAAATGGAATTCCGCTCTACCATTTATCCTCTGATAAATCCAACAGGACCCTATATGGATTAACAATTCAATCCCTAGATCAAGATTAACAACTTTTTGAGAAGGCATAACCGATATGCACGCAAAAAGTTACGGTATCCTTGTATTGGACTTGTCTGGTACTCTAGATGTGAGTATTGTCCAAATGGGTACTCTACGTTAAGTGTGTAACTTTGCCGAGCCATTGACGAAGAGTATAGCATTAATCTCGCTGACTTAAATTGAAACCCATTGAAAAATTACCCCCGATGGTAGTGTTCTATTAGACTTGGCACCATGAACACAAATCCAATAATCACCTGTCAAATGTAATGACGGGTCATTGGTTATGCATCTTTCAAACAGCGAAGAATATAGAATTGTTCGATCCTCTTGGCCAACCATGTGCATTCTACACGTCTCCTATTAAAAACTACCATGAGCTAAGTGGAAAATCTATTATTCAAAATCAGAAGCGAGCACAAGATTTATCCACCGAAAGCTGTGATTTTCTTGCATAGCTATATTTTATTTTATGCTGCCGTGGCTATACTTAGAGTGAACTTCTTAACATTTTGTAGACAATCCTCGATTGAATGACTTCATAGTGGAAATTACCCTTTCCTACCTGTTTAATATTGATTTCAGTCCCCTAAGAATAAAACGTTCTAATAACGTTTGTAAATTTGTTTATTAATAAAAATGTATGTACAATAAAAGTCTTTGTCTCCATCTTTTAGATTTCTTCTTCTACGTGCAGATGGTCGTCGACAACGACTAGTGGTAGCAGATCATTGGGGCTTTAGCTTGTACTGATCTTGGCATGTAATGTCAGGGTTATATTTTCTACAATACAATTTACCTTCACTTTTCCTACAGTATTGTCCTGCAGTAAATTCGATTAGTGAATATTTTATTTAAGGTCAGAAACAGATTTAACTTTCTTAGCTGAAATTGGGCCAATTTGGCGAAAATATGAAAATGCAAAGTTAAAAAATTTTGTATTTTACCATATTCATTCCAAAAGATTCATTTTTATTTCGGAAAGAAGAAAGGAATTGGTTCAAATTTCAACAAATCTCAAGAAGTTTGGGTTGCTGCCCCACTCCCGTCGCAACGCCACTGCTTGTTACAATGGAGAAAGAAAGCAGAATCAACTTGCAATCAAACGTGTCACGGCTTCCATTGTTCAAATTTTTCCAAATTAAGACCTCAAAGCTGGTTCTACTTTGGATTCTGTAAGGTATATATGTAAGAACTAATTGTGTCTTGTTTTTCTTCCTCTTCCCCCGAACAAACCGATTCCGAACTTTTTTTGTGTTTCGCTGCACACAACGAATAAAAGATGCTTCACTATTGTGACACACCATCGGTTGAAAGGAATATACTGTGATTAATTGGGTTTTATGGAGTATAACAACTGGTATCATCAAAACACAAACATAGGGGGAAGCAAGCAGTAGCGTTTATTGAAAATCAAGAGATTGAAAAGTCTGAAAAACGACACGTGATTCTGCAGATTTATGAGTGTTGTTGCTTGTGTCATTTTTTCCTCAAATTTACATTTTTTTTTATATAATGTGTGTTTTCAGAGTTCTAAAGGGCATCAACAGACTTGTCCGTCAATGGGATTTTTACGATATGTCACTTGGGGTATTTTGAACTGATTTGAATATCCTTCCTAACAAGACAAATCAACATCAGCTGGTGGCACGATGTGATGCGCCGCCATCTGACGTACGGAAACAAACTAGTACGGCTCTAATAGTATGGTCGAACACTAGGTGTGAAAGACCCAAGCACGAGTAGTAAGAATGATAATTCGCCCAAGAAGCGTCCAAGTCCTTATTGGATGTGGGATCAGCTAAAAACGGGGCTATCGAATCTAGGCTGAATTTTAGAAGAAAAGATCAAGTAAAGAGAAATAGGTAGACAGCAGAAAAGAGACCATCAATAGGAAATTTTAAATGTTTCTAGTCTAGAAGGGCCTAAGGTAAAGAAAAAAAGATGTGGCAGCAGGACAGTAGTCAATCATGGGTTGATTGGCAAGCTCAAGAAAATATTTGCAAAGGATTACAACATGACCAAGGTAGGTATCACCCTAGCAGGCAAACTGTGCAGTGAAAAAAAACATTATAATAACACTGTTTTCACCTCATTAAATTCATGAAATCTATTTTTTAAAGGTCTAGCTTAGGGGCTATTGAGAAGGAAATATGTTAAAAAAATAATACTTTGGCCTGTTTCATTAGGCTATATGCAGAGTAATTACAACTAAAACATGTTGACTGCAAATCCAGTATACTTTACCCACAACCATCTGCCAATATGCAGATATATAGTCCAAATTATATATATTCCATGTATTCCACCACCTGTCACTTGTTTTTCTGGTTCTTGTTTTGTCTATTAATTCAATTTACATTTAGCATTAACCAAACTTCATTTCTTTTGTGTCTTAGAGATAATAAAGCCTACCAAAATATGTTTAAGGCCTAATCCATATTGTCTAGACAACTTTCACAGTAAAAAGTTGTCTCTTTGTCTTCTAAATAGCCTACCTGTCTAAATCTTCTTTACCTGATTGACAAAGTCCTCTTGAGAGCATTCCACCCAATAGTCATCTTTGGGTCAATATCTATCAAATCATATTAGGCCTATTGAGTTAGGAATGAAGTGAATACACCATTCGATGCCTTTTTTATGCTTATTACGAATATAATAAGCATTTTTATCGGAAATTAATTTCACCCCCCCCCCCCCCCCTTAGATAGGATATACCTACCCTAACCCTTAATGGGCATATTTCGGGGGGGGGGCTGAAATTCATTTCCGATAGAAATGCGTAATATATTCATAAGCGGTATAAAAAAAGGCATCGAATGGTGTAGTCACTTTAGTCCTAACTCAATAATATGTTTTGGTAGATATTGACCCATCTTTGTGCCTGTTGTGACCCATGACATCACATACCCAATGTATTAAAAATGATAATTTGCACAAGAAGCATCCAAGTCCTTATTGAATGTGGGATTGGCTAAAAATGGGGCTTTTGAATCTAGGCTGAATTTTATAAAAAAAGATCAAGTAATGAGAAAAAGATAAAGAGCTGAAAAGAGACCAGAAATAGGAAATTTTAAATGTTTCTAGTTTAGGAGGGTCTTGGGCAAAAAAGATGTGGCAGCAAGACAGTAGTCAATTGGATATCCACTCTTTGACTATTGGAAAAAATTAGTTTATAAGCTTATATAGAATGGTACTATCTAATCTCCTTATAATTAAAACATTTTAGTTATCTAGCTGGAAAATTTGGCCCATCTGTATAGGAAAAATCTAAATTTGCCAACTAGTTGACAATAAATGTTGCCTCAGCAAAACTTTCATTTTCCAACTAGTTGACTAATAACTTCTCCCCAACAGAACTTAATTTTCCGACTATTTGACTAATAACTTCTCCCCAGCAACACTTAAATTTGCCAACTAGTTGACAATAAATGTTGCCCCAGCAAAACTTTCATTTTCCAACTAGTTGACTAATGACTTTTCCCCAGCAAAACTTAATTTTGCCAACTAGTTGACTAATAACTTCTCCCCAGCAAAACTTAATTTTGCCAACTAGCTGGAAAGAAACATTGCCCCAGAAAACAATTTATTTTCCAACTAGTTGACTAATAATAGTTAGAATTTATTCTGAATGGCATAAAATATGTTAATAATATAGGGTTTTTTCAAATTTAATTATCACTATTGTTACTATTGTGTTACAACTTCTGTCTCTCTCCCTGTCTCCCTCTTAATGGGTGATATATTTTGAGTTATATATTGGGCTTTGAAGCCAGGGTCCCAAAAGTGAGATTGAATGTGTCAAAGCTTGGAGGGTTATTCCTCCTGTCTGTTTAGGGAAAACGGATGCATATTTGAATTTTTGTTCATTTCTATCTTGCATTTAATGGACATAAATTGTGTATGTTCCTTCATTTATCTGTCTTTCTTTTCTGGAGGAATATTTTTGTCTCATTCTTAGAATATTTAATTTATTTTTCTAACTAGTTGACTGATAACTTTTCCCCAACCACACTTAATTTTTTCTAATAGCTGGAAACAAGCATTACCCCAGAAAACAGTTTATTTTTCAATTAGTTGACTAGCAAATTTTCCCTAGCATTACTCCCTTTATCCAACTAGCTAGAAACAAACTTACCCTATAAACACTTTTGTTAGCCATCTAGTTGGCAAGTAACTTTTCCTCAGAATAATTTCTTAGCTAACAACATGATGTAAAGAGAAAAAAAAAACATACTATTCCTGGTCCAACAAAAATTGGCAGTATGTAATTTTAACAAATGCACTGCAGCTAAGGTAAATCAAACAAACTGAATTCAGGAGTAAATAGTCTTGGAGCCACAGAACTAAAAGTCTTCTCCTTCTATAAGTGTGCTTTCCAATCTTAGGCAACACTCTGCAAGATAGTCTTACCCCAGGTTCACAGAGATGCAATTTCATGTAAAAATGTACATTTTTGTGCAACCTGCCAAGTTCCATTTATTGTCTGATGCCCATTTCTGCAGTTGTTCTTTTATATATATATATATATATATATATATATATATATATATATATATATATATTCACTTATAGAAGGAGAAGACTTTTAGTTCTGTGGCTTAAAGACTATTTACTCCTGAATTCAGCTTGTTTGATTTACCTTAGCTGTAGTGCATTTGTTAAAAGCACATACTGCCAGTTTTTGTTGGACCAGGAATAGTATGTTTTTCGTTTTTTCTTTATGTCACATTGTTAGCCAAGAAATTATTCTAAGGAAAAGTTATTTGCCAAATAGATGGCTAACAAAAGTGTTTATAGGGTAAGTTTGTTTCTAGCTAGTTGGATAAAGAAAGTAATGCTGGGGAAAAGTTGCTAGTCAACTAGTTCAAAAATAAATTGTTTTCTGGGGCAATGTTTGTTTCCAGCTAGTTGGCAAAATTAAGTATTGCTGGGGAGAAGTTATTAGTCAACTAGTTGGAAAAATTGAGTTTTGCTGGAGAGAAGTTATTAGTCAACTAGTTGGAAAAGGAAAGTTTTGATGGGGCAACATTTATTGTCGACTAGTTGGCAAATTTAAGTGTTGCTGGGGAAAAGTTATTAGTCAAGTAGCTGGGAAAATTAATTAAAAATGAGACAAAAATATTCCTCCAGAAAAGAAACAAAGACAGATAAATGAAGAAACATACACAATTTATGTCCAATAAATGCAAGATAGAAATGAACAAAACTTCAAATATGCATCTATTTTCTTTAAACAGACAGGAGGAACAATCCTCCAAGCTTTGACAAATTCAATCTCACTTTTGGGACTAGGTATAAGACTAATTATCCTGGGAATTAAAACAAAAAATCCCTGGATTCAAAGCCCAATATATAACTCAAAGTAAATCTCCCATTAAGAGGGAGACAGGAAGAGGGATGGAAGTTGTAACACAATAGTGATAATTAAATTTGAAAGAACCCTATAATATTAACATATTTTATGCTATTCAGAATAAATTCTAACTATGATTAGTCAAATGGTTAGAATATGAATTGTTTTCTGGGGCAATGTTTGTTTCTGCCTAGTTGGTAAAATTAAGTGTTGTTGGGGAAAAGTTACTAGTCAACTAGTTGGAAAATGAAAGTTTTGCTGGGGCAACATTTATTGTCAACTAGTTGGCAAATTACGTGTTGCTGGGGAGAAGCTATTATACAACTAGTTGGCCAATTTGTATTTCTCCTATACAGTTGGGCCAAATTTTCCAACTAGATGACTAAAATGTTTCTAATTATAAGGAGATTTGATAGTACCATTCTATATAAGTTTATAAAGTAATTTTTTCCAATAGTCAAAGGGTGGAGTCCCTAGTCAATCATGGGTTGATTGGCAAGCCCAAGAAAGTATTTGCAAAGAATTACAACATGACCAAGGTAGGTATCACCCTAGCTGGCAAACTGTGCAGTGAAAAAACTTAACATTATAATAACACAGTTTTCACCTCGTAAAAATTCATAAAATATCTTTTGTTAAAGGTCTAGCTTAGGGGCTATTGAGAAGGAAACATGTTAAAAAAAAAAAAAAAATAATACTTAGGCCTATTATAACTAATATATGTTGACTGCAAATCCAGTATTCTTTACCCACAACCATCTGCCAATATACAAATATATACCTTAAATTGCAGCTTGGAGTGAAATTAAGGATTTTCATCCTTGTAATGCTCTGTTATGACTTCTATGGGTTGTTTGCTAAATTTGGGCTGAGGACTCAGCAGATTCCCAGCGATAAAGGAACTCTTGCTGTAGCCATTCTTTGTCTAGATTTTTCTTGAATGCACCTGTTGAATCAGCAGCCACTGTATTTTCAGAGTAGATTCCTCAAGTTTGTTACTTGTTGGCTGAAAAAATAGCTTACTTTCTTGGACTATGGAGAATTGCTTGAAAATCTTTTTGGGATGACCTCTAGTCATAGAATGCTCTGGGGGAATAAGGAGACAAGGGAGAACATTTTTGGAAATATTTTTTTTGGATCATTATCATGTCACCACATTTTGTCCAGAATACAAGAGTAGGAAGCTTCAAGTGACATAAATGGTCTTTGTATGGCATTTGTTTAAGGCCTTTGACCATTTTGGTTGCTCTTCATTAAAATTTTTCTAGAATTTCTTTGTCCTTCTTGAAATAGGGTGATGCCAGGGACATTCCAACCTCTAGGCAGAGCTTCATAAACACACTTGGGCATCTGCTAGAGATAGTTCTTTTGATCATTCCAAGAGATTAGAGGGCAGACAGCAATACAGATTTTGCATGGGTGCTGAACTTTAGTTGACAATCAACAATGATTCCAAGATCACTTTCTTCAGAGACTGCAAAAAGGGGGTTACCTTGGGGAAGGTATAGCTGATTTGTGTTATGATTACCAAAGTAGATTACATGGCATTTGTCAGCATTGAACAAGAGGAGCCATGTATAAGCCCAAGTCCCAAGAATATTAAGGTCCTTTTGAGTAGATTGCCAGTCAGAGGTTGTGGCTGATTTACCAACAAGTTTTGAATCATCAGCATAAAGAGTGAGGAGGTTTGAGAGAAGATTGGGTGCATCATTTATATATAAGTTGAAGAGACTTGGCCCAAGAATGGTCCTTTGGGGAATGCTGCTTAAAGCTGTTGTTGACAAGGAGAAATGAGGGACACCTTGAGAGTCATCAACTCTTACAACTTGTGTTGTCTCTGAAAGGAAACTCTGTATCCACTGGACAATAACATCATCAACAGCTGCTGCTTTTAGTTTGGTGATGAGGAATTCATGGCAAACCCTGTCAAATGCTTTTGAGAGGTCCAGGAGCACCATGTTGACAGGTAAATCATTATCCAATAATGATGTAACATACTCACATGTGTGTATAAGATTAGTGTCAACAGATCTTAAGAATCTGAAGCCATGTTGATTGGAAGTGAGGATATTATTGATTTCCAAGTGCTGAATTAGAGCTCTACTGAAAAATCTCTCAAGTACCTTTACAACTGCAGAAGTGATGCTAATAAGATGGTAATTTTTTGCATGATCTTTGGGGCATTTTTTTGTTGGATTGGTGTTTGGTATCTTTGGTGATTGATAATTTTGGCATTGAATGACATATTAAGTTTGATGGTGCTGCAGGGATAGTTGAACAAGATTGGATGGTGAAGGCAGAGGCAAACTGAGTATTTAATGCATTAGCCTTATCTATTAGCAATGAGTGGGTTATGCCATTATGTCTGAGGTCAGGAATGGTGTGACGGTTAGGATTTTTGGCAGAAACATGTCTTAGGGAAAGATTTGGAATTTGCCTTGATATCTGTGGCAAGCTTTTCCTCATGCTGAGACTTCAATTTCTTAACTACATTGGAGGCAAGGTTCTGAGCCTTTGCATACCTTATCCAATTTTCCTGATATTTCTCCTTGTACCTTTTCCAGGCTCTGGCTTTCCTGTTGATTGTTCTTTTTGCATCCTTTGTGAGGAATGGAAGTGTTTTCCACAGTCCTCTTGAGAGCATTCCACCCAATAGTCATCTTTGTGCCTGTTTTGACCCATGACATTTCACACATACCCAATTCTCTGTACACTTTTTTGCTATCTCCCTATCCTTAAGCCATAAAATTGTCTCTTCTAAAGTTATGATGGGATTTGTGTAGACAGATCTGGTATTTGTCCTTTTTGGCTGATTTGTTATTGGATCCATAGTTGAAACAACCTTTTCGTAACCCTTTTCAACTAACCATGGATAAAATATTTCTTCCATTCATTTGAGAAACACATCCTGTGTCATCTATCCTGAATCGCTATGGAAAGCCTTTACACGTACTGGAACCGTTTCAAGGAAACTTTTGTTGCATCATTGGCTATATCCCATGTGCTTCAAATTTTATCTCTTTCAATGACTTTAATTTCTGCAGTAATATTGAAAGCATTATCACTAAAGAAAAAAAAGATTTTAACATTCTAAATAATAATTTTATGCCAAACCAGGGCTGACCCTAGACGTTCTTTTGGGGTAAGTGAACTATTCGTCAGTGCCCTCACACCCCCTGGTAGACCACAATATAATTGTAGCCTATGCCCTTAAAGTAAGGTGTGCAGGGTTTTCTAGTAAAAAGTGTAACAATGAAAATAAATAATATCTTATTGTATAGTATAATTCTAACTTAAGTATTAAATTGGAATATGTCAATAAAAAACAAGGTGATTTATTAAACTTTATTAAAAATGGGGAGTTAAAATATGATTTACAATTTATTGGTTGTACACACTAGCTTACTTATAAAAAAAATCTACATACAACTTTATTATGAAAAACAAATTTTTCCAGCTATTTTAAATATAACTATAAATGAATGAAAAGCCATGTGCCTTCCATGTACCTTATGCACTCCATCACATTCCCTCAAACTAAAATGCTTCTTTTCAAATGCAAAAACTGTAAGTTGCTGGAAATTGAAAGTTTTAGTGCCCTTTTTAAAAGTCAAAAGTGATTGAAGGGCAACCGGCATCGCCCCCCCCCCGCTCCCTGGGAAAAACACCTCCAGTTGAAAATACCCCTCCACCCTGGAAAATAACCCTGTGAAAAAACTCCAAGGTTATGTTCATACCATTTTTGGTATGTTTGAAGAAAAAGGTTACTTTTTATGTTACAGTCTTAAAAATGTTACATTTTTTTATGTTTTTGAATTTATGTTACAGTTAGACCTATGTTATGCTTTTGAATAATAAATAAGTTGCATATTGCCTGAGTAATCTTTTTTTTACCATGAAAAAATTTTGTTTTTCTTGGTTTAATTACACTGACATATGTATTGACATTCTTTCACAATTCAATCATTTAATTTTATCACACAATTATTCAGTTACTATGATGAGAAAACACCCATCTTGCTTACTCACATGGCAAGTTAAGATAATATTCTTATTTGCAAGATTATCATTTGCAATGATGGAAGAAAGTAAAAAGATTTTGCACTATCTTGTCTATCAATAGTCATCAACTTGTATCAGTTGAATATTGTTCAGTCAACAGTCATACTGAAATTATGAAACATTTGTAGTAACAAACTATAAGTAAGGAGCAACACAGCTCAATAGTAACTGAAACTCTAAAAAACACAGTTTTGATATCAACAAATATATCAAAAGAATTGGCTTGTTATGCTGATTCCAAATATATAAAATTATGTAATAAAATATAAGACCCTCCAGAGCTCCTGGGGAAAGTTCTTTAAGTTATAAAATTTGCCCATTGTTTACATATAGTATTTGTTTTTGGGAAGTATGCATACATTTTTTTGGTGGAGGGGGTGGTGAATCTTCTGCTTGGGATATTTTCCATGGGGAAGGAAGTTTCCAGGGGATGAACTTTACAGGGGAAATTTTACACTGGGGGAATTTGCCAGAATTCCTACACAGATTTCTTTTTATTACTCTTGCTTTCTCTTTTCTGTGGAAATTCACCAGCATAAGAGGGGAAAAAAAGGTACCTAGGTTAGGTTAGGTTACACATTTAATATATGCTATGCCTCCCCCCCATCCCCCCTAATGTACAAATATATAGCCCAAATTTGTTTGTAAACTAATATATTTTCATACTATTTTGTTTTATTTCATTAGTATTAACCAAAGTTGACTTCTTGTGTGGGTTCCAGCTAATTGACAAGTACCAAAAAAAAAACAATAGAAAGAAATTATCATTTTCAAGGGTCCGAAAAAAAGGCTTAAAACTAAATTTGCAAGAAAAGCAGTTATTATATACAGGAAGAGCATAAAAAAATGACATCTAGTGGTATGTTCACTTTATTTGTAGGTCAATAATATGCCCTAGGGTACATACAAAAATAGCTGACTTAGTAGTTTTGATTTTATTGTGCTTAATTCTAATTAAATAAAAAAAAAAAAGTTTATGCAACTGAAAGTAAGGAGCAACATTAAAACTTAAAACAAACAGAAATTATTATGCATATGAGGGGGAAGTTCCCTCCTCAATACCTTGCTCTTTGCACTAAAGTTTTTTTTTATAATTGTTGATGCAACAAAAGTCAAACTCTAGTGTAAACAGCAAATTATTGAGGAGGGAGCTGCCCCTCTCATATGCATAATAATTTCTGTTCATTTTAAGTTTTAGTGTTGCTCCTTACTTTCAGTTGCATAAACTTTTTATTTAATTTAATTAGAATTAAGCACAATAAAATGAAACCTACAAAGTCAGCTATTTTTGTATGTAGCCTAGGGTTATACATAGCCCATTTGGGGGGTGGGGGGTCTGAGATGCAATTACAATGGCAGTGGTAATCATGTTTGAAAATAGTGTTGAATGTGAAGTCAAGTGGTATATTTTTCTTCTTTTTTTATCTGATTTTTGACCTACAAGCAGAATTAATAAATGGTTACCTACCTTATTATCTTCCCCCTATAATTACCTTAATTTGCACTTTGGAGCAAATTAAGATCCATCATGATCTGTTACATGCTCCATACTTGATGATGTGAATAACTAAAAATTAAATGCATCCCACTTGTACTCTCCAAGAAACACCATTCCGTTCAGCATCCACTGATTTCTTCAAAAGTTTATTACTGGATGCTGAGACTGTTTTATTTGACTGACTATTCCAGTGGTTTACTACACTGCAGGAGAAAAACTGTTTTTGGTGTTGAGTTTTGACAGATGGTTTAAACAGCTTCTTTGAATGTCCTCTCCTTTCAGTGCTAATATTTTGTGAAATTGGCAAATGAATTAGGGGGGGATTCTTGTGAAGTAAGCTTATGTGTCATAAGCAGAGTGCTAGGACAGAGTTTGCATGAGACACAGTCTTTTTGCAGTTTGAATGGAATTTACACTGGTTGTCGGCAATGCTTCCAAGATCCCTTTCTTCATCCACACTCTACAGTTCTTGAGTTTTAAAGCTGGCTTTACTATAATATAGCCTACTTTAACTCTTGATTAGACTTGCCAAAATGAATAACACTACATTTGTCTATATTAAAGCTCATGTACTGTGTTGCTGCCCATTTTTGAATATGGTCAAGATCTGCTTGTAGTGACTCATGATTGACTGCACCAAACAATTTTGAGTCATCCATATAGAGAGTTAGGTTATTTTTAGTTAATTGAAAAATATCATTTATATAGATGTTGAATAGGGTAGGTCCAAAGACTACCCTGCAGGACATTACTCATGACTCCACATCTCTCACAGAGGACTGATTCTCCTTTATTACTAAAAAGTCTCACTATCTGTGTTCTATCTGTAAGAAAAGCTGAGATCCAGCCCACAATATCTCCATTAATTCCACGTGAGATAAGTTTTTTGTTCAAGTGTAGATGTGGAACTTTCTTGTAATAGCTTGTAATAATGTTATTATAAGCTAAAATTTTGAATTAGCTTACCCACTCTGGCATAAATAACTCCTATAGAGTGATTCCGCTTATTCAGCCAAGAACTTCCTTCTAGATATTCCATCTTCTGCTTACATGTTTTTATGTCTGCTTATTTGAGCACTAAGCAATAGATGGCTAAACCTTTAGCTAAAATTACTATATCTTAAAAGCAATGCTTTCATTCTATCTGAAAACAGGGCAGTATTGAAAAGTATAATTATAAAGGAAAGCAAGAAAAACCTTGTCAATTTATGTGCACACAAAATCAAATTTCCTGAGATTAGCAGTTGAAATTCGTGAGTAATGTTCTATTTTCTGAGATTTGTGGTTTTGGTGCTATTTTGTTGAGAATAATGTTCCAAAATTGTAATAATTATGCATTCCGTATTTAAAATAATCATGAGAATGTTGGGCCACATTTGCCACCCTGACTTGATTCTCTGTTCAATGTTCATTCCAATAAATGCTGTCACAATTATGTCCCAGTTCCGATAACAATAGATAACAATAAAATTAGTGACTAGTTTTCCTGGCTATTATGCAACTCAAACGAAACTCTTGCGATATCTTTCATGTTTAGTGGGGATGGGAGTCAGTTTGGGGACTTTTTGGGATTTTATATGGGGTGGTCTGTTGCAGGCAGGAAGGTAGGGTTTGGGGATGCTAGAATGTAATCAGGGAACAGGCAGTGTCTTGGTACCAAAATAAAGGCACAATCTTGGTCTCATCAATGATGATATCTTGGTCTCATTGTTAATGATGTCAAACAAAGCAAATTTGAAATGAAAGTCAAAAATTTTTTGTATATGGCTTAGTACTGTTTCTGGTCCCATCGGGTGGGGGGGGGGCTGGGGGACGGAATACAATTGCAATAGCTGTGACTCATATTTTGAAAGAGCATTCAATGGAGAATCAAATAGTATATTTTTTCTTGTTGTCTTTTTTTCTGTTTATTAATTAGAAAAAAGCTTTTTCCACAAAATAAGTTTTCAAAGAAAAGTAAAGAACCCCATTAAACGAAAAATGTGAAAAAATCAAATCAAATAATCTACCAAGCATAAAACTACCATAAATCACCATCAATAAATAAATAAAACCCAAATCGAATAGAAATTACAAGAACTAACCGAATCAAACTCAAAACGAGCAGAAATTAGCATGAATAGGGCTTACAACCCCCATGCTTTCTCAGGGCCAGAAAACAACTTGCATTTCACTGGAACAAACAAAAATGAATGTACATTATCAGTTTAATATACATATACTGATATTTAGTAATCAAAATGTTAATATTATTTGATTTATTATAGTTATACAAGTAAAAAAAATTATATTTTTTCAGCAAAGTGCAAATTATGTTCTGGCCTTGGGAAGGCATAGGGGTTTTGAGTCCTACCCATGTGAATTTCTGCTCGTTTTGAGTTTGACTCGGTTATTTATTGTAATTTCTGTTCCTTTTGGGTTTCATTTATTTATCGATGCTGATTTGCGATAGTTTCATGCTTGGCATATTATTTGATTTGGTTTTTGCTCATTTTTGATTTAATGGAGTTCTTTACTTTTCTTTGAAAAGCTTATTTTGTGGAAAAAGTTTTTTTTTTAATTATTTTCTGTTTGTTTTATATTGACATAGTCTTTTCAGGGAAAAAGAAAATAATACTTGAAACTTTTCGTTTTTTTAAGACTTCATAGTTTGGCCTGCTGTTTGTATGCTGGAAAAAAATTTTCCAGCAATTTTTAACAACATACACCCTTTTAAATATCTGGACACAAATAGTAGTGTTTAATTTAGTGTCATACCTCCTCTAGTTGACCTGAAATACAAAACTTGATACCATTCACAAAAATCTGTTTACTTTCTTTGATAGCTTGGAAACACTTACGCTATTTTGATTTCGTTAAATTTTAAGAGCAGAAGTAGCCCCGAAAATTTGAACATAATACCCTCAGTTGTTCTTGGGAAACTGCGGAGATGCCTTATTGGGAATTAGCATTAACACAGTGCATTTTGATTTATTCTTTATTCTTTGATTTATTATTAATGGGCAAATAGCAGGGTGGGCGTGGAAGGGGGACTAGTTGCCCTTCAATCACTTTCGACTATTAAAAAGGGCATTAGCCCTTTCTATTTTCAATCAAAGGAGCCCTTTTCGAAGTTCCTACAACAACTTGTTTGATACAAAGTGCCCTGGTCTAGAAAAAATAATAAAAATAATATATTGTATCCACGTCAATCTTTACTATAAAAATGTCAAGCCTTCCAATCACTTTTGACTATGAAAAAGGGCAATAGCCCTTGCAATTTCCAATCAAATGAGCCCTTTTTGAGTTTCAACAACAAAGCTTTCTATAAACAACTTATATGCCCCCAGGGCATAAATTATAACCCTTGTCTTAAGGGCTGTAAGGGGGTTGTCATCCTCAAAGAACTAATTTCCAGAATTTTCAACTATGTTAAACAAAACGGCTATCTCAAAATTTTTATTGGGTGTGTTTGGGGAAATGGTGGGCATGAGAGGAGCATTACTTGCTCTCCAATCTCTTTCAACTATTAAAAAAGGCAATAGCCCTTTCAATTTCCAATCGAATGAGCTCTTATTTAAATTTTACTACAATGCTTTCTATAAAAACCTTATATGCCCCCAGGGCATAACTTACAACCCTTACCCCGAGGGCTGTGGGTGGGGGGAATGTCTTCCTCACAATGTCATCCTCAAAGATATAATTTCCGGACCTTTCAACTACTTTGAACAAAATAGTAATCTAAAATTTTTGATTGGATATGTTTGGATAAATCGTGGGCGTGGAAGGGGTATTAGTTGCCTTCCAATCACTTTCGACTACTAAAAAGGGCACTAGCGATTTCAATTTCCGATCAAATGAGCCCTTTTTGAAGTTTCTATGACAACGCTTTATAAAAAAAAACTTATATGCCCCCAGGACATAACTTACAACCCTTGCCCTGAGGGCTGTGGGGGAGCGTCCTCCTCCAAAACATAATTTCTATCTGAATATCAACTACGCTGAACAAAATGGCTATCTCAAAATTTTGATCGGATTTGTTTGAGGAAATGGTGGGCGTGGAAGGGGTGTTAGTTGCCTTCCAATCACTTTCCGCTATTAAAATGGGCACACGCCACTCTAATTTCCAATCGAATGAGCCTTCGAAGTTTCTATGACAACTCCTTTGATACGAAGTGCCCTGGTCTAAAGAAAAAATAAATAAATAAGTGCCCTAGTCATGTATAAAGGGGCGTTAGTTGCCTTCCAATCACTTTCGACTATAAAAAAGGGCACTAGCCATTTCAATTTCCAATCGAATGATTCCTTTTAGAATTTTCTACAACAACGGTTTCTATAAAATAAAAAAAACTTACATGCCCCCAGGGCATAATCACGACCCTTGCCCTGAGGGCTGGGGGGGATTGTCATCCTCAAAGACTTAATTTCTAAAACTTTTAACTATATTGAACAAAATAGCTATCTCAAAATTTTTTTTTTCTATACAACATCACTATCTATAAAATCTTATATGCCCCCAGGGCATAACTTACAACCCTTGCCCTGAGGGCTCTGAGGGAGTTATCATCCTCAAAGACCTAATTTCTAAAACCTTTAATTACATTGAAGAAAATGGCTTTCTAAAAATTTTGATTGGATGTGCGGGGAAAAGTTAGGCATGAGAGGGGGGTTAGTTGCCCTCGAATCACTTTCGACTGTTAAAAAGGGCACTAGGCCTTTAAATTTCCAATCGAATGAGCCCTTTTTCAAGTTTCTACGACAAACCCTTCAATAAAAAACCTTATATGCCCCCAGGGCATAACTTACAACCCTTCCCATAAGGGCTGTGGGGCGAATTTCATCCTCAAAGATATAATTTCTGGACCTTTCAACTACTTTGAACAAAATGGTTATCTCAAAATTTTGATTGGATATGTTTGGATAAATGGTGGGCGTGGAAGGGGTATTAGTTGCCTTCCAATCACTTTAGACTATTAAAAAGGGCACTAGCCATTTCAATTTCTGATCAAATGAGCCCTTTTTGAAGTTTCTATGACAACGCTTTCTATAAAAACCTTATATCCCCCCAGGGCATAACTTACAACCCTTGCCCTGAGGGCTGTGGGGGAGCGTCCTCCTCAAAAACATAATTTCTATCTGAAAATCAGCTACACCGAACAAAATGGCAATCTCAAAATTTTGATTGGATGTATTTAGGGAAAGAGTGGACGTGGAAGGGGTGTTAGTTGCCTTCCAATCACTTTCCACTATTAAAATGGGCACACGCCACTCTAATTTCCAATCGAATGAGCCTTCGAAGTTTCTATGACAACTCCTTTGATACGAAGTGCCCTGGTCTGAAGAAAAAATAAATAAATAAGTGACCTGGTCTAAAGTGCCCTAGTCATGTCTAAAGGGGTGTTAGTTGCCTTCCAATCACTTTCGACTATAAAAAAGGGCACTAGCCATTTCAATTTATAATCAAATGATTCCTTTTAGAATTTTCTACAACAACGCTTTCTATAAAAAAAAAACAAAAAACCTTACATGCCCCCAGGGCATTATCACGACCCTTTCCCTGAGGGCTGGGGGGGATTGTCATCCTCAAAGACTTAATTTCTAAAATTTTTAGCTATATTGAACAAAATGGATTTTTGAGAATTGTGACTGAATGTATTTGGGTAAATGGTGGGTGTGAAGGGGGTGCTACGTTCCTACCGATCGATTTCGACTGCTAAAAAAGGCAATAGCCATTCTAACATCGAACCAAATGAGCCCTCTCGGGAGTTTCTATAAGGTCACTATCTATAAAAACTTATATGTCCCGAGGGCATAACTTATAGACCGTGCCCTGGGGGCTCTGTGGGGGTTATCATCCTCAAAGACCTAATTTCTAAAACCTTTAACTACATTGAAGAAAATGGCTTTCTAAAAATTTTGATTGGATGTGTTTGGGGAAAAGTTAGGCATGAGAGGGGGGTTAGTTGCCCTCAAATCACTTTCGACTGTTAAAAATGGCACTAGTCCTTTGAATTTCCAATCGAATGAGCCCTTTTTCAAGTTTCTACGACAAACTTTTCAATAAAAAACCTTATATACCCCGAGGGCATAATTTACAATCCTTAGCCTGAGGGTTGTGGGGGGAGTGTCATCTTCAAAGATATATTTTCTTGAACTTATAAGCATTTTAAACAAAATGGCTACCTCAACATGTTGATTAGTTATTTCTGGATGAACGGTGGGCGTTGAAGGGGTATTAGTTGCCTTCGGAAAGTTTTAGATAATCAAATAAATTACTATCTATTTCGATTACTGATCAAATGAGCCCTTTTTGATGTTTCTTCGACAACGCTTTCTATAAAAACTTTATATGCCCCCAGGGCATAACTTACAACCCTTGCCCTGAGGGCTGTGGGGGAGTGTCCTCCTCAAAAACATAATTTCTATCTGGAAATCAATTAAGCTGAACAAAATGGTTATCTCAAAATTTTGATTGGATGTGTTTGGGGAAATGGTGGGCGTGAAAGGCGTGTTAGTTGCCTTCCAATCAGTTTCGACTATTAAAAAGGGCACAAGCCACTCTAATTTCCAATCGTATGAACCTTCGAAGTTTCTATGACAACTCCTTTGATACGAAGTGCCCTCGTCTAAAGAAAAAAATAAATAAATAAGTGCCCTGGTCTAAAGGGGTGTTAGTTGCCTTCCAATCACTTTCGAATATTAAAAAGGGCACTAGCCGTTTCAATTTCCAATCGAATGATTCCTTTTTGAATTTTCTACGACAACGCTTTCTATAAAAAAAAAAAAACCTTACATGTCCCCAGGGCATAATCACAACCCTTGCCCTGAGGGCTGTGGGGGGATTGTCATCGTTAAAAACATAATTTCCGGACTTTTTAACCATGTCTAACAGAATGGCTATCCCAAAATTATGATTGGATGTGTTTGGGGAAATGATGGGTGTTAGAGGGGTGCTAGTTATCCTCCTATCACCTTCGGCGGTTAAAAAGGGGACAAACCCTTCTAATTCCCAATCGAATGAGCTCTTTTTGAAGTTTCTACAACGTCACTATCTATAAAAACCTTTATGCCCCCAGGACATAACTTACAACCCTTGCCCTGAGGGCTCTGAGGGGGTTATCATCCGCAAAGACCTAATTTCTAAAACTTTTAACTACGTTGAACAAAATGGCTTTCTAAAAATTTTGATTGGATGTGTTTGGGGAAAAGTTAGGCATGAGAGGGGGGTTAGTTGCCCTCAAATCACTTTCGACTATTTAAAAGGGCACTAGCCCTTTAAATTTCTGATCGAATGAACCCTTTTTCAAGTTTCTACAACAAAGCTTTCAATAAAATCTTATATGACCCCTGGGCATAGCTTACAACTCTTACCCTGAGGGCTGTGGCGGGAGTGTTATCCTCAAAGACCTAATTTCCGGACCTTTCAATTACTTTGAACAAAATGGCTATCTCAAAAATTTCATTGGATGTGTTAGGAGAAATGGTGAGCGTGGAAGAGCTGTTTATTGCCTTCAGATCACTTTCGACTATTAAAAGGTACTAGCCATTTCAATTTCCAATCAAATGAGCCCTTTTTGAAGTTTCTACCAACAACACTTTCTATAAAAAACCTTATATGCCCCTAGGGCATAACTTACAACCCTTACCCTGAGGGCTGTGGGCGGGTTGTCATCCTCAAAGACCGAATTTCCAGAACTTTCAACTACGTCAAACAAAATGGCTATCTCAAAATTTTTATTGGATGTGTTTGGGGGAAAGGTGGGCATGAGAGGAGGGTTAGTTGCCCTCCAATCACTTTCGACTATTAAAAAGGGAACTAGCCCTTTGAATTTCCAATCGAATGAGCCCTTTTTGAAGTTTCTACGACAATGCTTTCTTTAAAAACCTTATATACCCCGAGGGCATAACTTATAACCCTTGCCCTGAGGGCTGTGGGGGAGTATCCTCCTCAAAAATATAATTTCTATCTGGAAATCTACTACGCTGAACAAAATGGCTATCTCAAAATTTTTATTGGATGTGTTTGGGGAAATGGTGGGCGTGGGCGTCTAAAGTGCCCTAGTCTGGTCTAAAGGGGTGTTAGTTGCCTTCCAATCGAATTAGCCCTTTTGAAAGTTTCTACGACTACTCCTTCGATACGAAGAGCCCTGGTTTAAAGAAAAAAAAAATAATAAGTAATACATTGTGCCAACATCGTTCTTTAGTTAGGCAGTGCGATTGCCTATGATAAACTGCCTTAACCCTTATTTCTCACTATCAGTTCGTCCATAATGCAAAGTAAGGCCAATTTGAAAAAAAAATAAGGGGATCTTAGCTATTCTAGGATGTAGTTAACTTTGGAGAAGAAAACTTCCAGGAATGGATTCAGAGCCTAAATCATGCTTTGAGAAGGTGATCTCATGCTTTTCTAATCCCAGTGCTTAGAATATTGCATAGAAGACATGCCTATACATGTCTTTGCTTGTTGCCAGGTGTATGTCAAATAAACGAAACGTTTAAATTTTGTCAAAAAGCTTTGCATGAAACTGTTCAGAGTGATGCTCTTCACAGTAATGCTCTTCTTCTCAAGAAGAAAAGAAATAAGGTGAAAATCTTTAAAATACCTTTTGTATTTTAACTGTTTTAGGTGTAAAACTGGTTATAGCCTGAGCTAAGTGTACACATATTTTTAGAAGATTAACCAATCTTTATTGTAACATGTCTACTCTTTTCTAGTTGACTGGGCAGCTCTTGCCCAACAATGGATATCCATGAAAGACACCAGCACAGGCTTTGTCAACAATGTTAAAGAGCCATTGCTTCCAACTCCCCCTCAGCCACCTATGGTCAGAAGTGAGGACACTATGGAAATTGAAGAAGATATTGAAAATCCACTTATCTTTGATGTACATCACAAAGGTATTATTGTTTAGAGTGGTACTTGTTCTCGACTAATGTACTGATCTATTTATTTTACAAAGACATTGTTTTATATTTCATTATTTTGAAATGTTGTGGATGAAGGATGGTTACTTTTTATGAAGCTAGAGATTTCCAAATTTTATGGTAGGTTACGACTACAGCTAGGAGGAGTAATAGCCAAAGCAGCAGGATTGAAACATAAAATTTAACATGTGTGGGTTAGATGCCTGTATGAAGGTAAATGTCATCAAGTTTAAAAGTGTAACTTAATTAGCTATAAAGGTAACTTATCAATGTAGTTGATTTTTACTGATCAACATTTAATTATTTTAATCCTTCCCTAGATAACTAAAAAAAACATAATTTTTTTTCAATTGAAAGTAAAGAGTAATTTTTAAACATCGAAATGAGCAGAAAGGGTTATTAACATGAGAGATACTGCTTCCACTCATTGGCCCTGTGTTCATTATGGTAAAGGTTGGCTGCTGCTTTCCTGAAGGCATTTTAGAATGAAACAGATATTGGTTGTTGCTTATTGCTGTATTTACTAATTACATTTCAAAACATTTATATGTAAAATTTTAATATTTACAGCAAATAAGATAATTTGTATTTATTTTATTTCTAACATGGCTGTGTAATTTTTTGGGGAAAAGCTTGTTTTAAATCGATTTCTGTTCATTTTTGATATTATATTCAGTGGTTCTGAGTTGGAGGGGATTGCCATCCCCATCTACCCTCCACATTTTAAGCTATAGTTAATTTTTGTACAACAACGCTTTAAGAATAATAGGGTCCTCCAAATTGTATATTTGCTTTACACAACAGGTACAGTTAGCCTACTCATATTAGGGGTACTCGTGTCCCTTTGAATCCCCTGTTCTTTTAGGTTAAGTTTAACTTTTTTTTTTCGTCATGATGTTCTAATTCTTAAAAACTATTGTTTCTAAAGTAAGACAGGAGCTGATGCCTGCTCACCACCTATATCTTATAATTTTTTGTTCAATCTGTTTTGATCAAAAATTTTGTTCTGTAGAACAAAATACTAGAAATTGACACTTTTTGATGGGGCAAACTTTTTTTTACTACTTAATACAGGTAGAGGCGTCACATCCCCCAGTGGTTTCAGTCAGGTGGTAAAAAAAAATCGTGGCATGAAGCTCTGCTCTTTTACTGGCCTTTATTTTTAATTGGAGATAAATTTTTTTGTGGTGGAAGCAAATGACATAAAATCAGTGAAAGAATATCTGTTTTAGTTGTTAAAAATAATGAAGTAATTTTAATAGCAGTATCACTTAATATAGGCAGTAAAAAGGACCAACAGTTGGTAAAATCCACCCCCACCCCCAAACATTTTGGATAGTGACACCTCTAAATACAGGTACTAAGACGTTCAGTTTCCATTGAACTTAATCCTCTTCCAATGCTCTACAACTATTGGTACAGTACAATCACCCCTGATGAAAAGAAAAAATCCCAAAAATAAAAATCAGCAAAAAAAATGATCTTTCAATGTAGATTTTATTTTTTAACTTCCATTTCTTAGGGTTTTGTTTACTTTTGACAAGAGTTGTTTTTTACTTACTATTCCCTGCCATGAATAGTCTGATTTCTGGATTATCACCAATTGAAAGGGATGTATTATATTTAATTATGAAGTTGAGGGAACTTGGGCCCTAGGTTCCTCTAATTACCCTGACTAAAATCTTCAGATCTCAGAAAAAGGCTATGTGCTCATTTGTCTACTAAAATGTATTAATGAAGCTTCTGATTTAAAATGGGCCGTTGGTATAATTTGGTGCATTGCTCCTCGGGCTTTACACATGATGCCGCTGCAATAGGCATAGTGTTTGGGCATATTTTTTTTTCTTTACAATTAAAATTAAAATGGTCAATTTGTTGCTTAAAAAAGGCGCCTGATCTCAAAATTTGGTGATTAATGAGTCCTGTCTTAAATTTTCAATCATTTATTTGAGATGATTAATCTCTTTTAAAACGCCTTAAAAAAACAGAACGAAATAAAACTAAAGAGCAATATTAAAACCTAAAATAAGCAGAAATAAAGTCAAATGATAGGTCAAACTTAAAAGCACAGAATTACTATGAATAAATAAATGAAACTTGAAACAAACAGAATTTAAAATGAATAATCACACTAAATTGAAAAAAACTGACAGATATTGCCGCTGGTGAATGGATGTAGGTATTGATATGGTTGAATAGATAAAACCTAAAACGCACAGACATCACCAATTTAGAGTAGGGCTACCCCACTCGGTAAACCTTTCTTAGTGTAAGATATTTATTCAAACCCTTTTAAAAATCAATGAATCTTCAGATCATTTTTGGGTCCAATTTGGGTGCTCGTCGAACCTAACTGTTCTTTTTGTACGTTAGGATCCTTGGCCCAGGAACATGTGGATATAAGTTTCAAACTGTTTAAGAAATTTGAATTGGCAAGCCAATATTTTGTTTTTCTCCAATTTTTTACTTGATTGTTTAAGTCCTCTTGGGTCAAGGACTTAAGGATATACAGTTCATTTAATCAAAAGAAAACTTTCAGTCATTTTTAGGGCCGTTTTTTTTGGGGGGGGGGTCTGTAAGAATTGTTTTCCTTTTTCTTTTTACATCAGGCCTATTGATTTAAATATATAGTTTTCAACCCATTTCAAAAGAAAAAAATTGGCCAATTTTTGGACAAATCAGTATTTTTTTTTCTTGTGTTGGTTTCTCCTTGGGCTCAAAACTTACAAATACAAGTTTAAACAACCCATTCGCAGCTTGGAATCAGATTAGAGATAATAAGTGTAAGGACTCGTTTATTTTTTGCACAATTAGAAAACACCTTTTTTTCAGCAGCCCCAGAACCCTGGCAGCAATGGGATAATAGGAACGAGCAACAAGTATGGCATCCTAATCAACATTGGACTGCTCCAGGCTATTCAACAGTACATCATGTGCCACCTCCAGCTCCACCCCAGGTACTGATCAAATTTATTTGCATTCACTTTCTGAGTAGTTTTGTTGCCTGCTATTGTCATTCCTAGCATTAGGGCCGTTTTCACCTATCAAACTAATATAGTAGGGCCGTTTAGGCTCATTGAAAAGCTACAGTTTTAGCTGCCCAATATTTTTTTTTTTTAAGGCTCAGCTAAACCTCTTTCTCCTCATACCTGAGAAGTAGGAAGCTGATGGTATCAAGATCCTTTCGTCTTGCTGGTAGAATTTTGTAATAAAATTATTTCTAATTGCATGCAATTGGCTAGCAATGCTACACAGGGTGGCAAACGTGGTCCAGACGTCTCTCTTCTGTAGCTTCTCAGCATTGCTATTTTTGACCAGCGCACTGTGAAGCGCATGTACATGCATGGAGGATTTGGAAACTGTAACATCTGTCCCAAATTTGAACCAACGGCATTGCGGAATTCTGCTCTTTTTGGCAGATAAACATACTTCTTCTTACTTTTCTTTTCAAGCTCGTTATAGTTTTCAATAGGGCTGTCAGGTTTCAGATAGAATGAAAGCATGGCTTTTGATAGATATACAGACTTTGATTTTTGGTTTAACCATTTGTCTGTTACAAAGGCCAAGAATAAACAGGCATTTTTATTTGTAAGGGAAATAAACATACTTTTTATTACGTTTTTTTTTTCACTCTTTATTTTCAATGATTGACAAGTTTCCGATAGAGTGAAAGCATGGCATTTCATAGATATACTTATTTTGACTATAGATTTAGCTATTCGTGCATTACTAAGCTTTTAAAAACAGGCATATGTTCATGTAAGGTAAATAAAATACCTCTTCTTACTTTTCGCTTCAAGTTCTTTGAATTTTGCATGGTTTTCAGATAGAACGAAAGGGTAACGTTTCATAGATATACTGACTTTGAAAATAGTTTTATGTGCTTGTGTGTTTTTAAGCTTGTAATAAGGAGTGTAAAACTCAAAAGAGGGTTTGTTTTGACCTCTTTTCAACTTCTTAGGGGAGACTATTTTGACCTATCTAGGAGCGGGGCGATCCCTTCCCACACGCAACAGCTATGTTGTAATTAAAAAATGAATTGATAGTCTGTCACTTGCATGTTGTTTCTTTAGAATTACTATATATACAGATTGATGTATAGGTTCTAGTCAATGCTGTTTATATTCTGTATTTGCTAGAGTAGTTAAGCATGATGATGAGTCAGTTGATTTATAATTTGTAGGCTGCTTTAAAAACATTTCAATGTTAAACAAACCTCATCTTTTTTCACTCATAGAGACAATTATACCTAGGTTGCTGAGGTCAGTAAAGATTATCCCTCAAATCTAAATTGAGTTAATATACTGTAGGCATATCGTAGCTGAAGAAAGCTTCCTTTTGAAGCATTAAAAAGTCTGGCCTTGTTAAAAAAACACAGTGCACAAGGCAACAACTTTTAACACAGGTAGACTGAGAGGTGGAACTCGATGCGTGTATTTTATCACAAAAGAGAAACAAACCAATAAATGTATTCTTCTGGAAAGAGACAAATAAAAGGGATAAGAAAAAAGTAACTGGAGATAAGAAGGGAATCACCAATTTATTCACAGTCTATTAGGACAGCCCACTACTGTAGGCTGAAGGAATCATCTTCTTAATTATTATTTTTTTGCGTTAACAACGATGGTGATTCACATAATAATTCAGATAACTTGTATTTATTTGCATTGAAAAGAAGCTGATACCTATATAATACTAATTTCCTTCTATCATTCTAAACAAACTGTAAAATAAACTTGATTCTAGCTTCCATAGACTCCCAAAAAGCGTTTATTTTTATGTTGCTGGGGGTGGGTTCGAATCTGGCTCCCTAACCACTTAAAGGTATACCCTGCTCTGTTCATAAAATTTGCAGGTGGATCTAGCTGGATTGTTCAAGTAGGGGAAATTTTCTCTGTGTCAATATGCTTCTGTATTGTCATTGAATGAAATTATGTTCAGTAGTTTTTGTGGTAGAGGTAGGGCTGGTACAGTCATGGCTAGTCCCTTTTGTCTCCTATTAAGTAAATATGCATCTGCGAATTTGACTAGATGATTAAGATTTGCTTGAAAAGTTTTCTCATGCAACTAATTTTTGGAAAATAGGTTAGATATCCCTTTCCATTTCGAGCGCAACGATATCACACTTGTAATCTAGAACAAAAAGAATACAATTTAGAAGCAAAATTTATCCTGAAATCGAAAAATAACTCACGTTCTCCGATTTCCTTCTTAATTTTTTTTTAGTCCTTTAGCTGATATTTAGACAAATCTGAAATATCAGAAGCTAAGTGTGTTCATTGTTTTAGCCTCCAGGATATTGGACAGCGCCTGGACACCATTTTAGACCTCATCAGCCTCAACCGGCTCCATACGTTCCAAGTTTACTGAGCTTGAATGTGCCTCCTGCGCCAGCACCTAGAAACACAGCCAAACCACTTGCTTTTCTGAAACAAGAAAGACAAAGTCTCTTAGCTGAACCCAGTCACAAAGAAGACGATTTTGATGCTGAACAGGAGGATATACCTATGATAGGTGTGTTTTTTTTTTTTTTTTTTTTTTTTTTTTTTTTTTTTGTTTTTTTTTTTTTTTTTGAAAATTAAAGCAAAATCTTGACTGTATAGATTCAGTCTAGTTACATTTATTCTACTGCAAATGATATAAAGTCGCTACGCTGATCATTGAATATAGATGAAGTGACTGAACTTTTTTACTAAGAGTGTCTTAATTAAGTAGGTATGTTGAGTTTTCTCTAAAACTTTGTTGATGCAAATAAAAGAATTTAGGATTATGAACCTGGTTGATGGTACATGTCATATAAGGCTGAAATAGGAGTTGTTCTTGCGGAAGGACCAGGTGTTTCCCGTCTCACCTGGCATCTGGAATTCAGATGTTAAGTGGGAACCTCAACTAGGAGTTGAAAAACGAATAGCCAAGAGTTTGGCAAAGGTATTATAACAACCTAGAATTTGTATTTTTATAACAACATGTAAATTATGTTTAGTGATGCTTGCCACACCTCGTTCTATTGGCAATTCATAAGATTGTAATCCTAGTTAAAAATACATTAAAAAATGAATGATGGAAATATGTTTCTTACTTATATAAAACACAAATTTTTGTTGTTTTCCTACTCATTAGAAGCAGTTTGTAAATCTTTTCCTTATTTTTTATCATCTTTTTCTCATGAACTTTAAAAAACAAATTTTGCTTTTATGTGACAGACAGCATTTATAAATGTGGCAAACCGGATTTTTATTTTTAACCTTCTCTGGGTAAACGATTTTGTATTCATTTATGGCTTGGAGATTATGTTTTTTCTCAGCAGGCTCCAGCCAAGACCCAGCATCGCAAAAAACAGATATGAATCTTATCTCTGAAGGTGAGGTGAGGCTAAAAACCAGGGATGTGGAGTTGGTGCAAGTTTTAGCCTACTGCTGAACTGGGAGTCATTAAAAATAAAGACCTTAGAGTTTACGCCCCTGTAGTAATGAAGGCTTTGGCATCAGAGCCATTAAAAATAAACAAAATCTGACCCCAGTACTTATTAAAACTAATAGATTTATTGCTTCAAGTTGTCTTTGGTGTCTGTCTGACATTTTTGGAATTTTAATGGACACTTTTACCAGCAGTATTTTTCTTCTTTTAATATTTCATTTTTCTGTCATCAGAAGTTAAACCTTGTGTTTTTTTCTTCATTTTTTTTCTAATTTATTAGCTGATTTTCTTATTAAGAACCTCACGCACCTAATGCTTTAGGTCCTCATGACGCTATTACTTCTGTCTGACTTTTTTTTTTTATAATCACTTTTGCTTGCAGGATTTTAAAAAAACGTACTTGTTTAAATGTTAAACAATGTTGTTGTTTTTTGTATAATCTATCTATCATGGTTGTAACCCAGTTTAATATTAACGGATTGAATGTTCGGCAGTTGAATGTTTTTTACTGTGGTACATTCAAGGATATTGTTCATATTTCTGATTTTCTTAGCTTTATTAATTTTCACAGTTGTGTAAATATAAATTATATGTCTCAAATTCGGTGAACTGCGAAATCTTATTTAAAATGTTGAGTTTGAGGATAGTGCCTAGAATTTTAGGAAGCGAAGTGGTCTTCTGAAAAAGAATTGGGTAGATTTTTTTAAGTTTGGATGTAGAAGGAGCAGAGATGGGGGTATTAAGGAACCTAAACTGGAATCTACTAACAATCAAATCGATGACGGATCGATATATAAAAGAGGGAACTTAAGCACTTAAAGATTTCATGAGAACTAAAGGATTCATAATAATGGAAAGATAACCCAAATGTTGAAAATGAAAGCATTCTAGGGATTAGAGCAGGTATTTTTAATTTACCGACTCCAACGCTCCAAAACCTGTAGAGCCACAGAAAATCCATGTTACCAAGGTTAATTCAGAAGTCTAAAATTCAAAAGCTAAATTCTAGCAATATAATTCGTATTTGTTTATTTAAATAATTATCGTAGCACTCAAAAATGAACACCAAATTATGCTATTTTTACAATGTAAAAAAAAGTCACTTGTTAAACACACTTACAAAATATAACGCCAAAGAGTTTACAAATCTGTTCGTTCGACACTTACGGGTTGAAGTTTAATGTGATTAGACCTCGGCGCCGCGCCAATGATGGAAGACCGGCGGTGGCGGGGCCAAAAACAGCAGTGGCGGTGTGCCGCTGGTGCGATCAATGTTGACCACAAACATTAATGTTTTCATCAGTCTTTCTCAAATCACAGCTTAAATTTATAAATTTACTTTCTCTATTCATTGACAGTACACTTTCATAGGGTACTCCACCTAGTAGCTACTGGTAGTAACCCAACTGTCCTGTTCTTTTAAAAGTTTCTCACCCTCATTCACACTCCCTTTTGTATTTTTTTTTTTTTTTAAGCAGCCATATAATGTTCTTTAATATCCGTCTCTGCTTTAAATTAAAAAAAAAAAATATAACTTTTTTGGCATCCCTGCTTTCAATAAAAAAAATTCAAGATAATATCATTTAAATATAATACTTCCCTAGCCCCTCCCCCTCTGGATACCACCTTGATAGGATACCGTATCTGCTTTAAATTGAAAAAATAAATTAACATTTTGGAATCCTTGCTTTAAACAATAAATAATTTTGAGATCTTATCATTTAAATATACCTCCCTACCCCCCCCCCCTCTCTCTCTCTCTCTCTGGATACCACCTTGATAGAACATCGTTTCTACTTTAAATTAAAAAAAATAACTTTTTGGTATCCCTGCTTTCAATAAAAAAAAATTCAAGGTCCTATAACTTAAATATAATAGCGCCATTTGCCCCCCCCTCTGGATACCATCTTGATAGGATACCGTCTCTGCTTTAAATTTAAAAAAAAATAATTAACTTGTTTGCATACCTGATTTCAAAAAACTCGAGGTATTATCCTTTAATTATGATAGCTTTCTACCCCCCCCCCCCCACCCCTCTCTGGATACCACCATGACAGGATACCATCTCTGCTTTAAATTTAAAAAATAATTAACTTTTTGGCATCCCTGCTTTCAATAAAAAAAATCAAGATATTATCATTTAAATGTAATACCTCCTTACCCCCGCCCTCTCCCCTATGGATACCACCTTGATAGGATACCGTCTCAGCTTTACATTAAAAAATACTTTACTGAATAATTAACTAGCGCTATATGGTTCAAACAAACACGCGAAATAACATTAAACAGCTTAGTGTTCCTTGAAAGAAAAATAAGGGTATGAGTAAAAGGGTACAATGACAGCAACAAAAATGTCGAAATTATTCAGATATACCTCAATTTACTGGAGAACTAAGTCATAAATTCAACGTAGCATTCAATAAGATCCTAAGAATCTAATTAAAAGGGAGCACAGACAAAAGCCAAATTAGGCCAGTAGCCTATGAGAAATTGCAAAATACCAAAGACAATGAACAAGTCCTAGCGGGGGGTCCTGGGTCTATCAAAATATTTCAATGGTTTCCCAGGGAATTTGATATCATTTTCTTCCGTCTCCACTTCAAATGAAAAAAAAATATCTCTTGGCATCCCTACTTTCAATTTAAAAAAAGTGAGGTATTATCATTTTAAAATGATAGGCCCTTTCCCCCTCCCCTTATAGGCAATAATTTACAATTTTTTTATTAATCAAATTTTTGGGGTAACTTCTGTTTCAATCTTTATTTCTTCAACCTTGTACATAGCTGTCTGTCGCTAAATTTTGTCTCAATCGGGGTTTTTTTGGGGGGGGGGGAGTAAAATTTTTTCAGAAAGAAGGTTGTATTTTCTTTAATCATTGTGTATTAATATATGTGTAATCATTGTGTATTAATATATGTGTAATCATTGTTTATTAATTATTAATTGTTAATGTTCAACAATTGTGTATTAAACATTAAGAAAATCTTATCTAAAAACAGAAAAAGAAAACAAAATTCTGCAAACTTACGATTCAGCTGTAGAAACAATCTGTCGACTATCAGTTTTAAAATCCAACTGAAGCTTTATAATAGTGAATGCGTTCTATTCAACTTAAAAATAAATTCTTGACTACAAATGACGTAAGAAATAGTAATTGTGAAACTGCATTTCAAATGATTTAATCTGATCTTATAAAGATGATACTTTTTTTTGTCAACATATGAAGAACTGTGTATATTGCAATTGTATCTGTCTGGTTTTTATGCAAAGTAACAAGAGACGAAAATCAACGAACAAGAGAGTAGTTAAGAATTATGGTATGCAAAGTAATATTTGGCAGGGAAAGTCACTGGTGATAAATCGCAAGGTGATTTTTGGGGATTCGGGGAACCCAATTTTTTTTTCGGGGTGACGCATAGATTTTGGGGAAATACCTGAAAATTCGCGGATATTGCAAGCCCTGCTTGATTTCTAATCAGGAAAATCGAAATACTTAACAACACGGGAAAGAAAGGCTCCGACTTTGCAGTTGACGCAATAAAGAATTGCCGCAAAATTAATTCAAAGTCAGCCGTATCGACACTTCGGCGGTGGTCAACTGGGCCTTTCGTTGGCGGCGTTTGGTCGATCCGCCGGCGCGGCGGAGGGGTCTAATTGTGATGCCAAGTGATTCTGCTGATCTGTACAGATGGCGGAAGAACTCGTTTGCAAGTAGTGCTTTTCCGAATTTCACTATTAAACCATGTCTTTGAGGCTAATTCAAAAACTCAAGGGCGCTTTTGTAGTTACTGATGTAGGGTAGGAGTATTATTTTAGTAGCGCGTTTTTGAACATCTTCTAGTTCCGCTGAGATGTAAGCAGTGTTTTGGGTTTGGGGACCCCAAACGGGACAACAATACTTGAGGATAGGCTGATGTAGATTGTATACCCCAGCAGAAGCTGGCGATCTGAGAAGCCCAACCTGAGCATTTTTGTTAAATTCTGGAGTGATTAGTGGCTTTTATATACAGTATTGTCTACATGCCACTTAAACGAGCAATCACTTGTAGATGTTAAGCTCACTACTGTTACAGGGGAAACAGTGGGAAATACCTGGGATTGTAATGTCTCGCTAGAGTGGATTTAATTGGATAACTTTTTATTTTCTATTCATTCACTCGTAGGCTATTTGATTGACACTGGTTGATTAAGTTTGTGAAGAAAGTCGGGTCGAACTGCTGTTTTCTACCACATGCTGATATACAACTTGCATGAGCTGTATAGCAGCGATTGAAACTGTAATCATCATTTTTTTTATTATTTTTTTCATTTCTAAATTTATTTATTTTTACAGATGCAGTAAAGAGGAAGCAACTTCCTGCTTGGTTGCGTGAAGGATTGGAAAAAATGGAGCAAGAGAAGATAAAAAAGGAGCAGATAAAGCTTCAAAAGTTACAGCAATTGGAAAATCTCCGAAAACAAAAAGAAGAAGAAGACGTGAGAAAAAAAGAAGCAGAAGAAAAGGGTCTAGTATTCATCCCAGGGAAAAGTAAATTTGTAAGTTCGTATTCAATTAGCTCCTTAAGGCAAGATTCAAGTTTTTATGAGGCAGAATATCAATTTTATCTTCCACATTTTTATGGGCAGATTATATTGACAGATAGTGTTTTTCCTGAGTAAGCAAAACAGTCAAGCAGTTTACCGATTCTTTTCTTCGTAAAAACACGTCAGTGAATAAGTAATTAATAAACCCAAGACTAAACAAACTAAATTTTTAACTGGTGCTTAATTGTTGATTTTTTTTTTTTTGCCTATGATGGTAAAGCCCAAAAGGGCCATTTGGTCTGGATCGTACAAGGACCTTAATAATTGAAACATTCTTTTTAACATGAGCCTAGATAAGTTTGATATGTATATAGATGTATACATACATATATATATATATTGGTTCTAGCCCCCCCCCCCCTCACGCGAAAAATTTCCGTACATGCGAGATTGAGCAGCCATAGAGAAAGTATGAAATAGTTAGCTCGAAATGTCGATCAGATGTCCTAAGGGGTAACAAAATGACCAGATGTCTGATTTTTTATGCAACTTAAGAATTCTTTTTCAGTAACAAAATTGAAAACAGAATAAATGGAATCAAACAGTTCATGACATTTTCTGAGGAAAAATGCGAACGAAACAAACCAGATCAGTAGGTAACGCTCTAGCATTGCCTATAGTAAAGTGCCATAAAGCTTCAATGTATTATTATTTATTTAGATTTTATTTTTTTACCACAGGCACTTCATATGGAAGGGGTGGTCGTACAAAATTTGGAGGGGACTCATTCGATTGGAAATCGGAAGTTCTAGTGCCCTTTTTGAGAGTCGAAAGTGATCAGAGGGTGACCAGCCCCCCCCCCCCCTTCCCGCGCTCTTTTCCCCCAAATGCATCTGATCAAAAATTTAGAGATAGGTATTTTGTTCAAAATAGTCCAAAGGTCAAATTACTATGCCTCCGACGTTGAACTAACCCCCTCCTGCCCCTGGGGCAAGGGTTGTATGTTATGTAAGTTGCCCATTGTTAACATTTAAGGTTCTTATGGAAGAGCTAGTTGTGTAAATTTTGGACGGGGCTCATTTGACTGGAAATCGAAAGTTCTTGTCCGCTTTTTAAGAGTCGAAAGTGATCGGGGGGCATCCAGCCCCCTCCCTTGGCATATTTATTTGGCCTTTCAATCATGAAGAATCAAATGCCTATCTCAAAATTTCATTCGAATGCCTTTTGGGGGAAAGGGGACATGGGAAGGGGGCTAATTGTCCTCCGGTCTGTTTGGTCATTTAAGAGGGCACTTAAACTTTTAATTGTATTTAAATGAGCCCTCTCCCGATCTTTGGGACCTTCGGTTCGATACGGTCATCCCTGGGGGGAAGAATAAACAACACACATCCATGATCTTTCTTTGGCAAAAAAATACAGAATTCTAGTTTTTCGGAGGTGAGAGCTTGAGACATCTACAGTAAGGTTCTCTGATTGTTTTGTAGTTAAAGGGGGGGTAGATGCCTCAAAGGGTACATTTTAATGAAAAAAAAACTCTCATTGAGCCTTCAGGTAAATACAAAATTAGTCATAACGAAGGGGGTGGATGTAGAAGTTTCTGGTCCTTTTGTTACCCCTTAGGACATGTAATCGACGTTTTGAGGTACTTATTTTTTACTTTCTGCGTGGCTGCTAACAATTTATATTTCGCGTTAACATTTTTTATTTTAGAAGTTCGAGTTTTGGAGGGATTTGAAAGAAACCAATTTTAATTCGTTCATGAACTGGCTTAGATTCGTAGAAATGTATTTAGATTGAAATTTAAAGTTTATGTTCATATAAAACAAGAAAAGATACTTTGGGCAAACAAAGATTAAATCAATAGGGCTTTTAGAAGTCCGAGGAGTTTTGATGCCCTTCAGTCAACAATCGAAAGCTCCTAATATTTCATATGAGCTTAAAAGTGTTTATTGTTTTGGAAACTCACGAAAGTGCAAATTGTCGCAAAATGCTGTGATATTTCATCTGTCCGTCTTTATGATAGAAAGGGTTGCCAATTTAGAAATCAAAATGATTTGTGATACAAATTTTTTCTAGAGGAGGGGAAGGCCAGAAAAAGACTTTGAGGCTTTTACGCCTAATGGTTGATTCTTTTTTTTTTTCAGTCTAAACATTTTAAGCTCAAAAACTAACTTAAAAACCGCTGCGTTAAGAACTTACCTTATGGTAAATATTGGATGATATATATGTGTATATATATATATATATATATATATTACTCTAGGAATGAGAAAAATAAAGATTCAGTAGCATCTCAGATGTCAACCGATGGAGTTTAGTTAATAAATGTATTTGCCAGATAGAAGACTAAAGACAGAATTATATAGATACTGCATGCTCTTTTTGAATGGTCCATATTCATTGGTCATATTGGAATACTGTAGAGGAGGGGAAGGCCAGAAAAATACTGAGGCTTTTACGCCTAATGGTTAATTCTTCTTCTTTTTTTTTCAGTCTAAACATTTTAAGCTTAAAAACTAACTTAAAAAGCACTGCGTTAAGAACTTACCTTATGGTAAATATTGGATGATATATATATATATATATATATATATATATATATATATATATATATATATTACTCTAGGAATGAGAAAAATAAAGATTCAGTAGCATCTCAGATGTCAACCGATTGAGTTAAGTTAATAAATGTATTTGCCAGATAGAAGACTAAAGACAGAAATATATAGATACTACATGCTCTTCTTGAATGGTCCATATTCATTGGTCATATTGGAATATTAGCACCAGATGTTGTAATTGCCATAGATTATGCAAGTTGAGGTTATTACAGAATTTATTTGGGGTTAAGGGCCCCTGAGTATCGCCTACATGGCCTTAGAAGGCCCCGTTGATTTATTTTTACCTTTGGCCAACTGCCTAGTGGAGCTTTTGGGATGACTGGTCATAAGTTAAGGAGTGCAAAAACGGTAAATTAAAATTTACTAGACATTTCGAATAGCTGAATTGGTGGTTTAGTTTTGAATTGGTGAAATGCTGGATGGTTGGTTAATTGATTCAGTTTGTTATTAAGTATCTAACTTGGTTCTAGAAATTTTTGAAATGCTGATTTGTGGTTTAGTTTTGAATTGGTAAAATGCTGAATGGTGGGTTAGTTGGTTCAGTATGTTATTAAGTATCTAACTTGGTTCTAGGCATTTCGAAATGCTGAATTGCTGGTTTAGTTCTGAATTGGCAAAATGCTGAATGGTGGGTTAGTTGGTTCAGTATGTTATTAAGTAACTTGGTTCTAGACATTTCGAAATGCTAAATTGGTGGTTTAGTTTTGATTTGGTGTTTTGAATTGGTAAAATGCTGAATGGTGGGTTAGTTGGTTCAGTCTGTTATTAAGTATCTAACTTGGTTCTAGACATTTCGAAATGCTAAATTGGTGGTTTAGTTTTGATTTGGTGGTTTGAATTGGTGAAATGCTGAATGGTGGGTTAGTTGGTTCAGTCTGTTATTAAGTATCTAACTTGGTTCTAGACATTTCGAAATGCTAAATTGGTGGTTTAGTTTTGATTTGGTGGTTTGAATTGGTGAAATGCTGAATGGTGGGTTAGTTGGTTCAGTCTGTTATTAAGTATCTAACTTGGTTCTAGACATTTCGAAATGCTGAATTGCTGGTTTAGTTCTGAATTGGTAAAATGCTGAATAGTGGCTTAGTTGGTTCAGTCTGTTATTAAGTATCTAACTTGGTTCTAGACATTTCGAAATGCTAAATTGGTGGTTTAGTTTGGATTTGGTGTTTTGAATTGGTAAAATGTTGAATGGTGGGTTAGTTGGTTCAGTCTGTTATTAAGTATCTAACTTAGTTCTAGAAATTTCAAGATGCTAGAATGGTGCTTTAGTTTTGAATTGGTAAAATGCTGAATGGTGGGTTAGTTGGTTCAGTCTGTTATTAAGTATCTAACTTGGTTCTAGACATTTCGAAATGCTGAATTGCTGGTTTAGTTCTGAATTGGCAAAATGCTGAATGGTGGGTTAGTTGGTTCAGTATGTTATTAAGTAACTTGGTTCTAGACATTTCGAAATGCTAAATTGGTGGTTTAGTTTTGATTTGGTGTTTTGAATTGGTAAAATGCTGAATGGTGGGTTAGTTGGTTCAGTCTGTTATTAAGTATCTAACTTGGTTCTAGACATTTCGAAATGCTAAATTGGTGGTTTAGTTTTGAATTGGTAAAATGCTGAATGGTGGGTTAGTTGGTTCAGTATGTTATTAAGTATCTAACTTGGTTCTAGGCATTTCGAAATGCTGAATTGCTGGTTTAATTCTGAATTGGCAAAATGCTGAATGGTGGGTTAGTTGGTTCAGTATGTTATTAAGTAACTTGGTTCTAGACATTTCGAAATGCTAAATGGGTGGTTTAGTTTTGATTTGGTGTTTTGAATTGGTAAAATGCTGAATGGTGGGTTAGTTGGTTCAGTCTGTTATTAAGTATCTAACTTGGTTCTAGACATTTCGAAATGCTAAATTGGTGGTTTAGTTTTGATTTGGTGGTTTGAATTGGTGAAATGATGAATGGTGGGTTAGTTGGTTCAGTCTGTTATTAAGTATCTAACTTGGTTCTAGACATTTCGAAATGCTAAATTGCTTGTTTAGTTATGAATTGGTAAAATGCTGAATAGTGGCTTAGTTGGTTCAGTCTGTTATTAAGTATCTAACTTGGTTCTAGACATTTCGAAATGCTAAATTGGTGGTTTAGTTTGGATTTGGTGTTTTGAATTGGTAAAATGTTGAATGGTGGGTTAGTTGGTTCAGTCTGTTATTAAGTATCTAACTTAGTTCTAGAAATTTCAAGATGCTAGAATGGTGCTTTAGTTTTGAATTGGTAAAATGCTGAATGGTGGGTTAGTTGGTTCAGTTTGTTATTAAGTATCTAACTTAGTTCTAGACATTTCAAGATGCTGGAATGGTGCTTTAGTTTTGAATTGGTAAAATGCTGAATAGTGGGTTAGTTGGTTCAGTCTGGTATTAAGTATCTAACTTAGTTCTAGACATTTCAAGATGCTGGAATGGTGCTTTAGTTTTCAATTGGTAAAATGCTTAATAGTGGCTTAGTTGGTTTAGTCTATTATTAAGTATCTAACCCGGTTCTCAAAATAATTGTGTTTCTTTTTTGTTTGGTTGCTTTATTTGTTATTTTGTTCCTAGTGTCTTTATGCCTTTCTATTCTTGATGGAACAGTCGGAATGTGAAGCTTCCAGTATAAAAACTTGGTTCTAGACATTTCAAAATGCGGAATTGGTGGTTTAGTTTTGAATTGGTAAAATGCTGAATAGTGGGTTAGTTCGTTCAGTCTGTTATTAAGTATCTATCTTGGTTCTAGACATTTCGAAGTGCTAAATTTGTGGTTTAGTTTTGAATTAGTGTTTTGAATTGGTAAAATGCTAAATGGTGGGTTAGTTGGTTCAGTCTGTTATTAAGTATCTAACGTGTCTTACGATTATTTCAGTATAAAATCTTTTTTTCGTCGTGTTTTTAAGCATTTTAAAGGTCTTCCCAATGTAAACAGTTACAAAGTATTTGTAGTTAAAAAATCCTTTTTTTTTTTTTTTTTTTTTTTTTTTTAATTGACTTAATACCTTTTGAATTATTTCGGTTGGTTTGATTATTTGTATGAAGTTTTAAGAGTTAAATTCTTATTTAAGGAGAGTGATAGCGAAAGTGACACAGAAGAGCCACAAAATCCAGTGGAGCCTTTCAAAGTCAAGCTGGAAAGAGAAAGAGAGGCTTTGAAGGTGGACCCAGATTTTCTTGAACCAATATTCAAGACTAAAGAAGAAGTTTTTCAGGAAATGGTATGTTTTTCTCCCTTTTTTATTATCAGCGTAAAAGTAATCTCAATGTTTTTTTGTGTGAGTTAAGTCCATTTTATTTATTTTATTTTAATTATTATAGTAAAATATTATTTTATTTTATTTTTTTCCATTAAAAAAATAGTCTAGTGTCCATAATGCAAATAAAAACACAATAAGACTGAGTTTGCTAGTTTTGAAATTATTTTCGCGTGTATTCTGGACCATTGCAAGGACATTCTATTCTGGATGTCGTGGAAATAAAGCTCCTTAGAGCTATATAGAAGAAAGGAAAATAGATGTGTCAGAGATGGAAGATGGAGAGAGTTTTAGAAGTTTTATAAATTGGTTGTGATAATTCAATAGGAGTACATTGCATAAAAAAATTCGCAGGCTAAAGCTAGTTTGTTCGCTGAATGCACTTCCAGTGCTTTTGTAATTTTCTATGACATCTTCTATCTTCGATCAAAAATGAAAATTTGAGTCGTCAGACCAAATTGACCCTAAAGAAATGGGGTGGGGAAGCTGTTAATTCAGGTGCTGATAATGTAGTTTTTCCAAGGCGATTCCCTTTTGTATTTTTATGAAAACCTTGTTTTAAAGTTGAAATCCTGGGTTAAATTCAAGAGGTTAAATTATATAGTCCGTCCAGTTCTGTTTTTTCTAAGATGATGACATTCAATAACAAGATCAGTAGAGACCCTAAATGCGAACTCTTTTTTTCAGCTGATGAAAGTGAAGCGTATTATGACTGAGGTACTACTAGATGTAACCACAGTTGAAATCAACAGTGTTGCGAAAGAAGAGCTGAGTAGAGCTAAAAAGAAAGGTATTTTCAGTGGTAGCCTATCGTCAAAAAACTATGCTTTTCTTATAGGTTTTATCTTGAATTATATGTTTCTGATTGTTCTAGACAATTCTCTTTGTTCAATATATTTGGAACACTTTATAACTGTCTTGAGTTACACATTCCCAGTACTTCCTCTTGGAATTTTCGACTTGGTTAGTTTTTGGCTGGAGTGGCCAAACTCAGCTCATGTAAAGCCTTGTCTTTTTTCCGTCTTGTCTTGGCGTGTGTACACTCATGTCACTAGGTCACTATATCGCTTTATTGAGCAGTGTACACACTTCAAGGGTTTTTCTTCCTGGCTTCTCCCTGTAAAGATACATGTACTTTTGCTTGGGAGGATAAGTGCATTCCTAGGATTAATTGTCAGTGTGTTGACATATGTGCCCATGTGCTCGGTCCACCGGGAGAGGTGTCAAGATGTTTCTCTAAGAAGGAGGGAAGCCATAAATCCGTAAAATGATTTTTTGTCCGATTTTTTCTAGGGAGGGACACTCCTCCCCTGGTTAATAAAATAGGTTAATGCAAAATTTTAATAATTTTGTTATTTATTTAAATCGTTGTATTTGTCAGTTGCGGGTTTCCTTTTTTCTATGTGGTAGGACTACATAATGATAAAAGTGGACCACAATTGTCAGTGAGTTGAGCAATTTATTTTAAATAATATTTATAAACTGCGTAAGAAAAAGTCCAAGCGTTTGAAACGCACAAAGCATTGAAAATATAATAAGAAGCATAAAAATGTTAATATAACTATTATCCAAAAGAATTTTTTGCATATTTTATATTAACTATGATGGAAAAACAGTTCGGTAAGCGTTTTTTACACGAGTCGCATATTGAAGGTATAAAAGGCTCGCGAGTATTGGTTGTGATAATTTAATAGGGGTACATTGCATAAAAAAATTTGCAGGCTAAAGCTAGTTTGTTCGCTGAATGCACTTTCATCGCTTTTGCAATTGTCTATGACATCTTCTATCTTAGATCAAAATTATGAATGGTTCGCGAGCCGTGGTTAGCCCACTCCTGGCCTACGGGGCTTAATATTTTTGGGGCTATAAAATCTGAGAGAGAATCCAAAGGTCAAATAGGTACATAAAGCTTGCAAGACACATTTTTATTGCTCCTGCTATATAAAGTGATATATTCAGTGTATTATAAAATCTGAGAGAGTCCAGATTACCTCAGAATGTCGTTAAAAGCTCCGAACGCATCGTTTTGCTCGCAGGGTCATTTTCATATTTAAGAGTTTGCAGCCAATAACGAATTCCTAGGGTTGAACAACGGAAATTATGACCAATCGGAAAATAAATAGTACCTAGTATATGCTTAATGCAAAAAACTGAGTGTGAAAATTCCAAGAATTCAAAAAACGCATTTAACTGCTTTCCTTGTGACAAGTCAAAAATTGAAATGTTTTCAAGCCAGTTCGAATATAAGTGGCTTATAGCTGAATATTGAGAAATATTTACAGTATGTCAAATAATATTTAAAGAGTAAAATTGACTAGCTGGAAAAAAATATAATAATCTTACTTCTAGTAACTTCTCCGTTCTGAATATAACGTAAAAAGTCAGATCTGAAGCTAATTATGTCATTTCTACAATATATCCCTACAATTTGAATATATTTTACAATTTGAATATACTGTTCATATAGCCTACTCAGTGTTTATGCATGAAAGCCTGGAAAAAGCTCTTGTTTTATTAATATTTGACCTCCTTTTTAAGAAAAGTGAAATTTTATTGAAAAAATGAGACACCACTGCAAAAAAAAAATTGGAAACCCACTTTTTTATCTGAAGGCTACAAATTAATAGAATATTTTATACAATGAAAATTTTTAAAAACTTAATAAGAAAAGGAAACTAGTAAGGTGAAACCTTTTGTAAAGAGAAACTTAAAGCTAATTACAAATTTCTACGCCCATATTTGAATGTAAAGTAAATGAAAGTTCCTCAAAATGAATGAAATGAAATTTTTGGGTGCAATCCGTAGAATTGCAATCACCACCTACTGTAATAAGTTTAAAGTCAAACAAGTTTTGCTGTTTTTTCAAAAGTTTCAACTATTTGAACAGGAAATTCTAGTCATGTTCAGGGTCAAACAAAAATTTGAGAAAATTTCACTTCTGTTTAGCATGATAAAATAGGCCATAATTTTCATCCTATTTTAAGATAGGTATTTCTTTAAAATTTTAGAATTTGCAGGAAAATGCTACTCTTTTTGAGTTTTTTCAGCCGAGGTACTGTGTCTGCAAGTTCTACATCTGAATTACGTAAGAGATTAAATTGATTGTTTTTTTAAGCCTCCAATTCAGCCTTAGTCAAGGGACAGGCCTTGCAGTCTCTAACTGGAAAACTTGGTAAGTGTCGCTCGTTTTTCTTATTCAGTTATTAAATCATCATAAATTGTGAATGATGTATTAAACGCGAAAATATGTGTACAAAATAAAAATTTGCTACTGAAAATCCTTAAAAAAAAAAAACTTTTAAAATATTCCTGTGTAAAAATTTCGGCATGTACTAAAATAAAATCGAATTAGTCATTGAATTTTGATAAATAGTTGAAATACTTTATGTGTAACTATTGGTAATGTTGAGCGTGATTTCAACTATTTGAAAGGCTAATTTGGTTGACAAAGGTCTGGGTTTAATGGAATGTTCTCGTATCATCATCAGTACAAGAGCATTTTTACTTAAGCCTTATCTGCGTGTTACCAAATAAGTGTCATATTTGCTCGTCGTCAATTTGCTTTTGAGATAGCAAGAGAGTATACTGTCAAATTTGTTCAGTGTATTATTGATAACTTGCGATCCCTGAAACACAATATCATGTTTTGAAGACCTTTAAGGGGTCCAAGTAGCAGAAGACCTTTAAGGGGTCGTTGAAAGCAGTTTGATTGAGATCATTAGTATTTCAGCCAGTTGATATAAAGTACAGAATTTTCATGCGAGGTGGGGAGGGGCTGGTCACCCTCTGGTCACCCTCTGATCACTTTCGATTCTAAAATAAGACAGAATTTTCAAAGAAAAACATAGCAATACTCCATCTGTATGCTGTCAATCTGTAGTGTGGATACCAAGTACTATTGTCCATTTTAAGACAGAATGTTTAAGACTCATGTGATTTGAGTCATGATTCCCTTCCTGGGCTCTTTGTTTGTGGGGTTTTCACTTGGCTCTGTTTTGAATGCTCATATTTTCACAGAATAAAATTAGATCGCTGCATTTCAAAATTGATATGTTTTAGCTTGAAAAATAAATTCTCACAGATATCTGTAACCAAAGGTAGGACCTTTATTTTGCTAGAAAAGTTTATGTTTGACTTTGAGCGTTCTTATTCGTGTTATGCTCAGATTTTTCTTTGTTGTTTACTCCTTTTTCTGTTCTCTTTCAATATCTGAGTGAAGTATTTTTGTGGTTTTTATCTAATTGTATTGTATGCTAATTCACTGTGAGTGCATATTTGAGGTACTCACTCAATTATTCATATTATTTTGCTAGATTAATCTTCTCCCCAGTACCACCAGTAATAAAAAAACAAATTTGAGAGTTATGTTGCTTGATATAAGTGTCTCTACCATTTTTTTGCTCAATTTTGTCTTGGCTGGGAATACTTTGAATCAATCTGTGAAAATGATACGTCAGAATAATTCTGCCTTGTGTATTTTATTTGAAATGACCGTTAATATGGTTATTATTGACCTTGGTTATGAAGAACATTATCCCATAATTTGAAAATAATAGTGTTCGATTCTTTTTATGAATCAAATGTTTGTCCCCAGGCTTGACAGAGGTTGTTTATTAGATAACAATGGCCTGTGTTCAGATAATATAATACGCAAGACACTTTTCATGAAATTGCAACAACATCAGATAATATTGTAAGTGATCGAAAATCATATTGAGAACTCGGCTTGAAAAACTGGTCAAGTATGCTGGTCTTTATGGTGCAGTTTTATGATCGTTCAAATTTCATTATTAACGGCGAGGCGGATACTCTGCCGGGGATAATAAACGTAGTAAATGGATTTAGCCACAAAGGCACAGCCTACCTCTTCTTCCCATCATATAAATCGTGCTACAGTGAGCTTGAACTAAAATTTTCTTGATTTACACGTTAAAGTGCTACAAGTGTAAAGCTAGAAGCTCATGCATTATACGAGAATATTTTCTTTTTTGTGTCATTCGGTCTTGAGGGGAAATGTAAGAACACGACTTCTCAGGATATTCACACACCCATTTTAGAGGGTATTCGGGCAATCTCTAGGGGGGCAGCTGCCCCCCCCCCTAGACCTTCAAATTTACATTAGATATGGCTGAAAAGCAGATGGTTGGAAAAGCAGTTGATAAAAGGCCCTCCATCACACTATCGACTGCCCCCCCCCTAGACAATATGCTGCCTACGCCCATGCTAGTGACTTGAATTGAAGTCCTCTAATTAGCTGAGACTGAGTCATTTCAAAGAAATCGAACTTTGATTTTGGCTAAATCAAGCTTCAGGTTTTAACTAGATCTTCATTATTTATGCAGAATCCATCGATTCTAAACCCAAAATCAATGTTAGCTGAATTTCAGTACTACTAAATTCTGATAGTGAGTAGGTCATGAGAAATTCTGTTTAGCACCTTATAAACTCAAAACAATGAAATAGCTTTAAACAATTTTTGCCCCGGCACTACCAACCCTAAGAACGGCTCTTATCCTGGTACATTAAATAACTTCAAGATCTCCTGACTGATTTACACTTGAAATTCTACTGAAATATACTTATAACATCATGTTTTTGTAATTATAATTTTGCGATACATTTAAATTAGAAAATTGCGTGGAATTTTAAGCTCTTATTGGCTGATTAAAACTAACTGGTCTATACCAACTCTAAATAAAGTGTTCGGTCAAAGTAGGGTTGTTTGGATTTTCTAGCTTGCTTATTCTAATTAGGCCGAGTGAGCTATTCATTTTCTCCTGGTTTTTTCGTAGGTCTGGGCCTGTATGACAACTCTGATTCAGAAGAAGGAGATGAAGAAATCGGTGTGCAGAAAGAAAATCACTTAGAAAGCAGTGATGATGATGATAAAATTAAAGTAAGTGTTTGGTTTTGTTCAAAAGGCGCTCAATTCTTAAATGACTAATGAATACGAAAAGTGACAATAAAAAGATTTTTAGGATCAGTTTTCATCTGATATTTTAATTTTTTAACCTTACGTAAAGATGCTGATAAGAAATTGCATAAGACCTACCGTTTGATTCCTTTTACTCTGTATTTTCTTTACTTTTTTGGAACAATGCTAATGGATTTGGGTCAATGTTATTCTTCTTGAATTCAAACGTTTTCTGTTCTTCTTTAAATTCGTTGTTTAGACTTTCGCTATGGGGGCTACAGTCCGCGCAAGCTTTGGATCCGGAGAGGCTTCATTCTTGTCAATAGGAAGCGTGACAAATGGTAGAAGCAGAGGTTTAGGGTGCGATATCCCCGATGGCAAGAACATAAATATAACAGTCTTTAAAAGTTGGCGGTTTGGGGGTGCCAACTTTGATCCCAGTGATCTTCGTAATTATGCTACGGAGCAACACCACTGTTTCGGTCTTCTATTTTTTCTGCTTCTTTTTGGGGTTTTTTTATGGTGATCAGTGGTGTGTATCTTGGTAGCAATCGTAGATACGAATTCGAAACGAATTTCAAATACAGGGACCGTGAAATAGCGAAGAGAAAGTCCGTTGAAGTTAGTAACTAGGCTACTAAATAGTATAAAACATAAATAAATTGGAACTGTTCTAAATTTGAATGTAAACTTCTAGGGGTTTTTTGCACAAAAGAAAAAAAAGTTAATGTATGATGCGCAAATATAAAAGAAAATGAATCATCGACACTTGATAAAAAAAAAAGAATAGGGATTTTTACAACCAATGACGGAGATAAAATGAAATACAGTGCTGATATTTCGACCAATCTCGAGAGCCTTCCTTGCCAGGAATATGCGAATCATGAGAAGAGAGAAGATCAAATAAAGAGCATAATAAAACAGACAAGAGAAAATCTAACAATAGAATGTATGTTGGCTTAACAATTTGTATATCTCAAGCGCAACATTTTAGAAAATTGAAAGTGACATAACAATAAATGCGAACAAAGGGTAAAGTTACTTTGTAGAAGTCGAGTTGTGTCCCAGAAAATCAGTCATTAGGCCTTTGCTCCTCTGTCCCGATTGCTAGTAAGGATTTTGTGTTAGATTGTTGAAAAACATTTATCAACAAACACAAATTATTTTTAATGGTGAAGGAAATTTCAAATGGGACTTTCAATTGTAATCAAGGATATAAAGCAGAATTTGTACCAGGTAATTTTAGAATGGCGGAAACAAGCCTATTTTATTGTGCATGATATGAACAACTTTGATTATTTTATGATTTCAGTGTCGAATTCAAAGGTACAAGTCAAGTTTTGCTACGAAGGAACTAGAAATAGAACGCCAGAATAGGGAACTGGAACAAAGAACTGCTCATCTGGAAAGAAAGTTTCTTGGTCAGGAGAGTTCGGAGGAAGAAGAAGAAAGTAGTGACGAGGAAAGAGGAAACGAAAGGCAGGTGCAGTCAAACGACCATGGTAAGGCGAACTTACCACACAACTAGCTCTCGCATCTAATGTCACAATGGGTATTTTTAAAACAATGGTGTAAACAAAAATTATGCCTTAAAAGTAAGCTTCCCATTCTGTGGGGGACCAAATTATACCAGTTTGTCACTCCGTCAGTTTCAGCTCTTGTTACAAAACCTTTATTGTGGGAAAATTTATACGATTAAAAAATAACTCTTAAAACAATCAAGGCAAAACTTTTCGTAGTTTAAAATAGCCAGACTGCATATATTGATCAGGACTGTTCCAACCTCTGAACCCCCCCCCCCCTCTCTATGAAAACCGAGAAACATCGCTGGGGATGGATCGGCCAACGGGTGCTAATGTCTAAAGAGCCAATCATCATAAAATGGACAAAGGACCTGCGGTTTGCTAAACTGGCAAAACATATAAAATGTATACCATGTTGTAGGCTAAAAATGTCAAAAACTCTTGTAGTCCAGAAGCTGGCATTATGTTTAGTCACTCGTGTACATTCCTTGCCGAATCTAGGAGTCGTAGGCCAAGCAAACAGCACTGTTTGGTTAGAACAAGTACTGGCTGAATAATAGATAATGATGAAATCTCGGTTTTTATGCTATGGGATAGGGAAATCTTAATTCAAGATTCTAGAAACGTATTTTGTGGCTCTTGAAATGTTTACTATACTTCAAGGGAAATTATCGATCTTTACTTTCACATGTATCATACTATTCGTTCTATCATTGTAGTTACCTTTTGCAGTACTTTAATACAGCCTCCTGAATTAGGATAGGAGTGAATCCTATGTTAGTTATTAAATAAAAAAAACAAGTTTTTTAAACTGAAAGTAAGGAGCGACATTAAAACTTAAAACGAACAGAAATTATTCCGTATATGAAAGGGGCTGTCCCCTCCTCAACGCTTCGGTCTTTACGCTAAAGTTTTTTATTATTTTAAAAAATAAAGTTGTGAGACAGAGTCAAACTTTACCGTAAAGAGTGAGGCGTTGAGGAGGGGACAGCCCCTTTCATATACAGACTAATTTCTGGTCGTTTTAAGTTTTAATGTCGCTCCTTACTTTCAGTTTAAAAAACTTGTTTTTTTTTATTTAATTTCTGATCGGTTTTTAGTTAATGCAGTTTTTGTTTTGGCTCACCGTCATTGAATAAGTAAACAAAATTTGCATAAAAATTTTACTTTTCTTTTGCTAAATAGATGTCTCTAAATTTGGTTATGACGTAATTTACAAATTTACTTACGTAAATAACTTCTATATTCGTATATTTTTCTTCTAGCAAAAAATACAAATTTGCAGATTTTTGCAGATATGAGCTTGAAACGTATGTAATAGGGTATTATGATACGCTGAACTGACGGTGTGATTTTCATTAAAATTGAGTGACTTTTAGTGAATGTTTCCCCCCTCTTTAAAAAATTAAGAAAATTTTTTCAGGCTTTTAGCCATTGATGAGTAAAATTAAAATTAATAAAATTATATATTTAGAATCAGCATTATAGACACATTCTTTTGAGACATTTATTGACATCAAAATTCTGTTTTTAAAAGTTTCGATTACTATTGAGCCGAATCGATTGTTTTTTTATTACGTATATGTTATTACGTATATGAGTGGGTTCTCCCCTTAGTCAATAACACGCTCTTTAAGTTAAAAGTTTAAAAAAATTTTGATTAACAAATCCCTGAATCACCAAGGCCGTTTAATTAGAATAGATTTGAAAGCACTAAAAAAAACTGTAGCGTAAAGAGCGAGATATTGACTTTGGGGAGAACCCCCTCACATACGTTATAATTTCTGCTCGTTTTAAGTTCTAATGTTGCTTCTTACTTTCAGTTGAAAAAACTTGTTTTTTATTTTATTTTATTTCTGATCGTTTTTTAAATAATGCTTGGAAATCCGGCGCCCCCTTCATAGAAATGTCCCTTACCCCAAAGAAACATCCTCCACGGAAAGATTCTCCAGAGTAACCCCCTCCTCTGGCCCCCCCTCCCCAGAAAAAATCCTTCCTGAAAATGTCTGAATACTTCCCAATAACCAATAAATAATGCTGACAAGTCCGGCGCCCCCTTCATGGCAATTTCCCTTCCCCCGTGAAAGCTTCCTGCATGGACAGATCCTCCAACATAACCCCCGGCCCACTCCCCCCCCCCCCGCTACCAGAAAAAAAAACCTGAAAACTTCTGTGTACTTCCCAATAACCAATACTATATGTTAACATTGGGTAAAGTTCATAACTTTTAGCCCTCCCCCTGGGGACTTCGGGGAATTAAGTCATCCTAAAAGACATATTTATCATATTTTCGACCATGCTGAACAAAATGGCTATCTCAAAATTTTGATCGGGTGACTTTGGGAAAAAATAAGCATGGGAGGGGCCTAGTTGCCCTCCATTTTTTTTGGTCACTTAAAAAGGGCACTAGAACTTTTAATTTCTGTTCCAATGAGCCCTCCCACGATATTCTAGGACCACTGTGTCGATACGATCACCCCTGGAAAAAAAAAAACAAAAAAAAAACAAGCATCCGTGATCTTTGCTTCTGGCAAAAATTGTAAAATTCAACATTTTTGTAGATAGGAGCTTGAAACCTCTACAGTAGGGTTCTCTGGTGTGCTGAATATGATGGTGTGATTTTCATTAAGGTTCTGTAACTTTTAGGGGGTCTTTCCCCCTTTTTTTGAAAATCAGTCAAATTTTCTCAGGCGCGTAAATTTTGATGGGTATCACTAAAATTGATGAAAGTTATATATTTGAAATCAGCATTCAAATTTGATTCTTTTAATGTATCTATTGGTATCAAAAACCCGTTTTCTAGAGTTTCGGTTACCATTGAGCTGGGTCGCTCCTTACAGTTCGTTACCACGAACTGTTTGATTTCAAATACTTTGGTGGATTTGATTTAGAGCCATCTGTAGCTGGAATGTTTTAGATGGTGCTGAGCGTACTTTCCTTGTGTTCTAGTTAATTTAAAATTGGAGTGTATTGCTCTGCTATCCAGAAGGGGTTGCAGGAATATATTTTGTTCGTTAGTTAAAGTCTTCGGTAGAACTTCAATATGATGGTGGATTCAACCAGATGGAATACGAATAGCAATGAATTGAATAATTGGAAAAATAAATTAGAATTATTCTTTCTATGAACAATTCAGTGTCTTGGGATGAGAATCAAATCTCTCTTTGAGAATTTATATATCTCAAATTTAAATTTATATATCTCCATTTATATGGACTCCAGCTCCTTATAAATGGATTTCCTAGAAAAAAAGACATTTTTTATTCACCTAGCTGATGTACAGGAAGATTTCTATTGCAAAACTACTAAACTGTTTACAGTTAGTGTAAATGTTTAGTGTTGTTGAAAATGATCTCTGTCCTTCTTAATGTATTCTAGACTTCTAGAGCAAAAAAAGTTAATTTAAAAAAAAAAAATTAATGAAAAAATAATTAATGCGTTGTATCTATTACTTTGTATGTATTTATTTGTTAACCGTCATAAATGTAAAAAGGCAACAAATTGTTAAAATGCAGAAACAAATTGTTCGAAATATACCAGGAGAAGGGCAAAATAACCTAAAGAAAACAGTTTCCAATAAAGAATAATTCCGAAGATGCTTCACCGGTAAATTGCTTCCAGTGTCTCCGGAATGACAAAAAACTTGTTCCGTGATTGAACAACAAATGGGTTTGGACGAATATCAGATAACTTTTTGATCTCTGTCCTTATTCCCAATATATCCCAATTTTCCCAAATCAAGCGAGAATGACAGTAAAAACAGAAAAATGAGCCATTTGGTGTCATGTAAGTACTATATGGTACTATAAAAGTACTATAAAGATACTTTATAGTGCTATAAAGGTAAATATATACTAAAGATTTATGAATTGTATTACTAAAGAATTATACACGCTTGTCTTAGTCAAAATCTGTTGACAAGATTTTTGAAGAAACTAAATTTCAGCTGGGGGTCAAACTTGGATCTGGGGGGGGGGTCAAGCCGGGGTCTTGGAGGGGCAATTGCCCCTCCCTACGCTATCTTTGCGTTGGTCAATTTATTATTAATACATTTGAGGCTTAACATAAATGCATGTATGTATTACTTTGTTACCCGTCATAAACGTAAAAAGACAACACCAATGGTGTGGAGAAGAAGAGAGAAAAAAAACAATACCTATAGTAAATGGATTTAGCCACAAAGGCACAGCCTACCTCTATTCCCATCATATAAATCGTGCTACAGTGAGCTTGAACTAAAAGTTTCTTGATTTACACGTTAAAGTGCTGCAACTGTAAAGCTAGAATCTCATGCATTATACCAGAACATTTTCTTTTTTGTTTCAATCGCTCTTAAGGGGAAAGGTAAGAACACGACTTGTCAGGATATTCACATACCCATTTTAGAGGGTATTGGGTACTAAATTGCTTCCAGTGTCTCCGGAATGACAAAAAACTTTCCTTTATTGAACAACAAATGGGTTTGGACGAAGATCAGATAACTTTGAACCATACGTAAAACTGTTTAAATAATTAACATTCATCGTGCAATGCCAGTGTATGAAATGTGACTAATTATCTTTTAGCTTGTCAGTTAGCACGGCCGTTCTCATTTTTTACTTTCCAGTGACTATATAAATTTTTGGTATTGGTATGTTCCATTGATCAGATCAAGTTTTCAATGAATGCGAAATTTCAGGCTTTTTACAATGGAAAATAATTTTAAGCTCTTATTTAAAAAAATTAACTGTCTGCCTGTTAAAATTATAGAAAGGGCAATGTGTTTAAGGGCTGGATAGACGTAGCATTTAATCAGTGAACGTGTGCAGAAAGTGAGTCACTGTTTCTGAAATACTAGAGTTTTTCTGACAAATATTTTAAATCCATAAAGCATGAACTGTCAAATGTGAAATTCCAGGCCAAGTCATCCTTCAGTGTTTCAAATGTATTTGGATCAACTTAAACCTGTGTAGTAATAAATTTTGACTATTTCACTGTTTAAAACGTTCAATTTACCGAGTCAAGCTTTTGGGCTTAAAAAAGTAAAAGTAAGAAACCCTAAAAATAAATGTTCATCTAGAAAATTCAATTATCGGATGTATTGCAGTCATTTGTGGAAATCTTCCGTTTGAGGAATCCTCCATCCGTCTATCTAGCCCAGGTTTATTTGGGGGGAAAGAGGAGAGTAGTTGGAAAAAAAAAGTGAAAACAAGGCGCATTAGGTAAGACATATAGGATTTTTTTTGGGGGGGGGGGGAATTTGAAAGTTCAGGGGCATAGGCCCGAAGCTCCCCTCCTCTGTCTTTATTTCTGGTCATTTTCAATTTAATCAGATGAATTGATTTTGTCAACAAAAGGTTACATGTGATTTTGCTTATGGATTTTTCCTCTTCTGTAGAGAAATATCCTTCAACTAATTATTTTGCTAGAATTCAAATTTAAGTCGAAGAGTATGTTAAACTAATAAGAGGCAACTGAAATTTGTCAGCTCCAAAAAAAGGACAACTAAAATCATCTAGTGTTAAATAATTAATCTTTAAAGAAAACTAATAGCTAAGCAAGAATGATGTTTCTATTTATGTCCTTTTTACTTTTCCTTTACGCTGAGTCAAAAATAGAAGACCTGCTTTTGCCAAAATGTCACAAAATTTATATTTACATCCTTTTTTTTTAAATAGCCTATGTTTATCTGATTAATCTAGCGTAAGTATTTTCTAAGCCAGAAAGAGACAAGCTCTAAAAACAACAAAATAAAAAAAAAACATTTTTATAAATTAACAGGAAACTCAGTTTAAGCTGGAGGTGGTGCTGACAGTTTAATTCCAGCTATGTTTGTTTACAAGTAAAAGAGGTTTGCTTTGAAAAGAATTTGGTAACTTTTAATGAAAATTTGAAGCTTGATAAATTAAAAAGGATACTCGGTTGAAGCTGGGGCTCTGTAGTGTCTGTGGTGCTTGTATTTTTTAATTCCTATTACTTTTATTAATAGTCACCAAAAATTGGCTTCTATTATATCCCCTTTTTTCTTTAGATTGTTGCACTTTGCCCCGTTATCCTGCATGGACGCTAAAGAGCAGAATTGATCTCTGCGTAAATAAGGTTTAGACTAGAATTAATTTGGATACTTTCCATTGTAGGTTTTTTAGATCAACGAGCTGTTTCTGAAGAAGAACAAGTGTCAATCAAAGAAGAAAAACAAGAGCGTAAAAAAGTGAGTCGTTGGGATGCTAAAGCAGGTAAAAACGATTCAAAAACAATTGACAAATCCCAAGAAGAAGATAATCTTACTAAAAATGTGTCACCTCATTCAGTTAAACAAGAGGAACCCTCATCTCCCAGAGAAGCAGTTAGGACGCCTGTCAAGCCTGAAAAAGAGCATAAGATAAGTAGGGAACGCCGTAGAAGTGAAACTGAACGCTATCGCAGCGACGTGGAGCGTTCAGAACGTTACCGTAGTGATACGGAACGCTCAGAGCGCTACCGTAGTGATGCAGAACGCTCAGAACGCTATCGTAGTGATGCGGAGCGCTCAGAACGTCATCGTAGCGATGCGGAGCGCTCAGAACGCTATCGTAGTGATGCAGAACGCTCAAAACGATATCGTAGCGATGCAGAACGTTCAAAACGGTGTCACGGTACAAGAGAAAGTAAAAAATCATCAGTGACAAGAGAACGCTCTGTATCAAGCGATGAAGATCGTCGTTTAAAGAAAGACCGATCTGATAGAAAAGGATCACGAGGAAGTCATCGCTCTGATCGTTATAGTGAAAGATATTCGAGGCGTTCGGTATCTCGTAATAGAAAGCGGAAGCGGTCAGACAGTAGAGAGAAACAACGCGAGAGGTCAAGGAGAATCCGAGAAAGATCCAAAAGTAGAGACTCGGGGTCGAGTACGAAAAGGGAGCAAATGAAAAACCAATATGGAACATCAGTTCCTGAGCGAGATAGGTATGGTAAAGAGGACAAAGTATCATCCCGTTCAAATTTGAAAGACAAAAACAGAGATAAGATAAAGATAGAAGAAAGGAAAAGGGTAAGCTTTTTGTAGACCTTATGCTAATGTCGCGGAGACCAGTATTAATATGTATAAAATTATTTTCTTAATCTTCTGAATATCGCTCATGAGCAATTGTTGTTTGAAGCCAGTGTGTATAACTAGAACATGATAGCACACAGGGGCGTACCATATGGGGTGGGGGGAGGGTGCTGAAACTGCCCTCCCTTCCACTTCTGAGAGAACTCTGGTTACAGGAAAAATATCCTGAATACAGCAGAGAAATTGCCATTTTACTAATTGCAATAGTCTGTTTTGCTTTTTGACGAAAGAAATGTTTTTAAAAATGGTGACTTGCCATATTAAAATGTGTATTGAAGGTGTTTTTCACCAAGACCACATTTTTGGACTCAACTAGGATAGCATATATTAAGCACTAACGAAGAACAAATTGAAAAGGAGGCACATAACTGATCAAATAACGACAGTCAATGAATAGGGACTCATAACCAACTTATTAGTAACTCGCTTGATAAATTCACTATTTCCATTTAGCAAACAGTAGAGAAGCATAACAAAACGAAAATATTAAATGAGTTCGACTGACCGTATATCAAACTATAAGCTATCCGAAAAGTCTTGGTAGATCCCACTTTCCATGGGTGATGACTAGGTCACAGTTTACGGATGAAGAACGACAGATTGCCCAAGGTTGCGCTTTTTGGCCATTCATCTGGTGCTAAAAAAAAAACCTGGTCTTGGCTAAATGGGGCGGAAAAAGATCAGAAATAAAGATAGAAAAGCCACTGGTACTTCATGGGAGGCAGCAAAGGCTGAAGCTTACAATAGATCGAGGTGAAGAAGGGTATATATCTGTTATGGCAGAGGCTCTGAAACTTTTCAGAACCCCCCCCCCCCCTCACCATTGTCGTCAACCCAGACGTGGGTCTCTCTCATAAAAATAGGTAGCAACGTAGCAAACACGATCTCAAACTGTCAACGTTTTACTCTCCGCGGAAACCTTGTCATAGATGAAAACTGCCCATACTGCGTATGTTTAAAAATAGAATGACGGCCAGTAGTAGTTTTATCGATAAAACCTCAAACCTTTTATTGATAATGGCTCGTGTATGTGATGTATAAATGCACCGAATTGTGCACACTGTACATGACGCGATTATTATTACGCAAATTTCACAAATCTTTTTCAGTCCTATCAATGCAATGTTGTTGTTTTTTTATTGTCCCCTTCCCCATAAAACTTTTGCCCTTCCCCCTGGATGAGGGTGCCAAACTTCAAGAATCTCTGTTATGGCCTCAAGTGGCCTGGCACTGTAGCGAGGTGTTAGTAGGGGTACTAGGCGTATTCCCTCATCCCCCCCCCACACAACAAATGTAAATTGATTGGTAGCGTCCCGCCTTTTTAATTTTTCTGCTTAAGAATTAAAATATGGATAGTAATTCAAAGTTTGAACAAAATTTGAATATTTAATAAAAATTTTCGTTGAACAGTTATTTTGTTGGATTAGTTTTTCTTATTATTGTTACTCCGGATTTTCGGGTGGACGTACAGGATTATTGTTCTTCTCGTGGATGGAAATTCTGCGTGACTTTTGATCTTCTACGCTGCTGAAGCTATAGTAACTTTTACAATAGGATTGTCTAATTTTTAAACACATTGCACTCATATGTTTAAATGTGTTAAATCGATAGGAAAAGAGAAATTACCATTTAAAATCGCTGGAAGCTTCTGGTAGCACTTGCCATTCCCCAAGGGGGATAGCGGGAGGGGCGCTATCCCCCTTCCAGCACCAATAAAAAAAGCGTAAACCAAAAATATTCCTGGTGATCAAGAGGGATTAGACATCAATTTTTACCTTTCCCCTCCCCTTCTTCCCCAAAACTCATTCTCTACTTATCTGAAGGCTCAATTAGAGTTAGAATATTTTGGTATTATAATGCACTCTTTGAGGTATATATGACCTCCCCCCCTGACTATAAAATGACCCGACGCCCTCCTTCATAATAGCTAATGCGCAATTATACATCACTAAACATAATTCCATGAAAAACCAAGTGAATTATCTTAGTTAAATAAAGCATTAAGATAAATGTCCATATTAACCATTTGCCTTGTACGGACTACGTGACTTTTCAGGAACGAATGCGCAACCGTGTGGTATTGCTTCCTCCGAAGTTTGGAAGCTCAATATATTGTTTTGATACTTTTTAGTTGACTGGCTATCTCAGAATTTTCAATCGATTGCAACTTGGTCCTCCATGGGGCAAAATCATAGTTTAACGTCACAAAATGGCAGAAAAGCTATTCCTCTGGCACAATCTTTTTGGTCGTTTCAGAAAGAAACCAGAACTTTTGATTCCCGTTCGAATGAGCCCTTCCCCGGTCTTCCAAAATCAACAGTTTGATACGATCACCCCTGGAGAAAAAAAGACAAAAAATGAAAAACTCATCCGTGATCTTTCTTCTGGGGAAAATGCTAAATTCCTCGTTTTCGTAAGTGAGATCTAATGGTGCGATTTTCATTAAGCTCACTTGCCCTTTTGGGAGTATTTCTCTAGTTTTTCGAAAATTAGGCAAGTTTTCTCAGGCTCGTAGCGTTTTTGATAAGTATTTATTTTGTAAATACAGCAATATATAAGCATCTATTAATATGTAACTAATAAAATAAATAGGATCTACTGACAAAACAGATAATTAGACCTAAATTATTGATTGGTAATATAAGAAGTTTTTGAAATAACTCGTTTTACTTCTGCGTATTCTGGGGGTGTAGACGCAAAATATTTAAGGAACGATGGATTCTGTTTTTTTTTTTTTTTTTTTTTTTTTTTTTTTTTTTTTTTTTTTTTTTAGGGCTCTTGAGCATTTAAATTGCCGAATTGACTTTTGAAAAAATAAGTTTACTATCCAATTGCCGAATATTGTTTTTTTCACTTTGGGGTATTGAACCTTATTATTTAGAAACTTTGTAGGTATTAATCAATAAAATAATCTTAGGTAAGGTAGCCAACCATTAGGAATATACACAATGCTGTTTTGACTTAGAACGACCAATATGCCGGAAAGCTAGATGTTTTTATTGTGGTTTAGGCATGTTTGATTGGTGTTGTTCTGTTTTTCATTATAAGAAAATCCTTGCCTCCTCCCGCCTCTTATGTTTTCGTGAATTGACGCCACTGGTTATCTATGAATTTTAGATCCAGCCTAATTCATCATGACGATAGAATTACTTATAGATTTTCATTTCTGTAACCGCTTTGAACCTATGTTTGCAGTAAGATTGTAGAGTCTGTAGTTTTTTAGGGTACAAGAGAGGGAATCAGTGTTACTTGTTTTTTAGACTTCCCAAGTTGAAGCCCACTTTTCCCCCATTTTTATCACAAAAAGTAGCTTAATATTAAATGTGATTAGCACAACGATTCTGAAAGTAATGTGAACAAAGAATGAAACATTTTATGAATATTAAAAATTTATTTGTATATTTCTGGATAGCAAAGGTAATGGGAGAATACGGAATCAATTGGGTAAGCAAAATTATCCTGCACTTAGATTATGTTGATGATTTAAGTATCTTAGATGAAAATGTTAGCAAAATAAATGACATTTTAGAGGTTTTGCGAGTTCAGTGTGCATGAATAGGTTCGAAAATTAATGCCAAGAAGACTAAATCGCTAAGACTAGAAATAAGTGAAGGTGGAAAGGTGATGTTGGGTTTGGGTAATGAGAAGATCGATCCAGTGGACAGCTTCACTTACCTAGGTAGTATTATTAGTAAATACGGTGGGTGCAGTGAAGATGTTAGAAGATTAGCGAAGGCCTGGGGTGTTTTTTCACAGTTGAAAAAGCTTGGTAGAATAGGAAGATAAGTCTGCTAACCAAGACTGGAATATTGGAAGCTACAGTGATTACAATGGTCAAGTATAGCTCTGAAGCGTGGGCACTCCGAAAAACAGACAAAGATTTGCTAGATGTTTTTAAGAGAAATTGCCTACGGATTGTTTTGGGTACCCGTCTGACTGACCGTATCTCTAACAGTAAGCTGTACGAAAAGGCGCTTCAATCCCTTTCTAGGACTAAAAAGAAAAGGATTGATATGACTTGGACAAGTTCTGCGGATGAAGGATGACAGGTGCCAAAGATCGTCCTTGTCAGTCAACCATCTAGGACCAAACGAAAAGCAGGTTGTCCCCGAATGAGGTGAGAGGAAATCGCAAAGAAAGGTCCAAGGGAAATAGGAACTTACCGGGAGGTTGTAAAGAGGCAGGTTTTGAATAGATTGGGGTGAGGACAAATGTGGGTAGCTGTGTTAGCCTCAGGTGGCTTGGTGCTGCAGTGAGTTGTTAGTGGTAGTAGTGTAGCTTATGCGTAAAATCAAGGGACAATACCCGTTAGTGCCAGCGATATTAGACATCAATAGGGTATTAAGTCATATCAGCTTAGTCTTAATAACTGTTTTTTGATAAACTTCTTTTGAAAGTGTGGTATATCCTAATCAACGGTAACATTGATCGTATCTCAATCTGACAGGAGTATTACCTTCTTAGCCTAAAAAGAGATATGTATACCGTATTGTGCTTTGAGGTAGAGGTCACCACGTTGAAAAGCTTAAAAAAATGTAAATAGGCTAATTATATGTAAAATGCAATTAGAGAACATCATAAAAATCTTGAGATTTCGGGTGAGGTAGAGCACGACTCTGTCCCTCCCCCGCTCCTATTTATGTGCCTGAACTTAGATGCACCTGAGTTCTATTTATTCTAAAATTCACGAAACTGATACTCGTAAAATTTTCGGGCAAAAAATCTGGTTGGAGTCATCGACGATGGATTCCCGTGCACATTTTTCAAATGCATACCTGTTCATCGGGACACAACTCCCCCTCCCCCTTCCTAGGAAAATTTGGGTCTCAAAATAGACTTGTCGGGTATCTGATCATTTGGCTTGAAATTACATGGTATCCCATCCTTCCCCAATGTGGGTGCACTTATTAAAAGATATGGTATTTGCTCTTTTCTGTACATATATTGATATTGAGATTAAAATAATTTAAGTATGAGAAGGATAGACATGATTCTTAAAAGAAATTTCAGCGTTTATGACGTGCCATTGTATTAGCTATTAATAAGGGCAAATGTTGAAATTTTATGGAGGGATTGGAGGCAAGTTTGCAAATCTTTCCAGCAAATTATATACATATATATATATATATATATATATATATATATATATATATATATATATATATATATATATATATATATATATATATATATATATATATATATATATATATATATATATATATATATATATATATATATATATATATATATATAAACACGATTTTTGGATTTCAGAACCTCCCCCGAGAAGAATCCACTGATACCCTTTTTCTTTTAAATGTCTAATTATGGTTAAATCTGCACCTTATTTTAATAGAGATTATTCACGTCTATGCTGTATAAACTTTTTTTTTATTATTATTATTCTGTTGTTAGAGACAGATGTTTTGTTAATGACTTTGATCGTGTGGACACTTGATAAAAATGTTGACGCAATTGAGAAAACAGACATAGCATCTTTAAATACGTGCGCTGGAATGGTGTGATGCTTGTGCTCCAAATGACAGATGTAGAAAACGTTGTAATTATCTTTTCCTTTTATTTGTTTGTCAATTTTTTAGAGGTCAAAGTTCTTGCAAAAAAAACTTCTTTCTGCTCTTTCTTCCTTGGAAAAAAAGGAATTGGACACTTGTTACTTGATAATGCTGTCGAATTTGGGAAATTCGACGTTGGTTGAAAATAAAGGCTAGAACCATTGTTTATATTATGTTGGATCCATAGCTTAAATCCATAGCTTAAATTAGATCCATAGCTACAGGCACGTGCACAAGAACTTCTTTTTTCTTTCTGTGTGCCAAACATGCTAAATTGATATAAGTGCCGTATCCATATATGTGCCGTATATCAATGTCGTATCCAGGGGGTAGGTGGTCTGAACTCCCCCCCCCCTCTGAAATGTTTATTCGAATCGTAAAAACTCAACTAAAATGAATATAAAAAAATTTTTTATCCATTTTTTTAAGTTTTTTGTAACCCCCCCCCCCCCCCCGATAAAAATCCTGGATACGGCCCTGACTGAGATCCTAATTAACTACAAGAAACCTGCAAAAATTATGAGGTTTCAGAGGGTCTCGTTTCTGCACTCCCCCTCCCCTGTCACTGCACAAATGCTTTAGTCGTGAGTCGTGACAAAGGCTTTAGACCTTAACCCTTTCCCCCTCGAAATTTTACTTACAATAAGACTGTTGGATCTTTTGGCCGAGTTGGTTCCAAAAGCGATATTTGTGGAGTTTCATGGGTGTGTTGGATTTTGGTAATTCGATAAATACGACATGTACAATAAGTCTGGAATTATTTTGATAGTTTACTCTGGAAAGCCTTCCCTATCACTAGCTCTTTACTCTCTTTTTGGAATTCTGTATTTGTATTAGAACTTTGTATTTCAGAATAAGGGAAGAAACCGAAGGGCGAAGAAAATTTTAATAATTCTCGCCAATTCGTTCCTTTTTTTTTTTTTTTTGCGCATACAAAGTAAATGAGATGCATACTTATAAAAATAGGTGCACGCAGCCTCAAATGTAGAGTGATGGGGATATATAAAAGGATTTTCGCAATCTTAGTGGGAGTTCTCGCCTTCCCCTCTTATAAGTAGGTCTGTAAAGACTGGGTATTGCATTTGAAAAATAAATGGCAGGTCTAAATTTGGACTGAGTTTTCTGAGTTGTCAAATTAATTTCAATTAATTAATTAATCATAAATGAACAATGAGATATCAAGGTTGCCTATTACCCGTGCTCTTGGTGTAGAAACAAACTGTACTAAACGTTAACCCTAAAAATAAAATCTTTCAATGATGTCCATTTTGAGCATTGCCCAAGCTTGCCCCTTGTTGGGTATTTTACTTGGAAAACGACTGCTGTTGGTTGTAGTGCTCTGATTTGAATCCAATATTTGTTCTCCAGTTGGTAAATCTCTGAGGTAGTTTTTTTCATATTGGCTTTTCATTGAAGTAGCTAGGAGTCACCAGTTCCTCTTGAGTCGTGGAGATGCTTTTTGATTTGGGTTCTTCTCTTGCAGCACTTACTTTAATTGATAATAGATTTATGATAATGCACTCAAAATTTTTTGATGTTGCAACGAACAAAAATAAAGACTTAATTAGCAATTTACTTATTTGACTCAAAGCTCTTGTCGGGCAGCGTCGCCTGCGTAGACGGAATTAACGTGAGTATCGTTGGTCGACTCCAGAGTGATCTGTTCTGGGCAAGGACTGGAGCTTCATTAGGATCGATGCTTCGGATAGCGATTCGACCTTGGATGACCTCTGTAGAACTTGTGCGTGATCTTCCTATTCAGGGTTTCCAGCCGTTTCCAGTTGGGTAAAACAATAGGCAGTGTTCGAGCGGGCAGGCAAAGTAGATGAGGATACCGACGCAGCGAGCGAGACTCGACCTGTTCCAACAGGGGGTGACAATTTAAAGGACTGGCGTATCTCCAAGTCCTGTACCCCGTAGAACCAGTCAAAGCGTTCGATTTTGCTGAAATGTTATGTCTAGACATTGTCTACCTTCAGTACCTGAGTACGAGTCATTTACCAAATCTCTTAAGAGTAGAGCATAATGCTAGCTTTTGGGGCAGAGTAGATGTGTGCTTAGTTAGGTCGGCTGTTCTGGAATTTGTGAAATATTGTTTTCAGAAAAGGGCATTCGCCTTTACCGCTCTTGCTGATATCTCTTCACATAGATTCCCATTTGAGCAGACAGTTGAGCCAAGGCAGGTGAACTGCTTGACTATCTTATGCACGTCTACGGATGTCAGAGGCCTGGATAGTACAACGTCCAGAGGATTCATTTTGTTCTTACACCCGTTTACTTTTCAACCAGGTTTTTTATTGCAGTAGCGTTTCCAGTGTAGTTTTGAGCTCACCGAGATTTTCATACACTGGTGCTACATCGTCAACAAAATTGACATCCGACTCAGCTCTTTCAGCAAAATTGATACCAATCGGGTGTGTCAGTAGTGTTTCGTTTAGAACATGGTCTTTGACTAGGGGCGTAACGTGTGAGGGGGCACTCCTGATGTTCTCCGCCAGTCGGTAAAATAGTGGTGCGAAGCGGCACTATTTTACTGGCTCAATTCTCATTTATTAGGGTAAATGAGTCGATGAAAATATATGATGTAACATCATTGAAAGAAGATCAGTCTCAGTTAGTAAAAAAAAAAAAAAAGATGAAGTAATTTTATCAGCAATATCACCCTAACCAGTCGGTAAAAATTGCAAACCAGTCGGTAGATCCATTGCCTCCCTCCCCCCTTTCCTAAATATTTTGGGCAGTGACGCCTATTTCTATGACACAGTTGAAGAGTTTGGGTGCAGTGGCGCAGATGTGCTGAAGATCATTTCTAATTTTGAAACATGAGGAAGGTTGACCATTTACAGTGAGCATGCACAAAATTAGCGAGTGACTTTTAATGTTTAAGAAACCACATCATATTTAATAAATATTACCTTTTTTATTTCGGCTGGCCTCGGCGCAAGTGTTTAATTTTGTCTGAACTTTCGACTAGGTTTCTGAGTAAATAGCTCAGAAAATTCAAAGAAAGTATAATTTTGTCAACCAATGTGTTGCATTTCAACAGAAAATTTTTCGTAATATTGTCCTTTTTCTGCCATTTGGATGTGAATATTTTTTCATGTGTTCAAATGCCAAAATGTATAAACACAATTTTATTTTAATAATGAGTAAACACTATAAAAAACTCGTTGCAAAATTTAAAAGAGCTTTGATTCGTTTCAGGCAAAGAGGCGGAGAAGTCCGTCATCATCTTCATCAAGTAGCAGTGACAGCACTTCATATTCTTCGTCAAGTAGTTCATCTAGCGAAGAATCATCATCAGAGTCAAGTTCGGCGAGTGCATCATCTCGTCTCAAAGGTCGTAAGTGAAAGTTTTCTGGGAATGGCAATGGTATGTTTCTTCAGTATCACTAGTTCAGATGCTACTGACTGGCAACAGTTACTGGAAACGTCCTCTGGCATATCTGCCATTGGATCAACTCCCTTCGTAGTATATTTAATTTACTATCCTTGGTATAGAATTTCCCTTTGTGACGGAAAACAAAAATCCGGTGCATAAAATTATTTCAAGTTATCAAAGCAATTGAATTGTTTAGTTCTGGATAACAGCTTTATCAAGGAATGGAATGCTGGATAAATCCTCGTAACGATTTTGTACATATTTTGACACGGGATGGGGGAGTACAAGAGGGGGGGGGGTATTCATAAGAAAAGATGGGGGGGGCTTCGTCTTGAGCTGCTCGAAACAGAACAACTGGTTTGTAATAAACAATCAAGATTAATATACTATGGTAAATTAAAGTATTGCAATCTTAGAGTTCATGTTTATACAAGTCTGACCCTAAGGGATGTGGAAGAGTATTAGAAAATTCAACCTTGAGAGGGAGGTGGAAAGGTTTTTAAAAATGTAAAAAGTCCATTTTTAGTCTGATTTTTCCAGGGAGAGGTTCATTTAACCCAATCACGGAGGCCCCTCTACCAAGTGCAGGTACGTGTATACAGTTTGGACCATACAGACACGCAGGGAAGACGTGGCAGGAGGGATCTTCGTAAGAAGTGTCCGTTAGACCATTGAATTGGAAAGTAGGGGGAAGAATTCTATGAAATATACGGGTACAAAAATATCAAACTTGTATCCAAAGACTTATTTTTTTCAAAGCTTTTGAAGTTATTGCCCTGAAATCCCGTATGGATGTAACAATTGCGCCAATGAGCAAAATCTTGGGGAGGGGGGCAATGTGACAAAGGTGCCAATAATTGACCAAATTAACAAATTATTCTAAAAAAAAGAAGAAAAAACAGGGAAAGAGGGTGCTAAAAAAAATCTTGGGGGGCTGGAGTTATACTTTCTGGGAAAGTTCTTTTCAAGCAAGTACATTTTCTCTCTTATATTTGACAGAATCTGTCTTTTCAAATTAGAAGTGCATATGACAGCTACTATAGTATTCCAGCTATCGAAGTAATCTATGTGTGCGACTTTAGTTTTAAAATTGACCTGCAGATAAATATATTTAATTAACTTCCAATATTGACTCAGAATGGTTGGAATCTAAAATGAATCGTTCGACTTAAGTGTTCAACAGCCTATCCATGTACATAGTCAATAGAGGATATGTTTCAGTAAAATATCAAATCGGTACTAAGGAAGGTCGGATTCTTTATTCATTGAAATGAAATGCGAAAACTAACAGTTAGTTATTTGAAGAAATGTGTTTTCAACTGAAAGTCTGCAGTCCCCTTTCTCTTCTTTTTTTAGTCAGTTGAAAGGATTGAGTATTTGGAAATTATTTTATGAACCTCTAGATTTCTGATCTTAATATTATGTTTAGCTTCGGAAAGGCACTATAAATGTGAAATATGCTATTCTTAGACTGATTATAATATATTCTTCATTTTTTCTTCAGTTTTTTATCTTCTTTATTTAACTCTTTAATTCTTTTGTTTTGGTTGATTTTGGATGATTAAATAGTTTGTAGGTTACCTGAAAACTTACATTGTCCATCATAGGGTTGACAGAACTGACAGTTTCGCTACTTATTTCAAAAGATATCACTGTTCTATTTTATAAAGCTAAAAATGTTTTGAAAATAATGTTTCTTATATTATTTTGTACTGGTTTAATTTGGTAAGTGCTTTTGAAATAGATCCATTGTTGTGAACATTAGGAACAATACTAAGAGAGATGTAGTTCTTTTTCCCATTCTGCTTTTTTGGCCTGCTAGTTAGGTTTGATTAAGTATTAAAGAAAGTGTTTTCCGAGAAGCGACTATTACCCTACCTCTATTTCATTAAATAAGAATCCGGCACTTTCGAACCGAGTTATTTTTAATTATGTAAAAAAGAAACAGAGCAAACAAACGAGGAGGTATCTGAAGACTGTAAAAGCTAGGAAATAATGCAAATATTTTGGCCGAGACCTCCACTCAGCCAATGCAACAAGAAGAAAAGTATATAGAATAAAACCCGGAAAACAAAATAAGCGACAGACCGCAGAAAAGAAAAAATTGAAAGAAACACGCAATCATGTCTAGATAGTTTGATCTTGAACTTCCTTGCACTCTTTCCAATGCGTATTTTTGATGGTCTCTTGTGAATCATCATTTTGTGTAAATTTCTACGGAACAGGCTAGCGATGACTTCAGCTTCTATTGTTTCATTATGAGCCGGCAAGTCTTGGTCTTAATCGAAGATCCTAGCTACCTAAAGATCTTTCGGGGGAAAATTTCCGTGCAAAAAAAGAAGGTGATGGTTTCTTCATTTTCCTCTAAATCTAAAACATTACAAAACTCTTCTATCACTTACTGCTGTATAATTTCCTTTATCTATGAATATTTTTTTGAAGTATTTTCACTAGAAAATGATCGTAAAGGGTCATTATTCGTTTTTCTCACTGCAAAAAATTAAATTCCGTAGGTACGATTTAAAGAATGTATCACACCTTTTTCCAAAAAATGAGTTGCTATGTTACATTTGATCTCTGGTTAATTGACCACTGGTCAAATCTGCAGAAGTCTGTTTATTTCTAGCTCAAAAAGCTCTACCATACATCGTTTTGTGTACTGACTACCAAGATAAAGCCAAGATTCAGTTGCATTTTTTTTAGATTTTTTCGTACTTAAAAAACTATTTCAATGAAAAGGTTTAAAATTCTATGTTTGTTCTTTTGCAATATTATGAGAATAATAGACAAGCTGTGTTTTCCAAGGACTTGTGAAACATCTAAATCAGAAGTTGCGTAACAAAAAATCCTTAGATTGTCTACTCATCAGGAGAGCATTATAAAGAAAAAGATTGTCAACCAATATTTTTTTTTTTTCCAAATGTCTACCTATGTAAAAATAATTTGCATCTAATTTTCTTTCTGTCTCCGCCTTTGTCTTTTATTTTGGGTCAAATAAATTTTTTTTAAACTGTATTTAAAAAGTAGAGCCACATGAAGACACGCTAGAAATAAAATGTGGCCTGTGTGTTACTGGTTAACCCTCATCGCTCAAGATTATTGTAGCCAGCTTTTGAATTTACTTTTATTTACCTAGAAGTAATTAATCGGGCTTTTAGGGGATACGGCTTTTACTAGTGGACTAAACTGTAGATAAGCCTGTTACATAAGCATGGATTTTCTGAAGTCTCAAAAATAAGTTGACTTTCCAAAATGTGGTCTTTTCGAAATGTACAAACACAACGTAGATGTCTTCAAATTATTATATAATTACAAGAATTTATGAAGCAACCAAAACATGCTACTTGTCTTCTGTTCGTCTCTAAGCAATTAATGTAATATTATTGGGTGTCTTAACTTTTCAAATGTGTTTCGAATTTGGTTGTGAAATTAATAGTTACACCATTCGTGTGTAGCAGCTCTATTATCTGTAATGGCAACATTCTCTTAAACCCCACCTTTTCTTGATGTCATTAGCCGCAACCAAAGTCGAATTGATATGGTGCTATTTCTTTTTTTGTTTGTTTCGATTCTTCTGTTCTTTTCGCAGGTGGTTGGGGCGTCATCCTTGAAGATTCTCAAATTTCGAAAATTTTATGACTGTTGTGATATTTCCATTTATGAAGATTTTGTGAAATTAAAATATTTGTTTGTTTTTTTTAAACGTTATTAGATTTGAAAAGTAGCGCTGAAATTCTGTGGAAAGAAAAGAAAAAAAGGTCAATTTTAAGCAGTGTCAGTGTTATTGGTGGCAAGTAAGTCCGGCTGCTAGAGAACTAAATAACGGTACTCATAAACAAATTAGATTCAGCCATCTTTAGTGCCTCACAGCTTAGCTTTCTCAATCAAATTAGAACCGGAAAAACTGAAAGAAAAGGTGTCAGGAGTAAATTGCAAGCTTTTAGATTTCTATGGGTCAGCAAGCGTCCCTAACACAATCTTTGAGAAAGAAATATAATGAAAGCCATTTATGCTTCCTTTTTACCCTAATATCGTTTAAGGTTGAAACCAGTTCAATCACCCAGAGAATAAAACAAAAAGATGTATTCGGTTTTAATTGTAACTTTTAAACTGCCTGATCGTTTTGATTGTTTAGCCTTTTTGAATTGAAGTAAGGGCAAACACAAATTTGGTTCCAGTTTTCCTCCCATGAGAATTGTCCTAGAATAGGAGGGTGAAGGATACTGATAAGGTGCACTTTTAGATCACCATTTTCAGAACGGTGACCATCTCAGTGACACCTGTCTCCCCCTCCCCTTTATGTGAAAAGTAGTTTTGTTTGTATGTTTGTTGCTGCTGTTTTTACCATTTCTGCAAGCATCGGACGCTAAATGGTCAGTATGAATTGGTATAGCCAAATGAATATCAATAACAAGTGTTGATTGCCTTTCATTTTTTTGGGGAGGGGACATCTGTCTATAAATTAAATTGTTTCCAAGTATGATAATGAACTTGCTGTCTTCTCATAAAGACTGCAAAACATTTCCTATCACGTTTAAGTTATTTGCATAGCTCGTCCCATTCGCGGCACAAAGTTACAGCGAATGAACAAAAATAAAAGATTTGCGGAAATCTTCTCGAAATTGTTTTGAGTTTTGAGACTTTTGAGTTTTAGTTATCCCATGACATTATGCTATTCGCCCGACTCTTTATATTATCAAACAGATATCAGCAAAAATAAATATATAGAAGGTTTAATTGGTGCTTCTAAAACTAAAGCTGGGCTTGTCTCTATTTTGTTCCTCTCCCCCAAACAAAAGGCTGAGAAAATAAAAGCTATTTATCTGAACAAAGACAGTTGGAATCTGACTGGAAATACAAGTCGATCCCGCTATCAGCGCTATCTAGCGCCGTAAAAGGCATGAGATACGGGGCACTTAAAAGTTATTTTTCTTTTTTGATTTAATTATATCGACTGTAGTGGCAGTAGTTTTGATATCTTTAGTCAGTTTCATATACTTCTTCGACTTACCTTAACCCTGCGTTCTATAAGCTTCTTGCAAATTATTTGTGATTTTTGGCTTTCAATAGGCAATGGCAGCTACTGAATTGTTAAAAGCACTTATTGAATCCTATTGCAATTGATTATTTCCTTATTGTGCTTTGGAGCTCAACAAGCTGTAAATAATTGTAATAAGTTATGCCAAAAGCGGGTAAACCTTCTTGTTGGGGTGTTATTTTGCCAAATATAGGCCTAACAGAAATAACTTTGGGAGGAGGGGGGAAGAAGTCATTAATTATCCATAACAAGAATGAAGTCAAAGGATCTACAACTATGATTCCGAACGTGGGATAGAGTCCCCACCAGTGGAGCATGGCAATATTTTAGTGGGTCGTGTGCAGGAAGTGCACCCTCAGGTTGACTATGCTCTAGAGCAGTAGTTCCCAAACTATGGGTCGCGTGCGAATATTGAGTGGGTCGCGGTCGTGACCCAATATTGACCGGGTCGTGGTCGCGAGCGTCAATATTGGTAATGCTCAGATTCCATAGTGGTGAGTAGTTTGTTCGAATTGAAATGAGAAACAAAATTACAAGTGTTACCAATATGAATAAAAGACTTAAAATAAGAAACGGGACTGAACTAATTTTTTTATTACTTGTATGACTACGCCTGCAGGTTTTTTTTACGAAGTTATTTCAATGGGAAGGATGCATTTGTTTCCGATTTTTCTTCATTAGTTTTAGCATCAACAATTGCAGTGAGTTTAATATATCCAATTTATTTCTGTATTTAGTTTTAATGTATAATGTAGTCAAATGTAGTTTTAATGTAGTCAAAAATCCGGCCTCACATAGATATGAGCTAGTAAAAGGAGGAGGATTTTCATAGCTACATCAAACAGGTAAGGATAGTTATCAGCAACTGAAAGCCAGAATTTCGATAACTGTTTACGATTAAAAATATTTTTCAGTGACGTATCTTCTGATAAATCAACAAGTTCTTCACTTGCTTTTCTTGACATACTAGTTGGTAAGTGAAATTTCAAACAGTACGTTCATCTTAGGTTGCTCTTGATTTTCAATAATAAGTTTAAAGTGTTTCAAAAAATCATACTTTCCATTATCAATGCAACTTTTGCACAGCATAAGCTTTTTCCTGAATGCTCAAATTTTCTGAAGAACTACAAAAATGTCTGATCTTTTTGAATAGAGTTCGTTTAATTTGGAAAAAATATTTGCCTAATAAGAGCTTGAGAATAAATTCGTCGTCCAGTAGATGTTTAGTATATTCAAGTAAATTGTAGCATCATTACACAATTCCACTAAACGTATCATTACTTATCCCCTATATAACCAGCAAACTTTTGTATACAGAAGAAAAGATGTATCACGGCTACCCATTTCTTCACACAGTTTTTGAAATAATCGGGCTTGTAAAGGTTTTGTTTTAATATAATTTGCAATTTTCACTGCTCTATTCAGTACTGTCTTGAAATCATCGGGCAAGGCTTTGGAAACTAGTGCTTCTCTATGAAGACAGTACTGTGTCCACAAAGCACATGGAGTTCAAGAACTCTTGTAACCACACTGCCATTTTTCCCGCACAGCTCGCGCACCGTCAGTGCATATACTGACACAGTTCTTCGACTGTAAAGCTTTATCTTTTATATGAGAATCATTTGTATTGAAATTAGCTCAGCAGTTCCACGACTTGTTGGCTCGCAGAACAAGATATCTTCACGCACGTCATTGTTAATGTAACGTACAAAAACAAGCAGCTGAGCCTTGCACGTCGGTAGACTCATCTAGTTGTAGAGTATAATATTTACTACTCTTTTCTCTAGGACTACAAAAAGGTGGGTCCCAAGTTTGGAAATTTTTGTTAGATGGGTCGGAGCCCAATCAACTTTGGGAAATGCTGCTCTAGAGCCTAATTTTGAAAAAATTGCATTTTCCATGTGAATGACGTCATGCATTCTGTAAAATGTGTTGTATACAGGCAAAAATTTTCATGCCTAGAGGACAATTCGAAAAAAAAAACATATCAAGTTAATGGCCTTTTTAGTATCCTTCAGGTGAATTGGCGTAAAATTTTGAATAACAAAATTTAAATATCATGAGGGGGGGCATCATGATTTTAGGAATGCCTAGGTGGGGCATGGCCCAAAATCGGTCGGGAACCACTCGTCTACAAGAAAAGCGGTCTTTAGGGAAACGGCAGGGTGTGTTTTTAAATTGGTTGCCGCTACAAAATAAACTAGGGAAGAAAGACGTCACTATATACTGTAAGGTTCAAAAATTTCTGAAATGCCTCATACTTAATCTTAATGCCCAGATTTAGCGTGTGAGCCTAATCTATGTCTGAAGCTTCACAATACTGTTGAGCCGCGATTTCTCAGGGCAATAGAAGTGCATAGGGTGGAGTATTGTTTTTCCTTTTTGGTGCCGGGAGTAATTCATGTCTATAAAGCAAGTGTTTCTACGCACCCAAGCCCATGACGTTTCTTTAGAAGAAAAGCTAATTGGTTTTGATGACCTTGCAAAGACAATTTCAAAATAAGTTAATGGAACCTTTTAAGACTACTTAGATATACCTAGCCAGTGTCTGGACATGCTCATCATTTTAAAAAAGAGTACAAAAATAACAAATAAATCTAACGACCAAAATTCTGCTTGCAGCTTTTGTATGTGTGAATGGCATTCAAGAAAGTCCCCATAGTTATTGATCGATGAGTTGGCACATTCCTAAAAAATAATAATAAATTATTTTCTATACTTTGCTGAATTTCAAAACCAACCAAAAAATAGAAAAAATTTTCATTAAAAAAAATAATAATGATGTTTTAAAAGATGTCTCAGGGAGGAACATTAAGCTTGGTAGAAGAGAGAAGTATTTTAAAGCAAAATGTTGCGACTGAAAAACAGACGAAGAGAATAAAAAAAATATAAAAGAAACTTACATTAAAATTCAATAATTAACACTTAAAGGTTTTTTTTTTTTTAATGTTTTAAAACAGCCCTAATATCATTACTTCAAGGAAGTTCAACCAGGACTTCTTTTATATTGTTTTTATTCTCTTCGTCTGTTTTGCTGAGGACGGCCCTTGGATATAGGGTCGAAATATTCATTTAAAGTTGCGTTCCGCTGTCTTGTATAAAAAAAAAAAAAATTCCAAGTTGTTCTACTTATTTGTTTATGATGGAAAGGCAGTGTGGTCTTCGTCGCTATTAAACCAAAGAGTGATTGCAGATAATCCTAACCATTGAAATTAGTGTAATTTCCTGGAATATACATGGTGATGCTCTTAAGAAGCACCCTATTATTGAAGAATTCTTGAGAAATTACGACGTTTTATATTCGCAAGAATGTTTCCTAATCGACTGCAATAAGGAGCTCCTTGAATTCTCTGATTCCCACGTTTTTTTTCGCCAGCCTGACGTCTTTAAAGCCAAGGCAGATGATCTAATGGCATTGCTACTATAGTTCGCAAAACGATTCCCAGTATCGTAGTGGAGACCTCAGTTAATCATATAGCTGAGGAGACCTCAGCTATTCAAATTGGAAATTTGGCCATTATTAACACTTACCTCCGACAGACTGCAAGTCCAAAAAATCTGAAAAATGATTCGCTCTCGCGGTTAAACGTCTTGCAAAATGTGTTACCCGTCATCTTATCCCCGAGAAACTTCTGATTGGAGACTTTAATTGTGACTTGTCCTCAACTCGAACAATCTTATCCTGCAACTGACCAGTAATTTAGAAGTTTTAATGGAAGATCATGACACAAGTTGTCTGCATCATACTGGGGCCACTACGAACATTGATCAAGTTTTAGCATCCGGAAATATGCCGCAAGACCAAGTTGAAGTCTTGTCCTGAACATACACTTCTGACCATTTTCCAACAACTGTTAAAGTTAAAATTTCTGCTGCTGCCCTGACAGCCAATATTCCAGTGTGGCTTATCAAAGAAGAGTGGGAAGACAAACGCGTCATCTTTACAACTGGTCTATGATACAATCCTTTGTAAGAATTTGTCCTGTGTTGTCCTGTATTTTTTTTTTTTTTTTTGTATTATGTTGTATTCCGTCTCCTTGCTTTTTTGTGACGGGTTAGTAAATAAATAAATAAGAAACCAAAAACTATAGGGGTAAGTACCTTGGGATTTTAGAAAAAAACTTTAATTAAACCCCTTTATAAGACAGGTGATAAAAGTGATTGTAGTAAATAAAGAGCCATTAGCTTGATTTCTTCAGGAAGCAAAGTACTTGGCATGAAGATACTTATTAGACTAAGAGATACTGCAGGTAAACTTTAAAAGAGAAATAGTGTGGTTTTAGGAAGGGGGGGAGAATGCCATGACCAAATTCTCACTCTTAGATTAATAATTAAGAAGTATCTGAATTTTCAAACGCCTTTAGTCCTTGGTTTTATAGATTAAGAACCAGCATTTTATTCAACCAATAGAAAAGTTACTATCCTTCTATGGTACACCAGATAGGAAATTCTAGCGATTAGTATTATGCACAAAAATAATATTACTTTGCTTAATGTAGGAAGTGAGGCTAGGTAGTTGGTTTGGTGTAGAATCAGGAGTTGAGCGGGGTTGTGTCCTATCTCGCTTGTGCAGATTATTTTGGTAGACTTTGTCATAAGGGGCACAGCAGGCTATGGGATCAAATGGAAAGGGTTTGACAGGTGCTCAACATCTAGCCATGGGCTGCATATAATATATATCATCAAATAATCAACAGCCAACCACAAATGATAACCATAGTTACTATTTAAAATGTATATAATATAGCCCTTGACTTGATGTTATACACTTAAATCCTTCCTTGCTGGTGAACAAATTCATGTCCATGTCTTTGCATCAAGACAAAAGTTGGTAGCAAAACCAACTTTTTAAACAGTAGTAGAAAACTATCAAAATTTTATAGGATTGGACAATATTTTCAAGATGTTTTGGATAACCACAAATTACGTGTTGAGGTCTAAGCTCTCAAGACTATCCGTTCAACTAATCCATTCAGTTTGCCAATTCCCTTTTTATGTTTAAACTGCTGAGTAGGGCAAAGATATAGGCCTATAATTTTAACAGGAAAATTATCACAATCAATAGAATAACTTACACAATGGTAGAGAATCTTAGTTTCAAGGGTGAATATCCTAAAGATAAACCTGGTAAACCAAACTGAAGAACCAATTCTGGCTCAGGTGATTTATGCTTCAAGAGGAAGTCTATAGCTTCATCTGCATTGATAACTTTTTCTGCAGTTGCCACTTTCTGTATGGAATGGACTGTATCATGGGCTTGACAACAATATATTTTGATGTCATTCCTTGAACACGTTTCTAGAATGATTTGGGCTTTTAAAAAGTATAAAACAGAATAGAGTTGAGAAATTAAAAATTATCAAAAGAAAAGAAATAAATTTCAGAATAGTCAAATACCATTTAGGATCAAAACAAAAGACTTGAAATGAAATACATCCCAAAATGAGAGAAGACAAGCTAATTGTCCATTTTAAACATCTATCTTGTAAAGACTTTGTGACTTTTCATGAGAATACGCCACCGTGCGGTAATACTTCCTATGCAACTAGGAAGCTCAATATAATAACAGAACATTGATAAAAAGAGAGAGCAGACAAAGGAAAAAAACTAAATAGAATCGTTTTGATTTCGTTTTTGAGGGTAAGGCAAATGTCTTGATAACAGGATGATTGCTTACAAAGCTTAGCAAGGACGCAGTAAAATAATAATGAGAATTTACAATTAATGAAAGAAACACTAATATTTTATATATGCCCACACAGGGGAAGATACCAATAGTAATAGAACCGTCTACCGAAAGAACAGGTGGAAAACACACAAATCTGAATTTAGCAAATAAAACAAAATAAAAATTAAACCCTCACCCCTTTAAAAACAAATCTTCTGCAGACAATTTTGACATTCTACATGTAGGCAGCCTTAATATGGTTGCATCAGTAGCTATAACGTAGCTAAGAGCAAAATCTGATATTAGTAGCAATTGAAAATTTACAAACGTTTTTTCGAAGAAACTGTTAGATGAAAAAAAAAATTGCAATTGAAACTGATTCGGAAACGGTAACTATGATTCAGATTCAAGTAAATAGCAATAATTTTTAATCACAAAAATAAACTAGCCAAAACTTTAGCTTCCACTGAATTTTTTGGTCAAATTCTAACAAACTACTAGAATGTCAATAAGGGTTCATTTGAAATCTAACTTATATATATAAGTACTATTTTGAAACTTTAAACAGTTGTATCCAAATTAACTCATTAGATCATTAAAACCAAGTTTGTTACACCCCACTACTGCTACTAACAACTTACTGCAACACCAAGCTGCCTGAGGCTAACACAGCTACGCATGCTCCTTCTCAACCCATTCTATTCAAAATTTCACCCTTTACGTCCTACCATGAAGTTTCACTTCCCTTTAAATACCTTCTTATAATCTCTCCCCACCCCACTTGGGGGCAACCTGCTTTTCACTTGTTCCCAGACAAATTGCCGGAAAGCCCAATCTTTGTCATCCTTTATCCTTTGTCATCCCAATATGTCATCCTTTATCTGTGAAAGGTGGCTTAGCCACCTTAACCTTTCTTTCAGAAATGGGATGGAGCCACATTTTTTGTACAGATTATTATTCAGTATACAGTTAATCAAACGAGTAGCTAAACTATCCCTAGTCAATTCCATTAGAAAACATTTAGCTATCTTCCTCAACCTTTCAAAGCATCCACATTTCAGGGCCATACTTGACCACTGTCATATTCATGTCTTCTGACATTCTCATATTAATTTCCACACTTATCTTCATGTTCTTTCCAATTTTTTTTTAAACAATGAAAAATCATGCTGCATCTTGGTATTCAGGTTATTACATGTTTCTATGGGGGTTTTTTCCCTTTTCCCTCTGAAAATTCTTAATTTGCAAAGGAAGTATTAGTGTTCTTAAAGTGATCAGCCCCAGGTGCTGATAGTGTGGTAAATGAGTCTTTAAATATAGTCATTATGAAGGTAGAGATAAGTCATTGAAAATTATGGATGTGATTTTTGAAAAAAAAGCGTAAGACCTAGCAATTTTTTAGAAACTCTAATTAAACCCACAATAAGAAAGATAATAAGAGTAAGTATGGTAATTATTGTAGCTTGATTTCGGTATGAAAAAAATTACTTAGTATGATGATACTTTCTAGTCTCAGAGATGTTGTAGATAAAGTTTTAAGAGAAGGACAGTGTGGTTTTACAAAGAGGAGAGGATGTGTCAATCAAATTTTTCCTCTTAGAGTAATAATTGAGAAGTGCCTCAATCATCAAACCCCTTTAGTTGTCAGTTTTATAGATTAAGAGCAATTGTTTGGTTCAGCTGATAGAAGAGCTTTAGGGAAGGTCTTATCCTTGTTGCTGGTTTCATACTAAATCAGGAGTTAAGCATGTTTTCATCCTATCCCCATGTAAATGGGTCATTTTAATGGACTTTGTCATAAGGAGCACAGCAAAGGCAATGGGAGAACACACAACATATTGGGGAAGTGAAACTCTCCTAGACTAGGATTATGCTGATAATTTAAGCATCCTAGATGTAAATGTAAGCAAAATGAATGAATCTTTAGGAGGTTTTGTGAGTTCATAGTGCAAGAATAAGTTTAAAAATCAATGTTAAGAAGACTAAGTCATTATGGCTAGGAATAAGTGAATGAGAAGAGGTGATGCTGGGTAACAAGAAGATTGACCAAGTGGACAGCTTCACTTATCTTGGTAGTATTATTAGTAAAGATGGTGGGAGCAGTGAAGATATTAAAAGTAGAATAAGTAAATTTCAGGATATTTTTTTCACAGCTGAAAAAAGTTTGGAAGAATAGGAAGATAAATCTGCACACATGATTAAGAATATTGGAAGCTACAGTGAAGACAGTGCTCAAGTATGGTTCTAAAGCTTGGGGGCTCCAAAAAACAGAGGAGGATTTACTGGACATTTTCCATAAAAATTGCCTTTTATTGTTTTGGGTACCTGACTGACTTACCATATCTCAATCCTACATACCAGGGCTATAGTTATAGAAAGGTTGAGATGGCTAGGACATTTTCTGTAGGTGAAGGATGACAGATTGCCTAATATTGTCCTTTTTGAGCACTGTTTAAGGCCAAATGAAAAGCAGGTCACCCTTGAATGGGATTAAATAAAAAAAATAAATTTTTTAAACTGAAAGTAAGGATCGAAATTAAAACTTAAAACGAACAGAAATTATTCCGTATATGAACGGGGCTGTCCGCTCCTCAACGCCTCGCTCTTTACGCTAAAGTTTTCTATTTTTTTAAAAAATAAAGTTGTGAGACAGAGTCAAACTTTAGCGTAAAGAGCGAGGCGTTGAGGAGGGGACAGCCCCTTTCATATACGGAATAATTTCTGTTCGTTTTAAGTTTTAATGTCGCTCCTTACTTTCAGTTTAAAAAACTTGTTTTTTTTATTTAATTTCTGATCGTTTTTTAGTTATTGCAGCTTTTATTTGCATAAAAATTTTAATTTTCTTTTACTAAATGGATGTCTTTACAAATTAACTTACGTAACTAACTTCTATATTCGTATATTTTTCTTCTGGCAAAAAATGCAAAGTTGCAGATTTTTGCAGATATGAGCTTGAAACCTATGTAATAGGGTTTTCTGACACGCTAAATCTGACGGTGTGATTTTCATTAAAATTCTTTCACTTGTAGGGGATGTTTCCCCCTCTTTAAAAAATCGAGTAAATTTTCTCAGGCTCGTAGCCTTTGATGAGTAATACTAAACTTAATAAAATTTATATATTTAGGATCAGCATTATAAACACATTCTTTTGATACATTTATTGACATCAAAATTTCGTTTTTAAAAGTTTCGATTTCTATTGAGCCGTATCGCTTGTTTTTTTATTGTTTTTTTTTTATTAAGTATATGTTATTACGTATATGAAGGGATTCTCCCCTTAGTCAATACCACGCTCTTTACGTTAAAAGTAAAAAAAAATTATGATTCACAAACCCCTGAATCACAAAGGCCGTTTAATTAGAATAGATAGCTCTTTTGAAAGCACTAAAAAAAACTGTTGCATAAAGAGCGAGGTATTGACTTGGGGGAGAACCCCCTGACATACGTTATAATTTCTGTTCGTTTTAAGTTCTAATATTCCTTCTTACATTTCAGTTGAAAAAACTTTTTTTTTTATTTAACTTCTGATCGTTTCTTAAATAATGCTTGGAAATCCGGCACCCCCTTCATAGAAATGTCCCTTACCCCAAAGAAACATCCTCCACTTAAATATTCTCCAGAGTAATCCCCTCCTCTATCCCCCCCCCCACCAGACAAAAAACTAACTGAAAAAGGTTTTATAATGACAAATAAACAAACAAAACACATGTCAATAACGGCGCCCCCTTCAAGGCGAATTCCCATCCCCCATGAACACTTCCTTCATGGAAAGCTCCTTCCATATAGCCCCCGACCCTCTCCTTCCCCCACCTACCAGAAAAAATCTCCTCTGAAAAAGTCTGTATACTTCCCAATAACCAATACTATATGTTAACATTGAGTAAAGTTCATAACTTTCAGCCCTCCCCCTGGGGACTTTGGGGGATCAAGTCATCCTAAAAGACATTTTTATCATATTTTCGACCATGCTGAACAAAATGGCTATCTCAAAATTTTGATCGGGTGACTTTGGGAAAAAAATGAGCGTGGGAGGGGCCTAGTTGCCCTCCATTTTGTTTGGTCACTTAAAAGGGGCACTAGAACTTTTAATTTCCATTCGAATGAGCCCTCCGACGATATTCTAGGACCTCTGGGTCGATACGATCACCCCTGGGGAAAAAAAAAAAAACAAAAAACAAATAAACACGCATCCGTGATCTTTCTTCTGGCAAAAAATGCAAAATTCCACACTTTTGTAGATAGGAGTTTGAAACCTCTCCAGGAGGGTTCTCTGATACGCTGAATCAGATGATGTGATTTTCATTAAGGTTCTCTCATGGTTAGGGGGTCTGTCCCCCTGGTTTTAAAAATCAGCCAAATTTTCTCAGGCACGTAACTTTTGATGGGTAGCACTAAACTTGATGAAAGTTATATATTTGAAATCAGCATTGAAATCTGATTCTTTTGATATATCTATTAGTATCAAAAACCCGTTTTCTAGAGTTTCGGTTACCATTGAGCCGGGTCGCTCCTTACTTACAGTTCGTTACCACGAACTGTTTGATGGGAGAATGTTGTAAGGAATGATTTAAGGGAAATTCTTGGGAGGGTAAAAAAGGGCAGTTTTGAATAGATTTATATATCTATTCTATGGTACACCAGAAACTGGGGGGTTTATATATCTATTCTATGGTACACCAGAAACTGGGGGGTTGCCTCCAGCCCCCCCCCCCCAAGGCGGAATGATGCTGCCTTATATTTTATATTTTTGTTTTGAGATTTCTATTATACAGCATTGGAAGTATATATATATATATATTTTTTTTTTTTTTTTTTTTTTTTTTTTTTTTTTTTTTTTTTTTTTTTTTTTTTTTTTTTTTTTTTTTTTTTTTTTTTTTTTTTTTTTTTTTTTTTTTTTTTTTTTTTTTTTTTTTTTTTTTTTTTTTTTTTTTTTTTTTTTTTTTTTTTTTTTTTTTTTTTTTTTTTTTTTTTTTTTTTTTTTTTTTTTTTATATATATATATATATATATATATATATATATATATATATATATATATATATATATATATATATATATATATATATATATATATATATATATATATATATATATATATATATATATATATATATATATATATATATATATATATATATATATATATATATATATATATATATATATATATATATATATATATATATATATATATATATATATATATATATATATATATATATATATATATATATATATATATATATATATATATATATATATATATATATATATATATATATATATATATATATATATATATATATATATATATATATATATATATATATATATATATATATATATATATATATATGTGTATCTTTTGGGAAAATAATACCCAAAGGCCCAAACAATTTTTTTTTGTTCAAGCAGACAATGACATGGATCAAGATATAGAATACCCCTATATAACAAAGATGGGAGATGGTAGAGGTTTGGACAAATTTGTTTAAAAATTCATCAATGCAAACCAGTCCTGGCCAAATGGTAAAACTGTCTGTACTACTGAATACCAGGGATACAGCTAAGGGGGTGGTAATCCTGCCCAATGTTCCAAAGTGTCAGCACATAGTGCTGACACCTTGGAATTTTTTTTACCTCTACCTCTGTAATTAGTGCAACTTTTGACCTTCTAGGAGGGAACACTCACCTCTAAAACACTTTCTAGTTCTACCCCCGCTTTAGTCCAAACAAGGTACTAAATTATTTGTCAGATAAGTCAACTTGAACAGTAGTTTAATTTGCTGTGATGAGAATGAAAACTAGATCCCAGAATAGGGATGCAGTTGAACTGCATCCCAGCCCCTGCCCTTCTGACTGCCTGAGTACAGCCCTATGCTAGGCTAAAAACCCCAAAAAAGGTGATTTTGCTGGTTTGTATTTTTTTTTTCTATCATTTCTGATTAACAGTTGGTTTGTATTACAAACTCAGCAAACTTTTCAATATAGCCAATGACTATATCTAGCTCTTTGCAACATGGAAGGATGGGGCAAGATGTGCTTATACTGGAGGCAAATCTGAAAATCTAATAAATAGAAATGTTCAGAATGCAATTAAGAATTTTGTTATTATAGTATTTATTTCAGAAAAGTAAGTCTTCACTAAAACCCGTAGAATAAGATACCCAGTAGTCAGACAGCTAATAACCACTTTAATAGTTGAATCACCATAAAATCTCTATTATACCACCTAGAAACCTAGGTGGAATGAACTAGAAGAAAAAACAAGAAAGCACAAGAATTTGTTCACTAGTGGAGAATGCATATACTTGTGACCCAAGGATTGCCAAATTTAGAGAAGATTTAAGGAAAGAAAAACTAGCAAAAAATTGGCAAAAGAAGAAGCTGCTAGAGCCAAAATTGAAGAAAAACAAAGAGTAATCTTTTTTTCTCATCTTTATTTTTATATGGGCTAAAAAAAGAAGACAACCCTCAAGGTTTGAATGGCTTAGAAAGGAGCATCAAGGGCCCAAGAAGTGAAGTGAGTTTTACTGCTTGCCAGGTTGATAAAAGTTCCAATATTGAAGTTTTTGGGCTTCTTCAAGATGTTTTCCAAAAATTCTTTTGGAAAATGGGTAAATTTTTAGCTTTTTTTCTGTTTCTTAGATAGGTAGAATGTGATTACACCACTTGATGCATCTTTTCATGCTCTTTCCAAATTTAACCTACAAATTCCTTAATTTGCAAATTTTATTTTGAGCCCTTCTTAAAGTGATACCTTGTTCAGAATTATTTGTCCGTAGAAAAAAGTTACCAAAAATTCTGATAAAACTTATTAAATGATAAAATTCATTAAGATGAAAAAATTAGGCTACTTATGTCAACAACAAAAGTGCATTGCTTCTCTTAACCTGTAATGGATGAAAATACAGCCCACTATAAACATTCACATGTTTTTTTAGAATAGCCTGGCTCTTTTCTTCCTGTCAATGAATTAGTGTTTGTTGTAAAATAATCATATTTATTATTATCACAATGCTGACAGTTTTTGCTTGTTGTGCAAAAATACAGATGTATAATAAAACACTTGGACCAACTAGTAAAGCTAAATAATAATGCACCAAACAAAAATCAACACTTCAGCACAAAACATGGGATCCTCAGATTCATACAGACAAAAATTATTGTTGGGGAATGAGCTGAATTGTGTAAAACTTTCAGACCATACAATATCCTCCAGAAGTATGGAAACAGCATAAAAAGATGTATCCAATGGTGTAATACCTTCTACTTATCTAAGTGATGGAAAAAACCCATAGCTTATTGAAAAATGCTACCCTGAAAAGGAGCCTAAATAAAGGAATCTAGGTAATTTTTTTGCAGTTCATATTATTGACTTACAAATAAAGTGAACATACCACTCAATGCCTTTTTTTATGATCTTTATGAATATAATAATTGCTTCTATTGGAAATTCAAATTTACCCACCCCCACTCCCCTAATTTTTTAAATATATACCCTGAATTGTAACCACACAAAGAAGTTATCAACACTAGTTAAGTTATTGAAAAGTGGTTAAAAGCAAATAACTAGGGAAGTGGTGCATTATATGGACACTTCTAAAAAGTCAAGTTTGGTTAATGCTAATGAAATAAAATAAAATAGGATGAACATATAATAGTTTATAAACAAATTTGGGCTATATATTTGCACATTGGGGGGGGGGGGGGGTAAAGCTTATCTTATATTAAATATGTAACCTAACCTATGTACCTTCCCCGCCCCCCCCGAAACCCCCAAAAACAACAGTTTACATGTTGTAAACACAATGAAAACTACTCTGCAATCCATTTCTCAATAGTGGTCTCCTGAAAATAACCAGTCTGGCAGGTTTCATCTGTCATTAGTATATAAAAGTGTATGTATAATGTACCAGTACCATAACTAGTTTATAATTAAGTTGTTCAAGAGAAATATATTCCAAAAATACTTATTTATAAACAATTCAAGCCAATTCAAGTTGCCTCATTTATTAGGCAACTCAAATATAAAATGTTTTCCAACCATTTCAAGTTTTTTTAATCCTGTTGACAAAAATAGCACTGAATTTTGTACCTCAAAACTTTAAATGACAATTCATGGTATAGCCTATTCCAATTCAGGGTATATATTTGCACATTAGGGGGGTGGGGGTGGGTAAATTTGAATTTCCAATAGAAGTGATTATTATATTCATAAAGAATATAAAAAAAGGCATTGAGTGGTATGTTCACTTTATTTGTAAGTCAATAATATGAACTGTGAAAACTTACTGGAATCTTATGGTAGGGTACTATTTTTGGTAAATATTTACCAAATCATATTATTGAGTTACGACTAAAGTGAATATACCACTTGATGCCTTTTTTTATGCTCTTTCCAAATATAATAATCATTTTTGTCAGAAATGAATTTTACCCCCAACCCTATAATTACCAATTCAGGGTACATATTTGGGTCAATATTTACCAAATCATATTATTGAGTTTCAAATAAAGTGAATACACCATTTGATGCCTTTTTTTTATGCTGATTATGAATATAACAATCATTTCTATTGGAAATGAATTTCAGCCCTCCCCCTATATATGATAATTCAGGGTATATATTTCTACATTTGGGGGGGGTAGGGGCAAATTTTATTTCTGATGTAAATGGGAGGTAAGTTTAAACTTTACCCCCACCCCCTCCCTAATGTAGAAATATATACCCTGAATTGCATATATAGTGGGGGGGGGCTGAAATTCATTTCTGATAGAAATTATTGTTATATTTATAATCAGCATAAAAAAAGGCATCAAATGGTGCATTCACTTTATTCCTAACTCAATAATATGATTTGGTAAATATTGACCCAATTTTCACTTTATTAAGGTGTTTTGCTGTAACCCAAGACTATTACAAATGAACCAATTATTATAACTGGAAAGAGCATAAAAAAGGCATCCTTTAGTATCTTCACTTTGTCTGTACATAAACAATGGAATTGTCTCTGAATTTAAAAAACCATTTACCCAGTGGCATCATTCCTAAATTTTGAAAAAAGCTTTTTTAAATAGATCTGGTCATGTGGCTATGCCTAGTTAGGGTTCCTTTCCTGCACTTCCCCCTAAACATTAAGCTATCTATTGTAAAGTTATAGAGTGATAAAGGTTTATACTTAAAAACACTAAGGCCAATTTCACATAGACTACATAGCAGGCCTAGCCTGACTTACCCTCAATCAAAGCTTCACTTTCCCATTCCTCCATCAAAGGTGCATGAATGCTTACACATTGGATTCCTAATGCTTTCAACCAGAAAATGACATTGTTCAAATCATAGAAAGAGATGGAATCTTCACAAATGATCAGTCCAACATGCACTGGTGCCTTCTTACAGACTTTTAGTTCTTTGCTTACAATCCCTAGTCTCTTGCTACCAGACAGTGTAGAATAGTCTGAAGATAAACTAGCAGAAAAGAGCCTATATATATGAGAGCCTATCTATTGTAAAGTTATAGAGTGATAAAAGTTTATACTTAAAAACACTAAGGCCAATTTCACATAGACTACATAGCAGGCCTAGCCTGACTTACCCTCAATCAAAGCTTCACTTTCCCATTCCTCCATCAAAGGTGCATGAATGCTTACACATTGGATTCCGGTCAATATCTACCAAATCATATTATTGAGTTACGACTAAAGTGAATACACCATTCAATGCCTTTTTTTATGCTGATTACGCATATATTAAGCATTTCTATCGGAAATGAATTTCAGACCCCCCCCCCTATTTAGGCCAATTCAGGGTTTGGTTAGGTATAGCATAGATAAGGGGTTGGGGGTTTAAAATCATTTACAATATAAATACTTATTATATTTATAATCAGCATAAAAAAAAGGCAGCAAATGGTGTATTCAATTTAGTCATAACTCAATAGGCCTATTATTATTTGGTAGATATTGACCTGGATTCCTAATGCTTTCAACCAGAAAATGACATTGTTCAAATCATAGAAAGAGATGGAATCTTCACAAATGATCAGTCCAACATGCACTGGTGCCTTCTTACAGACTTTTAGTTCTTTGCTTACAATCCCTAGTCTCTTGCTACCAGACAGTGTAGAATAGTCTGAAGATAAACTAGCAGAAAAGAGCCTATATATATGAGAGCCTATCTATTGTAAAGTTATAGAGTGATAAAAGTTTATACTTAAAAACACTAAGGCCAATTTCACACAGACTACATAGTAGCCTGACTTACCCTCAATCAAAGCTTCACTTTCCCATTCTTCCATCAAAGGTGCATGAATGCTTACACATTGGATTCCTAATGCTTTCAACCAGAAAATGACATTGTTCAAATTACAGAAAGAGATGGAATCTTCACAAATGATTAGTCCAACATGCACTGGTGCCTCCTTACAAACTTTTAGTTCTTTGCTTACAATCCCTAGTCTCTTGCTACCAGACAGTGTAGAATAGTCTGAAGATAAACTAGCAGAAAAGAGCCTATATATATGATAAACTGTGAACTTGATACTAATAAAAAAGCAACTAAATCTATGCTGTAGTAAAAATATAGATATCAATATGCTGTGAATCATTCCATAGAATTTCGACATTTTTCATTTATTTCTTCTATGAAAGATTGACATTAATACCAAATAAAGGTAAAGAAAGCTTGTCTGTACAAGAAAATAACCTAAGCTAACTGCCCAGCAAAACCATTAAATAACTTCTAAAAACACGGAGAAATATTGATAATATTTTATTTATCTATACCTTCACAATTTAACCTTGGCTGAAGCAAAACTGTTTCTAGGGATGGTGGCGCCGAGGTCACAATTAAGCTCAGCTTAAAAAAAATCTAGCAAGAAACTAAAAAGATAATCAAGATAGTTATACAAAATATGTGACAATTAAGGAAAATTTAGAATTTTTTAAAATATCGAAGTGGGCGAAGAAAGAATATGAACACTATAAAAATACTTTTTATATTTAGGCTCATTAAGTTGCCATTAACTTTCAAATCTTCATATCTCCTTCCCCACACTAAAACTCCTTTACCCTTCTATTACTTAAATCACTTTTCAATTCATTCCAAATGAGTATATAGATCCTTTTACCATAATATATTTAATCCCACAATTAACTGTGAGTAGGTTTTTCCACAATTGGTGTACAAAGAGAGACTTGTGATTAAAAATTAATTATATAAAGCAAAACGAAAAACAACTAATCTCCTTTGAAGCGTTACCCCTTGCAAAGAACTTGTGTTTCAAATCCTTACCCTACAGTTAGTGATTGGCCCGAAAATTTTCAATTCGATTGCCAAACCAAGCTGAAAAAAATCGAGTCTATGTCATCACAGCTTTATTCATTCACACTGTCTTCATGCAAAGTAGCATGTATTGTCTTCAATAGCTCGGAGGAATGACCCTACATCATTTTTCAGCTATATCTATGCATGATAGTACACATATATTTCAGCGTTTTGTTGGTCCTCAGTAAGGAAATGGACGATAATTGAGTCCAACTCGCAGATTATGATTCCGTGTGGGTTGAACTGATTTTCTAGTCTGCTCTGCCTTCATCCATAATTTCTTCAGTTGTATAATGAGAATTTTATATTACATTTCAGTCGATTCCACTGGTGAGTGGTCCCTGAAAAAAGACTTGAAGGGCTGAATTCTTCAAATTCAAGCAATGCAGGGCACAAAATACAAGCTTTTTTGCAGAAAGGAAAAAACTAGCCCTTTGAGGTCATTCGTCACCACAGTTTATAGACAGTAAGCTTATCGCAGATCATTTCTGGTCATCGTGAACAAAAAGCTCCTCCCACTTCTTTCTGCCTTAGCTTGTTTAGCCTGTTTCTGAATATACCAGTAAGCTTATCGCAGATCATTTCTGGTCATCGTGAACAAAAAGCTCCTCCCTCTTCTTTCTGCCTTAGCTTGTTTAGCCTGTTTCTTTCCACTCGCACCCCTGTCCGGGTTTTATAATGGGAGAGATAGAGAATGATCATACCGCTATATTCTGTCTACTGTGTTCGTCACAGTTACAAAAAAATCATTCAAGCTACACAGATGAAACTGACAATGAGACAAAAGAAATGTATTCATAAGCACGTCCATTGACTAAAGATAGATATAGGATTCCAGCAAAGTGGTCATAGACAGGAATGAAGCAAAAGACGCATAGACATGAATATACACAAAAAGTATATAGACTTGAGTGAAGCAGGAATCCAGGCATTCACCTAAGCAATTTAGGATTTACTTAAATGGCTTGAAAAGGTTTATGGAAGAGAACGGAGCCCCAATGTTGACAGTGAATATATTAAGAAAATACATGCTCCTCTTTGCAGATTCTTAGGTTTCAGTTGCAGACCCAGGCCAGAAGTTACAAGAGCTATTGAATTTACAACAGAAATACATATTCAGAAAAAAATTAAGCTGAATGTTAGCAAAACAGTCTTCTAAGAGCTTAGAAATGAGCGCCAGTTAAGTTCAAACTGGCCAATTAAGTTAAGAAAATACATGCTCCTCTTTGCAGATTCTAAGGTTTCAGTTGCAGACCCAGGCCAGAAGTTACAAGAGCTATTGAATTTACAACAGAAATACTTATTCAGAAAAAAATTAAGCTGAATATTAGTAAAACAGTAGTCTAAGAACTTAGAAATGAGCACCAGTTAAGTTCAAACTGGCCAGTTAAGTTAAGAAAATACATGCTCCTCTTTGCAGATTCTAAGGTTTCAGTTGCAGACCCAGGCCAGAAGTTACAAGAGCTATTGAATTTACAACAGAAATACATATTCAGAAAAAAATTAAGCTGAATGTTAGTAAAACAGTAGTCTAAGAACTTAGAAATGAGCGCCAGTTAAGTTCAAACTGGCCAGTTAAGTTAAGAAAATACATGCTCCTCTTTGCAGATTCTAAGGTTTCAGTTGCAGACCCAGGCCAGAAGTTACAAGAGCTATTGAATTTACAACAGAAATACTTATTCAGAAAAAAATTGAGCTGAATGTTAGTAAAACAGTAGTCTAAGAATTTAGAAATGAGCGCCAAATAAGTTCAAACTGGCCAGTTAAGTTAAGAAAATACATGCTTCTCTTTGCAGATTATAAGGTTTCAGTTGCAGACCCAGGCCAGAAGTTGCAAGAGCTATTGAATTTACAACAGAAATACTTATTCAGAAAAAAAATGAGCTGAATGTTAGTAAAACAGTAGTCTATGAGCTGCGCCAGTTAAGTGAGAAAGATAAACTTATTTTATTAGGTATGGGGTACAACTTTGAAAGAATGGAAATATTTAGGAGTAATGTTTAAGGTAAAGGGGAAGACGTTTAGAGCATGTTGATGATATGAGTCAGATGTGTTCAAGTTTGATTTTAAGGAGCCAGAAATAAGAGATATTAGGATACAAAAGATTCGTAAGTGTTGAAAGGCTCGGACGATTTTTCAGCCTACCAACTGAGCACAGAAATATATTTCTGTAATTTTGTTTGTTGGTTTGTGTAGTTTTAATTATTTAGATCGCAATTTTCATTTTAGTGCCGTGGCCTTAGGGTTTTAGAGCAGTAAAATCATTGTAATCAATTATTGTTATCATAAACTCTTTTTAAACATATTTCATGGCATTACTAGGCTCTTTTAAAGTGTTTGTTTTGCTGTTGCTCTAGTTACCCATTAAATAAACAAACTTATCGTTAATAAACTTATCGTTAGGTAAAACGGCTTTACTCATCGCTTGGTTACATGAAACTTTTGACCCTTCATTAGATTAGAAGGAGTTGACATGTGGATTAAATAGAGCAACCACACCTCGAAATCAAATGCATTATTTACTGCTTAGCTTGTGCCTTCTAATCCCCTTCTGTGCGCTTAAAATACTATCCGTCTAAACTGAGCACATTAGATCGATTTGTTCAATCTGTTTTAATAACTCATTGGGTTTTCAAGGGATTAAGTTTTCTACATTTTTGTCAAGATTCATGATTTTTTTTTCTCTCACGTGAAAAAAAGATTAAAAAATGATGCTTTTTCTGAATTTGCTGCTGTCGTATCTTAGAAACTTGCTAAAAACAAAAAGGAAAAACAGATCCCTTTTCAAAACTTGGGTTTATTTCCGTGTCTTAGGTCCTGATGCATAGGATGCAGACTCTTACGAAATATGAAACTTTATTCATTTCTATTGGCGGAAAATATGTAAATTAAGAAATACATAACATATTTTTAATGCTTTTTTCCTTCTCGTTTTGCCACAGTCCCACACGTATGACAAAAATTGTGGTTGTGTTTGTTCACCTGCTTATAGGAATGATTGCGTACCCACTGAAGTTTTGTTTGTCCAGAAAAGAAAGTAGCAGTTGGTGGTTGTTTTGACTATAGGTCTCAAAAACAGTCTCATCCCCATTCCCTTCAAATATCATCTAACTACGGATACTTTTCATGAAAGAAGGACACTCCTATCCACTAGGTTTAAAAAATATGTGGGGAATATTTCATGCAAATACAATAAAACACTATTTGCATAGTCTTTGTCCTCTTAAAAGATCATCCCCCACCCTTTACCAATAAAGCGAAATTGAAGTAAATACCTGACTTCAAATGGGAAAGTATATTAGTCTGGATTGTGAATAGCTCACATACATTCATTCTTTTTATCTCATGGAAAAACAACCTCCATCATAACACAAGTCAAGACAATTCGTAAAAGGGCTGAAACTTCTTTTGAAGGATCAAAATAATACCATAAGTAATCGAATTGCTCTCGTTACCTCAATGTTGGCAGAGGCAGGGGCAGAGACAAAAGAGGATAATGACCGATCATGACAGTGTTTCCACTGCCCTCGAGTTTTCAGGGGATTCTCTGAATTTCCCCAACACAAAATTGGGTTCTCCGATGTCTCCATGAAACACCGCGATAATAGACGTTTGTAAATACACGAAAATTAAATCTTTAGTTGATAAAACATAAAGGTCCAATGAATGATGTGTATCAAGATATCAAAGCAAATACATGATTCCAACAGCACGATAAATTCTGGTATTATTGGGCGAGATGCTCCTCTACTAAAGCAGTCAAACCAAGAAAGATCCAAAGACACTTTTTGGTAGGTGTGCTCCTAAGTATTTTATACAGTGTATGTTCAACGAATAAACAATAAAGACTTCATAAAACAAACTAGAAATTTATGATTAATTTTTGTGTTGATAAGGAAAAGGTACCAGAACAAACACACAAAGGGCCGACACTATATGGAAGACTGCTAAAAGTCACTATGGTGTCCCCGATAGAACTTTGTTCGTAGACCCCCAAGCGAACTTCTTGGCTTTGAGAGCTTAATTCATAAAAATGAACAAAAAGGTTAAATTCAGAACAGGCTGAGCTCTTTGGGCCGTGAAAATTTGAAGTAAATAATTCAGTCTCCTATTAAAAACCTCTCGGAGAGCTAAAAGGCAACTTGAATGGCGATTATTCGCCATTCAAGTTGCCTTTTAGCTCTCCGAGAGGTTTTTAATAGGAGACTGAATTATTTACTTTGGAATTGTTTCAAGTTGGTTTTAATTTGCTTTAGACGATGAAAAGTTCAGCTAAAAACAAAAACTGCAGAAAAGTCAGATTATGAAGTGATGAAATGCAAGACTGTTTCTTCTATATATTTATCATTTTTAGGTCAAAGTCGGGAAGATCGGCTTTTGGTAACTCAAAATTTGTTGAGCTAGGTAAATAACAGTTTTAAGATGGGATTTAAAGCCTAAATTAGGGGCTTGGAAGGTTTTTTTAAGCTCCCCTTTAGCCATACTTTCCTACTCTAGAACACAAATATCTTATGAATTTAAAGTGTTTGTGGCAAGAGAATGAAACCTTTGAGAACGAACATAAAGCCCAAATTAGGACAGAAAAAACTGTCTTCAAGACCCTACAACAGAATATCAACTTCTTATAAGCTGGAAGCATTTATACTAGGTAACTGCAATTTTCAGGGAAGGATCAAGGACCTATAGCCAAATTTGAGCCTGGGAAGGTGTTTAAAGGTCCCAAATTCTCCCCCTTCCAACTAGTAAAGCTCAAAACGGTTATGAAAAGAGTCCCGAAGTTAAAAACAAACCAAGAAATAAAGATCCTATTTGCTATAGAATCCGGCTCAAATCCTAAGAATCACAGACAAAGGGAAGTAGAGTAGTGTAAACTTGATTTTTTTCTCCTTTTTTGAAAGTTTAACCAGACTAAAGAACCTGTTTTCATAAATATTTCAACGTTTTAAGTCTTACAATTAAGGACAAAGTGGAGGTAGAAAATTGAAGTACCTTAGGAAAAAAGAAGTGCATCATTGTCATTATGCCGCACATGGATAATAAACTAATTAAGAAATTATGTGCCACATCACCGTAATTTTTCTTAATGAGGGGGTTCTAAAATAAATTAATCAATGCCCCACGAAAAATTACGGTAAGCCACGAAAAATTACGGTAAGCCAGTGAACAGCTAGAGGAAAATTTTGGTTTGTGCGATATAAAAGGTCTTAAAGTACAAGATATTTATTTCGCTGGGGATTATATGTGCTGAAAATCACCTTTTGGTATTTTGGATTGTTTACAAAAAAAACAGTTGTTAGTAGAAGATCGGTTTTCTAAAGACATCCAAGGCTCGGAAAGACAAATTCGATATGGCATAATTTATTTTTCCAATATTTTTTTCAAAGCGAGAAAAGGACTATGGCGCTATTTGGAAAATCAAAATTTTTAAACGCCTTGAGCGAGGCCTCAACAAATAAATGAGGCCCTGAAAAATATATTTGACCAATAAATCTAAAATGCTCAATTTAGGGAGGTGGCTACAAATGTCAGTTTGACAGTAAATGTTACATAACACTTTTTTACGAAGTACGGACGAATCTGGTTGGGAACTGATTTACAGCTTAGCCCAAAAAATTAAACACACTCAATCGATTGGTTCAGTCCATCTTCCCAGTAGCAAATCTAGACCAAAATCTTGGGGGAGGCCCAATATAACAAAGGTGCCAATAATTGACAAAATTAAGAAATTTAATATAAAAAAAAAAAAAAACAAGGAATGAGGGCACCAGAAAAAATCTTTGGGGGGGGGGAGGCACCCCCACCCCCTGGATCTGCCACTGCATCTTCCTGCATCTTGTTGGATTCCTTAAGATATTTAGATATATCCGTCTTTCCAAGTGACGTTGCATATCATGCAGAAACAAAATATTTTTACATAATTTACAATATCTAGCCGTACAGTCGAAACACTAAAAACATGTTTTTCAGTCTTTTTTTTGTCTCCTGTAAAATGTGTTATGTAACACAACACTTTTTGAACTACTGCGGCCGTATTGTCCTATAACACATTGTTCTCTGACTTGTGTAATAAGTTAGACATTCTGTCAAAACCGATCATCTATTGTGTTCAAACAATTTAAGACCAAGATAAGATATTCTCTAGGTACCAATCAATTTCGTTCTTTCAAAGAAAAATGGAGCTTAAAAAAATTAAACAAAGAAAGATAATTCCTCGAATCAAAACAAGTTTAATCTTGATCTGGAATCATTTCTTAATATTTGCAAAAAATCACTCTAAAAGCAAAAGGGGCTATTTTCCACAAATCTGTTACATTTACAAATTTAGACATCAACTGGCCTTATCTAGGTTAGAGACGGTATTTTGGGGAAGGGATTCATGGCCGTTCTTTAGTTTAAAAAAAATGGAGAAAGGTGTTAAAAACCAACTGTTATAATTTTAGGGAATAGATAAGCTTTCCAACACCCATATTCCGTAAAATGCAATGATATTAGTTTTCACGGATTGTTCCCATCAAACAATGGATCTACCATCAAAGTTTTTATAGAACGATGGGATTGTTTGGTTTCAAAAACAATTTCAAACTCTAGTAATTGAAACAATAGATTTCTCCTATATTTAAAAAGGGAAAAAAATTTAATAGAAAAGATCGAATTTGTGCAGCATTTAAATTAAAAATGTCCATGATAAAAAAAGAGAATGTGCATGGGATTTCGGTCAGGAGAGGGGGGGGGGATAAAAAATATTTCTTACTTTTTCCTATAAATGCTTCAATTTTCATCTGTTTTACAAATTTGTTGGCCTTAGGGAATTTGAACCCCTTTACTAGAATTGGGCAACTGCTGTATCGAGGGGTAAAGGAACTCCAGCTCATCTGGAACTCTAGCAACGAAAATACCTTTAATTAACAATTAAATAATTAAGAAAGACTATTTTTTAGCTTTAAATTTTGAGGGGCTTGGGCTCCTAAAATCTAGCCGACAGCTATTCGCATGTTGGCATATCAAACCTTGTTCATGATTCTAAGTTTTATTTATTATTTATTAGTTGAAATAAAAAAAAAAGAGGAATTAAAATTTAAGATGCAGTAACTATTCGCCTATATTCTAGTAACTAAAGAATAATAGTCCGAGTCGGACTATTATTCTTTACGGTGGTCCGACTACTGGAAAATAAAAAGAAATATTGCGCAAATATAAAAAAGAAAACTGTGCGCTCCATACTTCATTACCCATCAAATTCTTGGGATCATTAAACCGGTCTGTCCGGGGAACTACCTCCAGTGTAATTTTTTCTCCGTATTGAAACGTCGTCGTTTCATTTTAAACTAAAACAAATGAAATAAAGAAATATAAACGGCAACATAAATAATAAGTTTTTAATATCAATTCATGGAATGAAGAGAAACGAATTTCACTAGTTTCCTACAAGGAGCTGCGCACCCTTTATTACAATCGTAAACGACTTTGAGCACCAATACAGGTTATTCTTCTGATCCAAGTTTCCGTTTATGTCCATGCAAAAACCCAAGTTTCGTGAATCCCTTGGTTTAGCCAGCTAGTCCTAGTATTTACCAAGGTAAACCCCTATAAGTCTGAAACAAGTTTGCTGACGTCCATGCTGGGGCGGATCCAGGATTTTTTTTGGGTGGGGGGGCAAAATAGGTTGATCCGATAAAATTGCATTAGCAGCAAGTTTATTTAACGCAAACTTGCGTTAATTAAGTAAAGTACACTACTTTCAACTAAATACGGGGGGAGGGGTGCGTACCCCCTCGCCCCCATGGATCCGCCACTGAACAACCCCCTCCCCCTTTTATAACCGGATTGATCTTAACACCAGCTTTGTGAAATTTTCAGGCTGTAAATATATCAGAAAGTTAAAACCCTGCCACCAGGCTGGTTCTCCACTATTTTAAGGTAGTAAAAGGAATAAGAAGTTTTTGAGTCAGGAGTGTTTCTAAAAGTAACTGTTTCTCTCTGCTTCATGCAAGTCCTTTCCATAAATGCTAGTAATTACTGCCACTTACTCGTAAAAGTCCTCACTCCTTGACGATGAAGAAAATGTCAAATAGAATACATACTGATCACTACTTTTACCATGATTGGAAATCCCTAGTAGATTCTTTTAATAAACTATTTAACACGTTAATCAAATTTTTGCTAACTACGGTATAACTCGTAGATTACTTTTTTTTGCTAGGATGCCGACTATGAGTTATTTCGTACTGTTTATACTTACCATATTCGTGCACCTACAATTGAACTCGTAGTATAGCAGCGCTAATATGGATGACCGACGTCTGGGAAGAGAACAAAAAATCAATGCTGAATTACATGAACACAAAATTTATTAATAAATGAATAACTATGATAACTAATATAATCAGGGTTTCTAATAATGTAATACGATTGGCTTTTTTGACGGGAATTCTGAAAACTGCCGTGACAGTCAACGCGTTAATGATACATTCCTTGCAATAGTAGTATGGCTTGACTATCATGAAATTTGGATTTAACAGCCTATTGGTTGATCTGGACATATACATCAGGACTCAGGAATCGTGAGCTAAACTTCTTCAAAAGTTGATTTTTTTTAAATTTTTACTCATCAATTAACAACAGTTTTTTATAGCTTCCTGTAAACTTTTCTCTTCTGTGCTAATTTCTTTGGTGTTTTAAAAACATTTTACTGCATAAAGTAAAATGATTTCCTTTACATAATCCAATTAGTTTATCCAATGTAATACCACCTTAATACAAATTCCATATTTAAAGTCTAATATAGCCAGAAGTACATCTGGAATTCTACTTCAAAAATGATCGCCTATTTTGGGGGAAGGGGGTTCAATTGCCTAAAGTTTTTAATCACTACAAAAATGCTGAAGTTTCTGCCCAGTTTTTCATATTTCAAGGGGTTTAAACCCTCAAAACCTCCCTTTGCTATATCCACTCTCTTTAAGCGAGCAATAATTGTGTATGTATTGTTTCTCAGAAACGACTGGGAACGACCATAATCTTGTCTGAAAATTGGCACACTACCACTTTCTAGCCCGGAAAAAACGATCTAGATTGATTACAACTTTACAAAAAGTTCAATTGGAGCCTTAATTTCATGTGAATGACGTAACATTTAAAGACCAACTTACATCATCTTTTCCCAGGGATTATCGTTTGTTTTTAGCATCTATGATACATAATTATAAAACATGACAAATGACTTCGAACAGCTAAAGCAAAAGTTATGGAACAAGCAATAGCGAGGATCACATCAAAATCCAAATGGAAATATTACAAAAAGAAATCTACAGTTCGAAGACAAATCAAAAATTGCAATGGAATGAAGGAACGTGTTTCTAGCGCCACACAAAAAGAAGTAAGTATAATTAGTGCTGAGATTGTCAATCGCCTCCCAGGAAAATATAAATCCTATAAGTCATATTTCTGTGGAGAATAAACAGGAGGGAGGAATGGAATTCACGAGAGAATTTCTTAATTGAATTTAAATAGCGGATTTGCCACCCCGAGACTTAAAACTAAAGAATAACACGATAATTATGCTAATACATAATTTAGATATTCCAGAGGGTACATGCAATGGAATATGCCTGTTTTTACTGAATTTTATAACAACTTAATTAAAGCAAAATATAATTAATAGAGAAAAGCTGGAAAAGAAGCTTTTTGGGATCTATGACGTTATGCAAAATTATACAAGATGATGAATGAATCCGAACAGCTAAAAAAAAAAAAAAACATGGAAAAAATGTCTGAGGCAATGATGAACGAAACTGAAGCACAATGAGATCTGTGGTTAGAAAACAGGCGACAACAAGCATGACAATGAATCACAAATAAAAATGATGAAACCAAAACCTGCGGTTAGAAGACAAGCGACAGCGATGATCAAATAGTAGTATCATAAACGAAAATGGCGCGTAACGAAATATGCGGATAGAAGAGAGCCAGCAGCGAGAATCACAACGAATTCACGGAGAAAAAAAATCCTATAAAATTTATGATTCTGTGAAGGATAAACAAAAAGGAGGAATTGAATTCACGCCAGAATTACTTAATTCAATTGAAGTTACTGATTTACCACCCCTTGACTTAAAACTATAGAATAACACGATGGCTATGCTAAAATTTAATTCGAGAATCACACATATACAGGCCTGTCGCGGGCCAAGAGCCTGTCACGGGCTGTGGGCCGTGAACCTCTCACGGGCCGAGTCCCAGGAGACTGAGCTTTACTCGGTCTTCTGGGACTTTATGCTAATGACGTAGTCAAAAGTAGCATTGACCTAGTTTTAATATCTTACTGGTTCTTAAGATCCTGATTTAGAATTTCATGAGCTCAGCAAGGTGGTCGTAAAAAAAACTTTCCGAGTACCACCACTGTGCATTTAAGAGCTTTTACTGCTCAACTGTATGTTGTATGGTTTTACGAACTCACCAAACTTGTCTTTCACAATCTTGGACTGCCATTACCGTCTAAACTCTATAATCCTAGTAATTCTCAGGTACATCTATGGTCCAAAGAGTTCCTGGCCGTTTTTCTCTTTTTTTCCAGAACACACTGCATAAGAAAAGCTCTCTTTAGGCCTGTTTCAGCCTCGTTTCTTAAATATGCAATACAAGAAGAATTCTATATAAATCAATGTTAAGAAGAAGCACTTTTCAAGTTTACTTAGGAAAGTTATTTCAGAATGTTTTTTTTGGGCTACTAAATATGCAAAACGCTATTGTCAGCAATTATTTGTATATTTAGTATGTTATGCATATTTGATTGAAAAATGAATGAACCTGAACCTGTTGAACTTAAGCAGCTTTGGCACGGAGCAGCTTTTCCAAATAGTATGCTTTGTTTAACTTGGTGTAGATTTTGTCCTTCTATAATTTATGCCATATTCTATTTACCTTGTACACATGATGCCTCAAAGCAGTTAAACGTAAACATGCTCAAGCGCTAAAAGTGTCCACAATACAAATAATGCAAACTGTTTTAGTTAAAATGAATGCTAATCCCCCTTAGCGAAAACGGTAAAAGCACAAATTGAATAGTTGTTAATATGAAGATTCAAGCTATACGAAATAGTTTAGTATATAAAATATCTCTGAACTGGGATTCAGATATTATTTTAGAAGTAAAATTTAAATGATGTTTTATTTCTTTTAGCATATTGATGTTACGAAAAGGTGATGGTGACACAAACAGCAGCAATAAAACATCAGTAACTATACTCTTCTATTTTAAAGCATAAAATTAATTTGGCTGCAAATGTTAATGGGCCTATGCCCACGTATTCATTCAAAAAAGAAGAAAATGTCTGTTTTCACTCACTGGAACATTTAATGTGTTTTCCTTTTTCAGCTAATGTGACTTTATAACTGACCTTTAAAAAGACTCAAAACACAATCTAATTGAAGGTTCACCAAACTCTTTAGTGTTCATATTAATCATTAAAACACAAACAATGGCTTATAATTTATTTAGAAGTTATCTTTTTTCTACATTAAGTTACATTTTCGCTATCCTGAAAAAGTTAGGTAAGCGGCAGTGTCATCCTGTTCATTAGACAGGCAGCATATTTAAAGAATTTGAATTCCTGATCCTATTTCAGCTGCCGTAATAATCGTTTGTTCCAGATCATTCCAGATCTCGGCTGATGTAATATAAAATTACACACAAGTTTACTTAAAATTGGACAAGCTGTTAGGTAACGTTAAGATCGACCAAATGATTCTTCATTTATCTCGGCAACACTAATCAGTAATGATCGTGAATGCACTGAAACATAAGCTATAGAATAGCCAAGGCGCAAGGCTTTTTCATAATTGCAATATGTTAGAAAGAAAATTTTTCGAACTAACATTAACATACCGGAAGGTTTGGCAATGAGAGCGATCAAGTATGGCTGTGAAACGTTGGTTCGTATGGTTGTAATGGATTTTATAAACAGGTTTTATGTCATTACTGTAGTATCGGCTCTGAAAATTGTTTTTCCTTCGCTTATGCAGCTACTAACACAATAGCACAAGGCCACCTGAGGCCAACACTGCTGTTCACGCTCCTCCTTGACTCCAAGCAAATTTTAGGCTCTAACCTTTACCCACTCCTATGAAGCTCTTATTTTCTTTTAATCCTTTCTTATGACCTCTTCCTGCCTTGTTCGGGGATGTTGAGGCGCAGACAGATGGCCAAACAGAACAATTTTTGAGAATCTGCCATCCTTCATCCGTAAGACTTGGTCTAGCCATCTTAACCTTCGCCTCATTACAGCCCTAGAAAGTCGGGTTAAAACTCGTATATACGTTCAGACAAACAGGTACCTGAAACTATGATTAGATCATTCCTATGGACAAAAATTTTACAAATCTTCCTCATCCTTTGGAAGTGCCCACGTTTCAGAATCATACTTGACCACTGTCATTATCATAGTTTCTAGTATTCTAATCTTGGTTCAAGACCTAATTTCCTATTCTTCCAAATTTTTTTTCCAAATTCGCAAAAACAAACTGCACCTTTGCTAGTTTACTTTTTACATCTTCATAACATTTTTATCGAGGACACTCAAATCATCTGCATAATCTGAGTTGAGAAGAACTTTACCTTCCCTTTGATACCGAGGTCTCTCATAGCCTTTGCTGTGTTCCTAGCGACAAAACCTATCAGAATGGGATAGGACACAACCATGCATAACTCCTGATTCCACACATAACCAACTACTAGCGTTACTTATTACATTAACCACAACAATATTATTCTCCTGCATAGTATTGGTCCATTCAATGTGCTTATCTGGTACAACATACAAGGATAGATCCTTCGCTAAAGCTTTTGTACCAGTTGAATCTATTGATGTTTATAATATATGAAACTGAAGACTAAAGGGGTCTGATGATTCAGGCACTTTCCATTTACTAATTTAAGAGCCAGAATTCGGTCGAGGCACCCTCGTCCCCTTCCTAAGGACTTCTTCTCTTAAGACTTTATTTACAGAATCTCTTAGCTTAGGAAGTAATTGTCATGCTAAGTAACTTACTTCCTCCAGAAACCAAGCCAACACTCAGTAATTACCACAATCACACTTATAACCTTTCGCATAAAGAAGTTTAATCTAAGTTTTCCTAAAATAACTAGCTACTTCTCCCTTTTTTAAAACAATGCTCATAATCTTTTATAATTTGTCTCTAAATTTGCAACCACCCCAGCCTATATTCCAAAAACTCTTTTACACGCTATCAGCACTTACTAACTTATTATTATTATTCAGTCCTTTCAGTAGTCTCAAATACCTCCTCGCAAAATAACATTCCTTCATTCCCTAACTGTTAATTTTTTTTTTTTTATCTTTTCCATATCATTTCCTACAGCTTTACCACGGTTTAATACATTCTCAGTATGTTCTGCCCATTCTCTTTACCATTTTCCTTATCACTAATTGAGGTGCCGTTCCTATCTTTCACTGGGACAAATCAAGCCTGAATACGTCCTTTCAGTTCCTCATACAAAAATAATCTTACTATTATCCCTGTGGCTGCATCTTCCAGATCCTTGGCAATTTTATCCTTGTTTTGTATTTTATATCTCTTTAATTCAAAATTTAATGTCTTCTCATCTTCCATTACTTTCCCATTTTTCTCATGAGACCTCCCACCCACAAACTTCTTGTACAAACTCCTTGTCTTTTCTACTAAGCTTGGAGTTTTCGCGAATATTCCTCGCTGGGTTTCTAACTATCCTCCCTAAAACAATTTCAGCTGCTTTGTAAACTATTTTCCTAAAACTATTCAATCCGTCTTCTACAATGTCAAATTCTAAACACTCCAGTTTCATATTCAACTTTTCTTGAAAAGTTCCGTTCAATCTTTTATCCTGGAGTCTATCAATATCATGACGATGCGGAAGATAATTATCCTAAATTTCGCATTTGAACTAACACTAGACTATTAGATGTTGACTTACTTTTAACATCAATAATAGTATTCTTATATACACAAGTCCTGAGTCAATCCTGCCAAACTTCAATCTACAACACGATCAATGAGGTAGGTACGCATGGTACTCACATGTTAACACTAAGTTAACTTGTGGGCCATTTTATGACAAAACACTGTACTGTATTGGTTATAACTGGATTAAGTCTTACCATTGTTATTTTCCTTACCCATAACAAATTTAACTAAGCTATGACACCATCTATCTCTATTTGTGCCAACGCTGGCATTGAAGTTCCCATGTAAAAGTACCTATTTCTACCTAGGATCTTGTCTATTTATTCCTACAACAGCATTTAAAGTCCACCTGAGTCGCTACTGTCTCCACAAAGCGCTAAGGCCAGCTTAGAACCGGACAATAAGTCCCGGGACATCCAGCTGAATGGAGGCTTTGTGCAAAACTATTTATCTTACAGCGACATAGTTGGACATTTTAATGAAGAGGCTAAAAAAGCTAAAGTAAGATGGCCCCCTATGGGATTGAAAGTCAAGTCCTATGTTCATATCTTTGTTGTTCTGAGTCGGTAGAACTTACGATGGCTTAACATCACTGAAACAAACAGTGAATGTTGTTATTTACTCAAGCCAAGCTTCATACACTAGCAGTCTTAAACATTTCAACCTGAATACTTAATGACATTTGAAATCCAAATAAAAACAAAAATTTAACATTAAAATTAATTCTTTGTTATAAATACTTCAATTTTCAGTTCTTGAAAGCTGAGCTGACTTTTGCAAACTCTCCTAGTAGGCAAATTCCAAAAAGACAAGGATCAACGTTTTAAACTTTTTATTGTGTATGCGCATATTCATATAACTATAATAATACGAAGAGCCAAATATACACTACCTAATTAATTTTTTTTACAGAGTAAATATATCACAAAGTTAAACCTCAAAAATAAGATGGAGGTACCCTCCGTCACCCAGCAAAATTAGCAACACAAACAACAATAATTTTTTCTTATTTTTTCATTTATAGGCATCGATATGTAAATACCTACTAAACATTGGTCCTGAAAAAGCATGGAATACTTTTAACATACAATTTCCTTGGACCAACAACAATCTAGAGAAGACAAACCATATCTGTTTTAAAACTCTATGAAGACATGCGTCTACCAATCTAAACCAAGCATCAGCATCATCATTAGTTACAAAAAAACATTACAGAACCGTTTCTTTTCATTAGGTCGTTTCCAAACGATTTTTTTTTTTTAAAAAACCGAGAGACAGCTAACTATTGAAAGAAACGGAATTTTTTGCTCGCTTTCGTTTGGTATCTTGGAACCGGATGATGATCAAAGGAGTACGTGCAAGGTATCGTGGCACTAGGGTTATTATCGTTGAGAGTCAGTCTGTAGGCAGTATCATGTAATAAATACTTTTGTTTAATAGCCCACTGAGCTGAGACAGAAGGAACAAGAATCCTGCATAGAAAAGCTTAATGCACCTTAATAGGCTCTTATTACGCCTACAGATTACTCCTAAGTATGTCACAAATCAGCTTCCAATTGATAGACATAGAATTAAAAACCACCTGACCAATAAGACCAGCTCACAAACGCATTTTACACTGCCTAACTGAGACGTACACAGACATTCTTCAAAATGCTAAAGTATGATAATTGTGAAAGACAATAAGGTCTATCAGGAGAGGCAGATGCGGCACACATGTTACATCAGATATAAACCAATTTACTTAAGGCCTTTGCCGAGAAAAATAATTGATTAACATGAAAAAATAATCACATTTAGAAGAAGATGCAATGAGCAAAATTATAAATTCTTTTCGTACAACAAAATTAACCTAAAACTTAAAAAGAGGAAATTTCAATTCGTGAGCTAAGGGATAGGAGGATTTAATATACTTCTAAAAATGTACATGACAATTCTAAAAATTTATAATTGGGCTCACCGATATATTCTTAACTATCAAATTAACCAAAAGGAAACATAAGACAAAAGAAAGGAGTTTTATCGGTACCAACAAAAGCTAACTTTCAGCCTCCAGGTGAACAACATTTGAAGACATCAATACCTTGAATTCTTTAAAGCTCATCAAGGGAATAAAAATAGAGAAAAGAAAGAAAAATAACACCAAAACGAAAACAGGAATACAACAAATTCTGAATTTGATATCCCAATATCCGTGCTGATATAGCCCTTACATTTGCTCATAGGTATCTTTTTCATATAACTTGAACAAATTTCCAAAAATCAGATCGTTATTTACCAATCCTTCTGGAGTGACATGACATAGACTATTCCCTAACTTTAGAAGGTTATGATTTCACTTGCCCGAAGAATGGTCTAATCATTGGCTAAAGGATACTTTTTTTGAAGACAGGTTGAAAAAAAAACTGATGGTAGGCACAATTATTTTGATTCAGGAATGCCCCATCAACGATTGACCAAAACCACTCTATTCTCATTTGAAGGGGGAACATGTCCAAACTACAGACAACCTCAATCCTTGCAATATTTTGAGCAATGCTTCCATTTCTAAAATACGTTTGTTTTTTACTTTAAGCAAGTGAATATACCCCTACTGGCCCTCCTTTGCGGCATCCCAGACAAAGTATGAACAAGACGCCTTCAAAATCAAATGCCATTAACAACCCCTTCTAAGTACACCTGAATAATAGTGACTAAGAATTAATAGAGAAAAATAAAATACAAATGAGAAATTACAATGAGGACTTCATGAAGGATTGCTATTTCTTAATAAACTTCAGAAATGGTAGGTAACTTCTATGTATATAAGGTACATAACAATCACCGAGATAAGGATACGAATTGTGACTTCTTAGAAGTCATTTATTTTCAGTCTAACATTCACTTTAGACTACTCCAAACTTGTACAAACTAGCCTTCTGGATTTCGATTGCAGAAGAAAAAGCATAAATCTTAAAAAAAAAATGGAAGGATAGATCAATGGACCAGCATGCCAAACCAAAATTCTTCTTAGAGTCGACGCTTTTCTTATAATTGAAAAAAAAAAGAATTAAAAAGCATACCACACAAAACCAATCGAAACTTATATATTAGAGGTTTCTGATGCCAAAATAGCTTACACCACGTTTTGAACGTTGACATTATTTTTCAAAAGTAAGGCAAAATTTTTAAGTGCCAGAAAGTAGTTTCCCGAAAAATATTATTTTTAACGTGGCATGACTCGTTCGGCTGCATAGCAATCACATAAAAGAATATGCAACTAAGTTCCAGGTCCTCATAAATTTGGTGTAACTATCTAAAATCACACAATTTACCGGTTTTAGATTTTTGGCTAATCTTAGCCAGAGAATGACAAAGCTTTTGAGAAAACTGTTGCTTTTACATGCCACAAACTTCTTGATAATGGTAAATAACAAAGTTCAGAAACCTCTACTTACAAAACTAAATACTCGTACATACAAAAATGCATGATTGGGAAATATACTAACACCAAAATTGAATGTGAGAAGTTTAAATCTATGCAAAAGAATCATTTTACAGTCTATTTGTAAATGCTTGTTAAAGCAGGATAAAGTTTTATATATATCTTGGATTAAGCAATACCTTTGTTGAATCTATCTTTTTTTTTTCTGCCATAGCAACAACAGTGATTATTAGACTTGATAAGCTGATCTATCAATCAGAGGGAAAGGTAATATAGGGTAATCAAGCTTTATTCAATCTTGTCTCACGTCTATTGGCCTATTCCTAAGCTTTATTTCAAGTGAAATATTGCAGCAAAAATCCAGACAATTGATTTAAAGTCTGAGAAGTTCAGAAGATCATAAGGTTATTTCAGACAGAGTACCTCCATCGCTGATTCTGCAGTATTTAACGTCACGAGACGTTTAGTATGAAATAATCTACATTGTACATTATACATAAATCATGAACTGACAGGAAGACGAATATACAAAACAAATGAGCAAATAATACGTAAATTGAATCTAACCTAAGGCATTTTCTTAAAATGTTTTTATTTAGCATCAGTCGATCCGTATTGAAAAGATTGTTTGTCGAATTGATTAATCAATTTAGGCGGAACAAGTAAAAACTAGAAAACCCAGAAAGGAAGTTTATATCTTAGGGGATAAAATACAGTCACTTCATTCCAAGGATGATGTGCTTATGAATAACAAAAAAGTGAAGTGGAGCAAAGGATTAAGGCCTTTCACAGATAATAAAGCAACGTGTAATATACTTTGAAACCGAGCCAGTTCCTTTTAACAATAAAAAACATCTTGTTTTTCCAAAAATTCTGTTGACCCACAAATTTTGTATTGATAATTCCGTTTTCGCGCTGTACCAAGTACCAATAAGCACAATTGCAGAAATGAGAAGAAAGCTCCCTAACTTTCCAATCTTCCAACATTAGCTCGTTGGAAGATCAATCTATCTGCATCAATTATTTTCTGCCAGGATCTAATGCCTATTTTTGACGTAAAGACAAAAAGTATCTGCGATCATGGAATAAAAAGAGGAAACCAAAAATCAAATTCATGGAGGCCAAAAAAGAGAATTGTCTAACAAATTTTATCCCTCAAATTGTTAAAAAACACCTACAAGTTTCGAAAGTAGACATTACACCCTTTCCCCCAGGGAATGTTCAACACCTTTCCAAGAGGCACTGGGGATGGGGACTTGACTTTATTAAGATGGTCATAAAAGGACATTGTTTCCTATGGTTCCCTTTTTCGTTTGGCAAAGATCAACTGAGTTTTTTTTTTTTTTTTTTATTTCATAAAAATTGTCAAGTCCTTTCAAAGAGAAATGCAAGATTATTAGAAATAAGAAAAAGAAAAGATGATTGCCACAGGGTTCGTTTGCGTATATAAAGGAACAATAATGTTTTTTTCTTTTTAACAAGAATTGGTTTTGCAAGCAAAAAATAAAAACAAATAAATAATGCTACAGCTGACTAGATTTCAAGAACAAAATGAGATTGGCAAAATAAAATCTCAACTTTCAATGATACTTTAGCAAAACTTGACTGCTGGAAGCATCTTCCATTTGAGCATATTATAAGTTTAAAGAAATAATAATTTATTTTTGACCCATTAAAATATTGGCTCTAACAAATGATATACGCAGTTCTTAATATTAGAGTAATATATTATTTTTTTGGATAGCATAAATTTTAGATCTTCAGTTTCACAGAGTAAGGAAGTCTCAAAATAAAGCGCTAAGATGAAGCAGATACCAGAGCACACTTTATCCTTCAGCCAGCAATAAATGAATATTCAGATATGGCAGCTATTTGTATTGCAGGCTTACTAAACATGATCAAACAAATAAGCAGGTTTTGGTTGATTTATCTTTGTTTGGCCAATCAGCAACTAATCAAATGCTTTTTTGACTTTCATTTGGCTTCACTTGACTTTCATGAAGCTACATCTTATATCTATTTAAGAATGCTTCTTCTATGCAATTGACTAACCTCTCAATTTCCCCATTAGCTACAAAACTGTAACCAACAAAATTCCCACCATGTAAAAAGAAGAAAAAAGGTTCAGAGGTTTCAGCCAACAAATATGCTTCTGATATCTAGAGGCGATTCATTATCAGTGCTAAAAGAGGGTAGTATGATAGCGGTGGAGAAGGGGGGGGGGGTGGTTAGATGGAGTGATACATTACCCTCCATAAAAAAACTAATTGTATAGCATAAATCGCTCGTAGTCAGTTTTACAATAACCTAGGCCTACACAATGAAATAATAAAACGAACTTCGAAGATTGGAAAATGAACAATTATCATCTGGATTTTAAGCAAGGAGACTGGAAAATATTTATAGCCTTTGTAGGTAAGCATAGAAATCAAAGTCAATTAACCCATTTGAAAATTCAAAATTCAATCTTCATTGAACTGCTTTTCAATAGCTTTTTTTTAGTTGAAATTTTAGAAATGTTAGCATTAAAATCTCAAAGGTGCAAAAGAGGAAATTATTTAAGAGTGAATAAACATTTGAGTATAATCAAAGGGACATACAAAAGGGAGATGAGACTTTGGGCCCAGCCCCCTCCCCTAAAATTTCCAGGCATTTTTTCCTATCATCAAACCAATATTTTTTTATTATTATTGCCCCACCAAGAAAAATTTCTGCATACATGCCTGTCTAGCCATCATTAGCTAGCATTAGTAGATTGTACACAGTTTAAACTCCATGCTACGCACATGCAATCCCAGCCAGGATAATTACAATAAAGAAAAACATCCTACATAGTAATATAGTTGAAGTGGGTATTGACCCACAAAAGTAGGTCCTTCAGATAATTTAAATATAGGTACCAGTTTTTCAACTTCGCAACTTGTATGGAAATATTATGAGTAGCCAAGTAATAAATCCTCGCCTTGGCCAGTAAAAAAGAGACAAAAAAGTACCCAACAATCGTTGGAATTCTGCCAAAAACAACCTCGTAAAAAGATCACCTAAAGCAGAGTTAAAACATGCATGATAGCTTTCCAATTGTACTAGCACTGGGCATACTTAAATTTAATAGATAATCTTTTTTTAAGCTAAAAACAGGCAATAGAAAAATTCGTCTCAATTAAAAATTACATTCAAGCATTGTTTAAACATTTAAAAGTACAACAGCTTTGTTACTAAAACTTTTTCATCCATAAAAAATGAAGAAACATTTTGAAGTTACAAGGAATTGTAAAACCGGTTATACATTTAGTTCAATTATGGCGAAGTTCAAGTGGAAACAAATTTTCTATGCCAACTTAAAGAACTAAGTCCAATTTTTGCCATTTAAGCACTTCTTTTTTTATAGGTATAATTAACGAAATCTTTATCATGACATTAATAAGCTAGGCGATTTCACTTACAAGTTGGTTTTGGCTTGACAAACTGCATAGAGGCATTATCACCAAGTTTGGCACTACTGCTATTGGGTTACCAAATGCTTACAGCAGAAAAATGAAAAAAAAAAAAAAAAAAAAAAAAAAATTCAACTACACTGTTGGGTTTTGCAAGAGTTATGACATTGACAAGAGCAAGATGTCGTATCCGGACTTTGAACTTCTTTTTGGCCTTTTGAGGGAGCCAAAGATGGTATAGCTGGATAATAATAGCTCTGAGGGTAATAATAAGCTTGTGGGGGAACGCACGGTTGCGGTACAAAAACACGATTCAGGTCCCCATAATAGATACTGTAACCAAGTTCTTCAATGAGTGACAACGTTTGTCGTCTTTCATGTCCCATTAGGCAAACAGTGGATTCATCAACAACCGTATACAAGATCATTAAATAATCATACACAAGAGCAGGATCACTACCACGGAAATGGTTCCATAAATATGTTTCAAGTTTGTTTTTTTGTTGCATTATATCTGAGAAATCAATGAAAAATCTAGAGCACATATACCGTTCCATTTGTTTCAGCTCTTTGGGAGATGCAGGTCTATAGTCCTGTACAAGTAAGTTGCAGTACTTCAAGAGTCCACCACCACGAATCTCTTCTGGAGCTCGTGTTGCAATCAGTCTTTTATGCAAATGCAACAATGCTTCTCTAATATCACCATAAACAGAGTCTCCAATAACTGTTGGATAAAACGATTCACTAATTGGCATGTGTGCACACTCTTGGAATACTAAAAAACTATCAAGCACTATTTGAAATGAATCCACAGAGAATTCAAACTGACGTTTCATTGTATCCACAAATTTCAACTCAACGTTCTTTCCTTGAGATTTAGACCCCAAAGATATGAGGGACCATCGATCTCCTTCTGTTACTTTTATCATCTTACTCACATAAGCTTCCTTAATACTACATGTTGACATTCGATTTTTTGACACTCCTTCTGGTAAAAAGTCTAGCAGAGCAGACAGGGTTGCAAATTTTACTCTATCATAAGCACGCCCAGAGCTTAGTTCAACATTAAATATAAGGTCCGTGTCGTTATAAGGTAACGCCGTTTCTGAAGCTAGGACGTGTGAGGCGGCGCCACCATTTAGGCGCACGTCTCTGACAGTAACGGAATCTGCCTCTAGTTTTGATCGAACTACACGAATCAAATCACACAATTTTATATCTAAAATAGGGAAATTTCCCCGTCCATGAACAGCCATAGGCTCGGTAAGGACGTCATTCAGACGCTTTACCTGCTCATAACTAAGAACAGCAAAACGAGTTTCACTCTCAACTTCAGTGAGACGTGACGGACTGACGCTGTGCGTCTTAGAGCGATCAGAAAAGGAAGACTTTCCGTCATCATCAGCAAAGAGATCAACACCACTGTCAGAATCCGAATCAGCCACAGATTCTAAATCGAAAGCAGGTTCATGGGGAGCAGCAACTTCAAGATGTTTTGAAGCCATGACTGAGAAGCTGGAGTTTTGAAGTCGGCTCAATGCTTCAGCATTCAACTCAATGGCTCCCTTCTAAAATGAGTAAATAACAATTAGGAAATTAATCATATTAGAAAAACCTTATAATAGCAAAAGAAATTGTATGATTTGGTATATGAGGCATGATAAAACACAATCCACTAGAAACTTAAATCTCAATAATTGTGCAGGATCCCTGTTCAGAGTTCATTTGTTCAAAACTGGCATATTTGAACTAAAAAGAAAAAAAAAACACAAATCATATTCCCCACTCAAGGCTCAGCCAGAATGACCAACCTAGGACTCTCAATCACAACATGTTATATACACGTTATTTTTGGACATCAGTATAACCATTTCCTATGGTCACTTATAGGCAATAAGGGAAGGTTGAGTTGGGGGGGGGAGGTGATGTAGTTACCATAACAATAAACTAATGGTAGAGGTTGAAGAAAAATTATATGGTTTAAGTGATCAAGTGGGATACCCTGACGTCAAAAATGTCTGGAGCAGTTGAAGTAGAATAGAAACGTATTAATAGGGATAAATTTTTGGATTAATACAGGGTGGAAATAACCCCCATGAACCCTCTTATTATACATATAAATTCACCAATCTTTCCAGAACAATCAGGATACAGAACAATCAAAATGGATACAGAACAATCGTCTAGACTAAAATAGTTAATAACAAATCACCGACTTACATTTTTCTTTATACTTTGTGTACAAATTTCTAATCCACAAAAGTTCTAGTGGATTAAATTAGAAAGAAAATATACTAAAAGCATAAATATATACTGGGAAGTACAAACAACATTTTTTCAGCAGTATCAAAAGAATGCTTAAACAAGAGTAGCAGTAGAAGTATTCATTTTCTCTACACTTTAATACATCTAAAAAAAAATTATATGGCTGGGCACACCAAAACAATCATTGGCTGTGGGTCTCCGCCCCTTCCCCTCCCAATTGCTCCTACGCGCAAGTAAGGTAAAGAAGGGACTTTTTGCACTATCTGTTCTACCATTTAGCGACGGTACATAAGATTATGGGACAATGATTCAGCAGTAAAAACTAGTTGAAGGAGCAAATGTCAAAGCAAATAGTATTTCTATCGTGCTATCAAAAATCTCGATATTTCTATGCAAATACATTTGTAAGTTTGTATCAAGATTTGCTTACAGAAAATATTTTGATATTACTTTCCCCATTTTTTTTTTTTTTTTTTTGTTATCGCTAAATAAACGAAATGTCAATCAACTAACCATGATTATAATGAAGCAAGTCCTTGGCAATAACAAAATAGCTATCGGCAATGACAAAATCAGCACGGGATTTTCCACAATTGAATGTGAATGACCACCTTAATTTCCTATTTTAGCAACATTTTTGAACAAAAAATGCATTTAATTTTTATCACGAGCAAGGGGTTAAGTACAAAACTAATTCATGTACACATGTGGGCAGCGGCACCGGGGGGGGGAAAGGGAAAGAAAATTGGAGACAATAGAATACACTACCAGGTCAACGCGTGAGCCCAATGGGATCATTGCTAGAGATCCTTCCATGTAGTCTCAAGCTAATTTCATGTTCTAAGTTAACTCAAGTCGCTCTAAATCTATTTTCCCATGTGGGTGCTAGCAACACTGAAAGCCAGGACACATGCCGAAAAGACGCACGGCAGCACATTCCTAAAGTACCATGGACATGCAAATAAAAAAAAATTGCCCCCCTTGACATTATGTCTATTACTTAAAACCGTGATTTTCAGATTTTTCGTTTGGTTGTTTCAACACTATGACGTTTTCAGGAAAGCGACGCGCTTTCACCAGCATTTCCATATTGAATAGCGAAAATAAATAAGAAAACTTACTATTTAAACTTACCATCTACGATGAATAAGGTTATCGCAACCGATTTTTGTAATTATTAGCATTCAATAGCCGATTGCAATTATTGAATTGCCTTCAAAAGTACTTGTTGAAACTTCTTCCTTTTAATTATTTGCTTATTGTGCTTCAGAATTCAATAAGTTGCAATTCATCCTTTTACAGATAGAAAATTCGTCGAATATTTATCTATTGCCATGTGTAAGCCAACAAGTTTGCTAAATTTTTTTTTAAAGAAATTCATTTTGATGTTCAAACCTCGTTTAATAGACCACAATAATTACTTACTCAAGAAGATATTGCGATTATTTGCAATAAACTATTACACGCGGGATTGACAAAGATATTTGTTAGAATCCAATTTTAACATTCTGTTGATTCCCAAAGAGTGCAACACATCCAAAGAGAAACTTTTCTAAGCAGCTATGTGTAGCATCTTCCTGCAGCATTTTTTAAGCTTCTTTCTTGCTGATTTTTTAGCCAAGTTTCTTTTTCTTAGTTTGGCGCGCACTACTACCAAAAACTACATTAACTGCACATTGAGGTTCTCATCTAAATGCGTACCCCATATTTTTCATGATTTTAAAGATACTTACAGTAATGTAAGTTTCCATAGAGTTAATTTAAGCAACTAAATTTGATTTTCACTTTCCCTGGTACCTTAACACATCTACCCAATGGGACACTTGCTCTGGTGTCCCGGAAATGTGGTTATCGTAACAACTTGGTGTTAAAAACCTTCACTCAATCCTGATTAAGGATCTGTAAATCTGTTTCAAAATTTGGGGAAAAAAACCTTGATGTGGCTTAAAATTCTACTTTAGCTACTTTTGGCTATCTTGGAAAGGGGTTAGGTTAAGAAAATGAAACTTTCATGGATGGATCTACAGGCTAAATTACGCCCCGGGAAGGTATTTAGTAGTATTTACCTCCACTCCTTCTCCCTCTAGAGGGCCCTGACCTTTGATGACCTTTACAAATCTGTGTGTTATAAGAGAAACCTTGCCCAATAGATCTGCTTAAATGAAGTACAACAAAATTGTTTTCAACTTCACAACTTTGCTCAATCCCGATTTATAATTTTTTAAAGATATGCAAATATATTTCCTAAATATTGAAGAAAAGAAAACCATTGATATGGCTTAAAATTCTACTCAAACAACAGGAATTGCATTTTCAAAACTAAACCCAGAGAAAAAGAAACTGATAACTGAAAATTAAGGTAAAATGTTGTTTGTCAAAATTTCAATAGGTGATCAAAATTTTGAGATAGCCATTTTGTTTAAAATAATTCATGCAAGCAATGTCTGGGGTTGATAAAGCCCCGTAAATCCCAGTGTCAAGAGTTTTCCGTTATTCCCCATGGGCATATAATGTTTTATGGAAGGGGATGGTCGTATAAACCTTGGAGGAGTATTATTTGATTGGGAATTAAAAATTTCTAGTTCTCCATTTTAAAAGTAAAAAATTATCAGATGGTAGAGAGAGAAGAAGTAGAGGTAGGTACTTTAAAATACCATCCCGGGACATACTTTAGCCTGTAGATCCATCCCTGAAACTTTTAATTTCCTAACCTACCCCCTTTCCAAGATAGCCAAAAGTAGCTAAAGTAGAATTTGACGAAAATAAAGTGTATTTTCAAAAAACTAAAGCCAATGAAAAAGAGATTGAAAACTCAAAATTAAGGAATTTTTTTTTTTTAGCTATTTGGTATAACCTGCTCAACATTCGGAGTCAGTCTGAAACAACTAAACTGACATTTTACCCTTCTCAACACTAATATTAGGTACACTTAAGAGATACACACCTCCCCTGCGTGTATATTTTTGGTACAGCATACAAGTAACACAACTAATTATATTTACTCACTGTCGATGACATCAAATCGAAACCGTTTTTTTTATCCAAGCACAATTTCAAATTGGCCTACGAGCTCAAAAGTATAAAAATTTTCCTAGGCTTCTAGCATAAGACCAGAGCGACTTCTGATTCACAAATAATGGCTGGATATTTGCCGCCGCCTAAACTAAAGGTTCTCAGAAAGATTACTGGAAAACAGGCAAGCAAGCCATCGTAACATCTACGTATGTGGAAATTATAAGCAAACCAATAAGATTGCAACATAACAGACTGATCAATCAGCGACACTGGGATAAAAAGAAGACGGATAATTAAGCTAAAAATATGGTAGATTGTAAAAACATTTTTTTAACAAGGAAATGCCTAGCTGTGGTTTGGAAAATAAAACAGACGATTGCCTCTGCGTTGAATGGACAAAACTTAATCAAATCTATGCCCCCCTATTTAAATTCTTCCAAGATCGAGAGATGGAGGCTGGTTTCAAAAGGTTTGCTGGTGAAGTGCTAGGCTTCACCCAATATAACAAAATGTTATGCGTTTGGCATTTTTATTTTCATAGGGAGAAGGTTACCTCCTCCCTTACACGAGTCCAAAGAGAAGTAAGCAAGAAGGGGGCAAGATTCTAAATTTATTGACTTTTTGGGAACTTTTTATTCGAACTTTCAAATATGATTTGCTGTTTATTACCCCCCCCCCCCCGATTCTTTTACTATTTTTCCCCTGAAAAATTCCTTTCTACGCGCCCAGGCCCCATAGTCAAAAGGTTTTCTTAAGATTATATCGAACTTGAAGAGATTTATATGGGAGTTTGGCACTGTAAACTTGAATTCCAGTGGGTCGTTTCAGCAGAACTGTGGGGTGGAGAGCCAGGGTATTAATTTATCCATCTCCTGTGGAAACAATCTTTTTTATGCTATGAATGAAGTCACCAAAATGAACCGAGCCTCAGGCCACAAAGGTCCATTGGCTCCGAGCAATCATTTACCAAGACCTTCAGTAATTTTGACTACCAAAGAAGGGTTATAGCCTCTCTGTCCAACCTATAAGAAATTAAATAAAAAAAGAACGTTTTTTTTAACTGAAAGTAAGGAGCAACTTTACCATTTAATACGAACATAAATTATTCCATGTATGGAGGGGACTGTCCCCTCCTCAACGCCTCGCTCTTTACGCTTAAGTTCGACTCTTTCTCACAGCTCTATTTTTTAAACAATAAAGAACTTTAGCGCAAAGAGTGAGGCGCTGAGGAGGGAACAGCCCCTTTCACATACAGAATAATTTCTGTTCGTTTTACGTTTTAAGGTCGCTCCTTACTTTCAGTTAAAAAAACTTGTTTTTTTTTATTTAATTTCTGAACGTTTTTGAACTAATGCAGCTTTGATTTTGGCTCACCGTACATGAATAATTAGAATGACATTTGCATATTAATTTTCTGGCTTTCTCGAAATTTTGTTCTGACCTAACTTACGAATTAACTTACGCAACGAACTTCTATATTTGTATGTTTTTATTAGGTATATTAGGGAGTTTACCTCTAGTCAATACGTCGCTCTTTATGCTATAGTTCGAATTTTGTTCGAATCAAAAACTCCTGAATCACAAAGGCCGGTTAATTAGAATAGACAGCTCTTTTGAAAGTACTAAAAACTTTAGTGTAAAGGGCGAGGTATTGACTAGAGGGCGAACCCCCTCATATACGTAATAATTTCTGTTTGTTTTAAGTTTTAATGTTGCTCCTTACTTTCAGTTGAAAAAATTTGTTTTTTTTTAATTTCTGATCATTTTGTAAATAATACTGGGAGATCCGGTGCCCCCTTCATAGAAATGTCGCTTCCCCCAAGGAAACATCCTCCTTGGAAAGATCCTCCCCAGTAACCCCTTCCTCAGACCCCCCCAACCAGAAAAAAATCCCTCTTGAAACGTCTGTATACTTCCCATTAACCATATTATACTGCCCATACTATATGTAAACAATGGGCAAAGTTCATAACTTGCAGCCCTTCCTCCGGGAACTGTGGGGGCCTAAATCAACCTAAAAGACATATTTATTAGGTTTTCGACTATGCTGAACAAAATGGCTGTCTCAAAATTTAATTGGGTGAGTTTGTGGAAAAAATGAGCGCGGGAGGGGGCCAAGTTACCCTCCAATTTTTTTGGTCACTTAAAAAGGGCACTAGAACTTTTAGTTTCCGTTCAGATGAGCCCTCTAACGATATTCTAGGACTACTGGATCGATACGATTACCCCTGGAAAAAAAATAATAAAAAAAAAAACATAAAAAAAACACGCATCTATGATCTTTCTTTTGGCAAAAAATACAAAATTCTGCATTTTTGCAGATAAGAACTTGAAACCTCTGTAGTAGTGTTCTGTGATACACTGAACCTGATGGTGCGAGTTTCACAAAAGTTCTGAGACTCTTAGGGGTTGCTTTCCCCTTTTTAAAAAAGATAAATTTTCTCAGGCGCTTAACTTTCGATGGGTAAGACTAAACTTAATGAAACATATATTTGAAACCCGCATAAAAATCTGATTCTATTGATGTATCTATTGGTATTAAAATTCCGGTTTTTAGAGTTTTGGTTACTATTGAGCCGGGTCGCTCCATACTTACAGTTAGACCCCGGCACCGCGCCCGCGGATCGACCGAACGCCACCGGCGCGACGCAGGCGTGCCGCCGCCGGCATAGGCGGTAGCGATTGGTCGACTTTAACTTAATTTTGCAGCGATTCTTAATTGCGTCAACCACAAAGTCGGAGATTTTTCTTCTCATGTGGTATAGTATTTCGATTTTCCTGATTAGAGATCAAGCAGGGCTTGCACTATCCCCGAATTTCCGGGTATTTCCCCGAAAATCTATGCGTCACCCCGAAAAAAAATTTGGTTCCCCAAAAATCACACAATCATGGTGCCACACCTAGCGATTTATCACCAGTGACTTTCCCTGCCAAATATTACTTTGCATACCATAATTCTTCACTACTCTCTTGTTCATTAATTTTCGTCTCTTTTGTTACTTTGCATAAAAACCAGACAGAGGCAATATGCAATTGCAAATATTGCAATATACACAGTTCTTCATATGGTGACAAAAACAAGTATCGTCTTTATGAAATGAGTTTAAATCATTTCAAATGCAGTTTCCCAATCGCTATTTCTTACATCATGCATAGTCGAGAACTTTATTTTCAAGTTGAATAGAATTATAGAACGCATTCACTACTATACAGCTTCAGACTTCAGTTGGATTTTGAAATTGACAGGCGACAGATTGTTCCTACAGCTGAATTGTAAATTTGCAGATTTTTTTTTTTTTTTGCTGTTTTTAGAGAAGATTTTCATAATGTTTAATACTCAATTGTTGAACGCCAGATACAAAATACAATCTTCTTTCTGAAACATTTTTACCCCCCGTCACCCCCGAAAAAAAAACCTTCTATTGAGACAAAATTTAGCTATACACTAAGCTATGTACAAGGTTGGGGAATTAAAGATTGAACCTCAAGTTACCCCAAAAATATGATTCATAAATAAATTGTAAATTACTACCTCTCGGGGGGGGGATAGGGGGATATCATTTTTAAATGATAATACCTCATTTTTTTTCATTGAAAGCAGGGATGCAAAAAAGATAATTATTTTTTTCATCTAAAGTGGAGACAGAAGAAAATGATATCAAATTCCCTGGGAAACCATTGAAATATTTTGATTGACCCAGGGCCCCCCATTAGGACTTGTTCATTGTCTTGGGTATTTTGCGATTTCTCATAGGCTACTGGCCTAATTTGGCTTTGTGTGTGCTCCCTTTTAATTAGATTCTTTGGATTTTATTGAATGTCACGAAGAATCTATGACTCAGTTTTTCAATAATTTGAGGTATATCTGAATAATTTATTCATTTTTGTTTTTGTATTTTTACCCATTGTACTCATACTCTCAATTTTTTTTTTTCAATGAACAATAGGTTTTTTAACGTTATTTTGTGTTTTTTTTTTAACAATATAGTGACATATTTAATTATTAATTAAGCTTTTTTTATAATGTAAAGCTGAGACGTTATACTATCAATGTGTTATCAAGAGTGGGTAGGGAGGTATTAAATTTAAATTAAAATATATCGAAATTTCTGTATTGACAGCAGTGATCCCAAACAGTTAATTTTTTTTTAATTTATAGCCGAGACTGCATCATATCAAGGTGGTATCCAGAGAGGGGGGGGGGTAGTGAGCTATCATATTTAAATGATAATACCTCAAAAAAAAAATTTAAAGCAGGGGTGCCAATAAGTTAATTTTTTTTATATTTAAAGCAGAGACGGTATCCTATCAAAATGGTATACAGAGGGGGCGGGGGTGCATAGGGAGTTATTATATTTAAGTGATAGTACCTTGTTTTTTTTTTATTGAAAGCAGGGATGCCAAAAAGTTGACAAAAATGAACAAGATTTTTGTGAGTTATACTTGATACAGCACTTGCATGGTTTTTTCGTCCAAAGGGAAAAAGAGATATGCGTCCAACCCGTTTTTTTTTTCTTATTTATTAAACGGGTTTAATTTAAAAACATTCATTTATAAGTACCAGGCAGATTCACACTAAAACGAATTGGTGTGACGAGAGCGATATCGTCATCCCCACCTAACGTTGCGCTCGAGTGACAATGGCGCCCTTGGTCTAGTGCCCAAGTTACATTAAAAGGCCAAGTCATAATAAAGGTTGTCGATTTGGGAGGTTCAAGTAGGAGTCTTTGACAGTCTTATGACCTCAAGGTACTACATGTTGCAAAGTTCTTACGTATCTACAGTGGTTTAAGAAATTTGATCACCCCACAAATGATTACCAAAATCTTCCTGGAGCTACTTCAGTCTGCATATTATTTCATTTAATTACATTTAAAACGGATGAGCTTTTCATTTTTTACCTAAGAAAATAGCTGGCACTTCATTTTTCTTCATACCGAATAACCCATTAAGTGTTTTTTGTTTCATTGTAATTAAAGTGTTCTCAAGTGAAGTGTTCATCATGTATTTTTCAATTTGATCAATTTACTCATTTTAGATGCAGTTTACAATTTGACTGATATTAGGTATTTATCAGTTTATAATTTGGAATGAACCCCCAAAAGAAAAAATGAATAATATCCAAAAGAGCAGCCAAAAGCAATAAAAAAGCAGCAGTTCAGCCTTAGCCTACATGACATATATTTTATAATAGAGCAAAAAAAACTTTAAAATACATTTTTGTTTAAATTGTTATTAAAAACCAGTTTTTAATACAAGAAGGCTCTTTAGGAATCCAAAAGAGCAAAAAAAAAGAACCAATCATTATCAAAGTCGCCCATTTCAACTTTTTTAAAGGTGACAAAACAGATATAGGCAAAGGGCATTATGAAAAAATTAAGCTTCTAAGTTCAAAGTTATATTCAAAGTTTTTACCCAGATAACTGACGAATTTTGTAATACGGTATTTGAAGTTTTATATGCAGTATTGCTCGATGAAAAAACTACTAATTTTGACAATTATTTATGTTAAGAATACATAGCTAATAGATACTTCCACTACTCGTATTATATAAGGGTTCTGAAACGCCACAGCCATTTCGTTTCTACCAGATTTCTACTTCTCTTGATGAATAACGAAGAAGACCAGTTTCCAGCCAGCGACTTGTGAATTTTTGAACTCATGAATAGACTCGAATCTGTTGTAAAGTTAAGCTGTGATTTGAGAAAGACTGATGAAAACATGAATGTTTGCGGTCAACATTGATCTCGCCGGCGGCGCGCCACCGACATCTTACCGGCGGCGCGGCGCGCTGTTTTTGGCCCCGCCGCCGCTGGTCTTCCCTAATCGGCGCGGCGCCGGGGTCTACTTACAGTTCGTTACCACGAACTGTTTGATTTCTAATCCGCGATAAGCCAGCTCCTTTGTAAGTCCCTATTCCCGCATGAAAAACCATGGTTTCTTTTCTGGGGTTTAAATAATTGAAATAATATGAAATGATTAATTATTTAATTTTTTTAGTTAATAATTTAAATAATACGAGAATATCAACATGGAAAGTTACGATATTGAAAGACTACCTAACACATTCACAGCTTGACTGACAAATGCAGGCATTTTAAATTCATTTTCTAACGATAACCCCCACCAAGATATTGCCCCCCCCCCCTATATTTTTTTATATTGTCATTGAAAAAACAACAACTCACCCCCTTATATTGTTATGAATACATTTTGCTCCCCCCCTACATTTTGTGAACGCCCCTGATAGGGAAGGGCTTTGAATAAGAACTTCCCAAATGAGAGATTTTAGGAGAATGAGAAGGAGGTAAGGGAAGAGGAGAGCATTAAGGGAATGTGAAATGGAGGATATAGACTTCTTGAGGATCAGGAAGATACAAACAGAGGGCATGGTAGCAAGATATTTGATGTTAAGAAATTATGGGTGCAAGCAGTCAATTTTGAACAGTCCAAGTTAACGATTTGGATTTTTCAGAAGATAACTATTTACATATTTTAAACCAAATTGGTTTATTTCACTTGCGAATAAATTGACCAAAAATAAACTAAACATAGCCCCCAGTGCCGAGTTCTTCAATTCCATTCAAAAAATGCAAAGAAATTTATCTTACTGTTTTCTAGGGTTTGGTCAATTAAACAACCCATATGCCAAATCAGTAAAAGTGCAATTTTTATGCTTTTTAGTTTTAGTATCAAAGCATTGTAATGGCTCAACTTAATTTCTTTATAATGGAGTTCTAATGAAGTCGAATGCTCTAGGGTGACAAAAAAATATTTGGTCGTTGAATAGTGTATTCTGTAGCCAATTTAATTTAGCTTAAGTACACTTAAAATACATCCTTTGCATACTCTAACATAATCAAAATCTATAGTATTTTCCAGACCAGGAGAATAGGCGTGGTTACCCATAGGGAGGGAGGATTGGTAAATAGTGCTGATCAGCCCCCTCTATACAGGAAGACTAATAGTGCACAGTTTTATAATTTTCGGGAAAAGGTATAACATTACTCTTTTTCCTAAAAACATATTGTTCATACTATTGCATTTCTCTGAAAAACTGGTGCAAGTCCCCCCCCCCCCCAAAAAAAGTGTCTGCTAGTGCCCATGTGATTCAGGTAACGCATAGCTTTTTGCCGTTTTCATTGCTGGGCATAACTTAATTCTTTAGATGCAAAAGGTATCTGTCTTGACTGTTTTACCGCGAGCGCGTCATTTACGAGATTTTCATTAATTATAGTTCTCATGTACTCATTGTTGGTTAAAAAAAGTGAACAGATACATGTTCTTTTCTTATTTCTTTTGGTATTGATAGAAAAATTCTCTGGGATCAAAAATTTGACTGCCCAAAAAGCGATGCATTAACTTAGATATTGCAGAACCAACAATGGTCATTGGTTGCCACTTCTCACCGCTATATTTTTCTTTCTTATCAATCTAACCGGTTTAGAAGACAAACTGCTCAATTAGTGAGTCCTAAACGCGAACAAAAGAAGTCACAATGTCATTTCGGATACCTTTTTACTATCAAAAAGCCAAAATAATTATTTCAATAAGTTAAGTCCAACTAAGGCTCAAAGTGCGTCATCCGATTAAACAAGCATTAACAGAAAACACATTCTAAGAACTGTTCCACAAAACCTTACAGAAAATCGATGGATTTCTTTTGCGTAATTCCAAAGGAGGGAAATGCGTGGGCACACACAAAAATACAGTCCCCGATGGAATAAAAACAAAAACAAAGGGGATTAAGATCTAAAAATGGACTAGTAAATTATAAGGCATAATAGTCCATAGGTGGATGATAAGGCCTAATAGGCGAAACATTATTTTCTAGAAGCTTACGTGAAATATATTTAACCGTCCTCTATTTTTTGTGTTCTAAAACAGTCTATAAAGAAGTGAGAAATTTTACGAGTCTATCTAAAAAAAAAACAGACAAATTCCACTGTGTCTACTTATTTCAATTTCAAGATTTTACTGAAAACTCATATTTTTGTTTTCATATTGACCTTTTTGTTTTTCCAAATAGCGTAGAATATTCTCTTTTGACATATTCAAAATATATGCGCTTTATCAAGTTTCGGCTTAGGCTACTACTGATAAGAGTTTACATTAGAAAGATTTGCTGGGGAATACCACCTTTTAAATGTGTTCTCTCATACATTTTTTACAACTCCAAAGTGAATAAAAGCTATGGATCCAAACGAGGAAAAAAATTTCAATGTTTTAACTAATCCGAAAGCAGAATCTAAAAACATGTTGCCTCAAACTGGTTATGTATCGGGCTTGAATGTCTTAAAAGCTTTCTTTTTTATATATATATAAATATAGAACAAGAAAAGATTCCATTTTCTTGGCGTCCCAAATAAAAGAAAAAGGCTTAACCCTGTACTTGGTAAGTTCTTTTGTAAGGACTTTTTTTTATAATATTTTTCATTGAGGACTTCTCGGCCATTTTTGTATTTCATTGGTAAATTTATAAATGTTTAGATATATTCGCTAGCTGAACGATCTATATACTTACTCGATGCACTTTTTAACGCTCTTTCCAAATATACTAATAGCTATCCATGCAAATACAATTTTGAGTGAAAAACTTGTTCCTTATTATTTATTGCTTTAAAAACGAAGTTAGAAACATAACATTCAATTCTACATCTAATGCTAAGTTGGTATTTCAGAGTAATGATGTAAGACATTTTTTATTTTTTGGGCATTTTTTGGAATGTATATTTCTTTTACAAGTAAAACAAAGACAAAAACATAGCATTTGATTCGAAATCTAATACTAGGTTGATATTACAATCATCTATTCCACATTTATGGAATTTTTTTTATAAAACATATCTCTATAAATCCAAACCCCAGCCCCCTTAAGCACCCTCAGATGCACCCTAGGCTATATACAAAGGTTTGCTGATTTCGCGAATTGGTATAGTTTTTTTGTGCTTATTTCTCATCAACAATGGGCCCCATAATGCCAAATCAAGCCACTTTGAAAAAAAAAGAAAATGAGTAAATTTCTGAATATAGCCTAGGGGGAAGGCAGGGGCACAATTATGAATACAGTGATAATTAAATTTGAAAAGAATGCTGAATTATGGGATTAAGATTAAAGTTGAATTAAGATTTAAGGGAAATGAAAACTTTCTGGGAGGGTGCAAAGAGGGATGTTTTGAATATATTGGGATGGAGGAAGAGCGTGCGTAGCTGTGTTGACCTCAGGCGGCTTGATGCTGCCGTGGGATTTTAGTAGTAATAGTAGTAGTAGTTAAATTATTATTAATCTTTTGTTTATTCTTAGTTTTTGTTTTAATTTTGTCGGTTGAAAACAATATATCATTTTGCTCATTTTCCGTCAAATTTTATCAAGCAAATGCAATTTGTCCCATTCGTGCAGAAAAAACCCACCTATCTGAAAACAGGGGCGTAGTATACTATGGGGCAGAGAGGGGGGGGGACAACTGATCCTCCCAGGCCTCTCTTTGGCCCCCCCCCTCAGCTGAAATTTAATTTCGTCAAAAATCTTGTGAAAACTTACATAAGCTTGCATAATTTAAGAATCAACAGAAGCGGATTAGTCTTCTTTAGTATATATTTACCTTTGTAGTACTATAAAGTATCTTTATAGTACAATATAGTACTATATTATGGGGTCGACCCAGCTCTAAATGGGTAGCTGGAGAAATCTGGGGAAGGTATACAAGAAAGGTTTGCGAAAGCATTGGATGGCTGGCCCCCATCCCCCCATTGCACTTCCTGGCTGAAGGGCCTTGAGACGGAGATCAGCACGTCGATTTGGACCTTAAGGGTCTAGTGCCGCATCCTTTACTTTTTTTTTACCTTTTCTTGGTTCAAAATGGCTCATTTTTAAGTTTTTCCTGTCATTTTCACTTTATTTGGGAAAATTGGCTAAAAATTTGCCCCCCCCCTCCAGGATTTTGACGAAATTACGACACTGCCTGGAAACCCAAATTTATAAACTGTGAAGTTCCTTGAAAGTGGTCGCATAATAACACACTTATTTGCAACAAATGTTGTAATATCAATTTAGCATAAGATTTTAAATTGAAAGATTATGTTTGTTTTTTTATTGGCATTATTTCGTATTATGAACCAACTGTTGTCAAGTAAAAAAAGCATTGAAAAGCAACAGAATCAGCAAAGCTTTGTATATGGCCTACAGTAGTATCTGGTCCCAACATAAATAGAGGGCGGGGGATACAATTATCCCCGTAGCGACCATATTACTTGGAAACACAAATCGAATGGCTCAACTGTTTTGTTCTATAGCACTTAGTTCAGAATGGGAATCATTCCACGCATATACCCCAATTTTTATTCTGATCCCAAAAATCGATTTTATTAAAGCCATATCTCGGCACAGCTTTCTTTCGAATGGTTAGCCAGAGCTATTAAAGCCAGAATCAGTATAAAACGGAACATCTTTATCACTAACTAGAAAAACAAAAAATTGAAAAAAAACATTTTTAAGTAAATATGAAACTTCCGAGTCCCTACAGACAAGCCCTTCGATAAGTTAGAGGTCCCTTGGACCAATCTCGATAATTTTCCAAATTAACCTTGTGACCAGGGATGACCTCTTATGAAAAGCCACATGAGAAAATATGGAATTTTTTTCTCGTATTTTTATTTCCAATATACTATCCAAAGTCCTCGTTCAGTATAACCTGTACGTCAAATATCGCAAAAAAAAAATTAGGTACGAACCATCGTAGTCTAAGTATCCAGAAACTTCTAGAACCTTTATGCCAAGCCAGCCTGAATCTAACTGAGCTTCTCAAAGACTAAAGTGCCACTACTTTGAAAACCGGAAAATTATAACTCTATCACAGAAGTATTATCCTTATCCCAGATCATGACAAAAAATCATCCTTTGAAAAAAAAAAACTGGATTGGGCAACAGTCGTCAATTCGAAATCACAACTTCACAAATAAAAAATGATTATGGACAGAAGAAACGAAACGTGATACATAACATGCTTTAAATAAACCGTTGGGAACAGCAACATTTGTGTTGGTTCTTGGGCGTATGCATTTTTGGATGTATGCGCATTTTATTTCTCGACCATGATAGAGGGGGATAGAGAGAGAGATAGAGGGGGAAGATGGAGAAAGAGAGGAGGGGAGATAATTTTATTGAGAGATCGTTATTACATCAGTTCAAAATTTCAAATAAAAAACATTTTTAAAGTAATTGATAGCGATGATAAATATGAAAATTCACTTTGACCAACCAGATGAATTATTTTCATGGTAACAATAAGGGATATTCTTAATGGAAAACAATTACATAAAGAAGACGTCACCTGAACACGTCGACTGCACAAAAATCCAAACTTCACATGAGAAGCCTAATGCTTTTACACTGTTTTTGTTGGTCATGAGAATCTAGGACGTTGCCGTGAGTACGTCAATTTCAACGTTAGTATGAAAACAAAAAGGACTCAATGAATGTGAGCATAATCGTCATATAGTGTGTTCATGCGATAGCCGCCTGATTTTACACAATGCTTCCTATGCTTTCCTATGTACTCAATAGGAAATCAAATGCATAAATTGCAATGTTTTACCGAGCTGAGACACAATTTTTGGCAAGCACCAATGGTTTATTTGGTAAATATGTATACCTTTCTCTCTTAAAAGAATTATGAATCAATTATTGAACAACTAAGAAACCAGATACCTTTCCACTTTTAGTAAGTTATTACAACCAGGTTTCAATTTTATGACCTCCAGATTAACGTCAATACTAAACAGATGCGGAAGAGAGGAAAAAAGCGGTATCGGCCACTGAACCGACACTGCAGTTTAATAACGTGCAGAAACGCCATTTTTGGTACATAAACATCTAAGCTTTGGGAGGGAGACCGGTTTGTTCAAGGCGAGGAGAGTTCGGAGCATTAAAAAGTACATTTATGGCAATACTTTTTTGAGTTTTTATGCAAGGGCTGGGGGTTTGGATTAGTTTTACTGGAGAAAATCCTCTTTTCCCTCTCGATCGTCGAAGGACAGAACACATCACAGGCAAAACTCAGGTTTTGACCTCAGTCCATCTGTGATCATTTATTCGTTTGTATCAATTGGTTATGTCAGCAATATTATAGAACGGCTCATTTTCCAGTCATCCTACTTTAAAACATAAAATGTATTATTATTCTCCGTGGGAACCCCGGTAAATTGCACAAAATTTGATTACAGCACAGAATAGCTCTTGCAAGTTGCAACGACCAGCCTCTATGCAGAGATGCCGTCAAAGGCGTACGGTATAAATCGAGGGGCTGCCAACTTTCCAACACCTTATTTACATCTCGTGCACCATACGAGCAGCAAAGTTCATTCATGCGATACTTCAAGGGGTGTGAGCGGAGGAGAAGTTGTGTTAAATTTATTATTATTTGATGGCGGTTCGCGATGGAAATTGGAGAGGACAGGAGGCCACGCTGTATTTAGAGTGTGTAATTATTACGGGCCCAAACGTGCATCAATGCACAAGGAATTGAGTTAAGTGTATTTTTATATATATTTTTTTTTAATTAAAACCCATATTGAACTGAACTGAACTGTCCAAAAGCCACAGCAAACCCTCGATATGAACGCAAGTCCGAAAAAAATGCATGTTATATTTTCAATTTTCCCACTAAGAGTAAGGGGAGAATTCCCTCATTAATCTGTGTTCAATTATGTTCATACAACTGAGTGCCTTCCAGGTTTTATCCATTTTAACGTCCACAATTGCTGCGAATGCGAAGTAACCTATGGTGTAACACTGAGCTGACGTTAAAAGTATTCAATTTTTGCAAGTAAAACATCAAAAAGTTTTTCAACTTCATAACTGAATAGCCTTATATAGAAACTTGGAAATACCTAAAATGAAATTCTAAGCATATTCATAAGAATATGCGCCGATTATTCACCAAGCCTCGCTAAAATCCTGACGTTTTAAGGACTTTATACACTTCACAATCCCGGATAATTCATCTGTTTTTTAAAAACCTCCCTACCTTCAGAAAACTCCCTGTACATGTCTCTGGGAATGGAATAACGAGCCATAAGAGTTATCCTCTGCAGGCCAATGAATGAATATTTTTAACCCGCAAATTATTTTGTAATCGCAAAAATTACTTCAAACTTTGGAAACGAAAAAAAATACTATCCTGCTTGAATTTTAAAACGTTACGGAATTTATGACGTCAATCACAAGTGTCGGTGATTGCCAATACAAAAAAAAATAATAATAAAAAATAAAGAAAAACAAGCGTAACTTGTAACTTCCTTTTTTTTAAATCTTTACAAAGTGTTGCTTCATTTCACTATTTCGAAAATTCACGACATTGACATTTAATTTTCTAAAATAGGCCTACAGATTACTACACAAGAAACAAGATTCTAAACGGTAAGACAACCTAAAAATAATTTTCATTTTCTTCTTTTTTAATTAATGTGTGAAGTTTTTAAACAATGAATGAGACAATTTTATATAATTTATGATGATACAAGCTATCGAAATTGTCCTTCACCATCAAATCATAACATTAAAGAAAGTGAAACGATGCACAGAACTGAAAACCCCCTTCAAATTTGTGACAGAACATCAACCCTCTGATCTTTAAGTCCGCATCAATTTATCAATAGATCACCCCAACGGTAAAATTAAACTCGATATTGGGCACTAAGGGATCCGAGCAAATATTTGCAGGCCTATGCAAAAAGAGGCGTTGTCAAGATGAAAGGGTCGACTCAGTTCCTGAATTTAACCATATATACAATTAACCTAGCAACAGAAACGAGTTGGCTGCCTCGAAGCAGACGTGCAGATTTTTCTAAAAAAATTTTTGGGGGGGTGGGGGTGATAATTTAGGAAACACCATCTTGTTGTTAAAATAGTGATGTAGTATTTGTTCTATGTACGCTAAACACAGGTCACTCAAAAGACCATAATTATTTTATTTAAAAGTTATTATATCGGGTTTAAAAAAAAAAAAAAAAAAAAAAAAAACAGCAAAAAACCTTAGCCTATTACCATTTATTTTCGAACAAAGGATTCTAAGAATAAGACACATTTCCTTAGAGGACATCAGTGGAAAACAAGTTGAACTTACAGAACTCTTTGCGCATAAATCCCTATTCCCCATATTAAACCCCGTGTTACTATGTGAACACAACTGACAGTACTGACTTCGGAACAAAATCCTGAATCATTTTCCCCAGCAAATAAATGTCTTAAACCTAAACATATTTGTCGAGGAACTTTTTAAGATCCAAGACTTTCTTTGGCACCAAAGTATAATCACCTACGGAACAAGTACTGACAAAACTCTCCAAAAGTGACCCCGCGTACCTCAGCGCCTCTAGACGCAAAATGTTGTACTACTTAATCGCTCCGAGCCAAAGTACTTTGCTCCGGCCAATAATTATGCTAGAGCGTGATTCAGGCAACGAGTGACCGGGATGAATTATGTAACTACGGTTTTAAGTGGCCAGGTTCGCATAGGTATACAAAGGGTCACTTTTTTTGTGTGGAGAGGATAGGTTTTGTCAGTACTTGTTCCGTAGGTGATTATACTTTGCTTGGCACTAAAACAGCACAGGGTCCTTTATGTTTCACATAGCTACACTGGAATACGGCATTCTAAACATTGAAACACTAGTATGAAAACTCGCAACACCAAGCTGCATGATATATTTTTGTGCTTAAATTTTATTCACCCATTGTTTTCCGAGCGTATTAATTCAACACAAATTGATTGAATACAAAAATGTATGGTCTTTTCGACTTAAAGTGCGTAGAATCTAAAATATTTCGAAAGGCGTGTTTATCTGACATGTCATACAGATGGGGGAGAGTCCAAGCACCAGGTTTACCCCCCCCCCCCCCACGAGTTGTAAGAAATTATATAGACATGAATTTTTCATTTATACAATGGAAGGAACATTTCCCCGTAGTTGAATACCCATCAAAAAATGGCATGGCCACCCTCCCCTCACCAGAAAATTAAAATAGCTACGACCCTACGAGTATTCTGTTTCAAGTTATAAAAGCATATTTCTTACTTTAAACTGCCTAAAACCAAAAATCTGGGCATTTACAGTGAAGTTACCAGAAATGATGGCAACAGCCATCATAAAATGATAGCTACATTTTGTTTCGAATTGAAAAGCAATTGAAATTAAGAAATATTACGGTTTCCCATTTAAAACTAACTGATGATGCATGACCAATTACAGAATATAACGCGTCTTGAATAAAAACGTGACGAGTGTACAAATCATGTTTTAATGTTACAAATTTGACATCAATTAGAAAAAAGGGTTGGGTTATGGGTATAACAAGTTGAAGGAGGATCTTCTTTTTTTTGCACAAGCATTTCTGGAACTGAAAACTAATGCGAACAATAACTCAACAAACGTACTTGAAAATGTCAGCCTGCACACAAAAGAGTAGGCAACAAGACATTTATTTGAATATATGGAGATACGGAGGCGAATATACGAAAACAGAAAATATCGGCGGAACATCTGAAAATTAGCTTGCATCATACAGAAATCACGAGATATTAAAATTTGGCCGAGGTCCATCTGGATACGATCCTGCAGGGTGAGATAGTCCAAAGAATCGCCCTAAAAAGGATCTGAAAATTCTATTCTAATTACAAAGTTTTCGCCACTCCTTTGGAAAGTTTCTTTAACATCCCCCTCATTTAAAAAAATCAGCTCTTTGTACCTATGGTTTTGATCATTGATGTAAATTAGAAACATATACTTAGATGTAATAACACAAACATTTGAAAGACTTTGAAAACATGCTCCTGTAGCCATCGCAGAGCTCTGGCATAGGCATAGGTCAGAGGTCAAACGCATAGGCATAAGGCATAGGTCAGCGGTGTTTTCCCTTTGGCAAAATTTGCTGAATAAAAACGTATATTTAAATAAAAAAATCGTTACGCAACAATTTAAAGTGAAGTGAACATTGACTCTTAATTTACTCAAGATGAGTCACCACTTTTGCTGCAGGTATAGTTGATGCATGTCGGATGCCGCAAAATTGCTCATCCCTATCGGCCAACAAGCAACACAAACAAAATCTCCGTCGGAAAAATCTCTAAACGTAGTGCATCCACCGCGGTTTGCAAATACGAATGGCTTGAATTAACAGCGGTTTTTTTCGTATATTTTTGTTTTATTTTATAGTAAATTGGATTTTTATCCAATTAATGGGATTTTTTATCCAATTATTATTGGATTTTATTGGATTGGATTATAGTTATTTTTGTTAATATATGGAGAATGGAAACAAATTTCAGTAATTTTTTCAACAGAATTCCAGCTTCATATATATACATATATATATATATATATATATGTTTGGTTCCGCCTATGGTCTATTGTAGGCTAGTAGACAATAAATGAGATGAACATTTACGTATTCCCACTAATCCCTGATTTTTTTTTACGTATCAGCTACCTTCTTTTATGTTTTTCTTCTTGTTTTTAAACCCACTCTCGCAATTGATGTATATTTCCAAATGCTGAGCCTCGTCATCGACGCGCGATTAAAGCGGCGAAGGTGAAAAGCAATTTTCAGAGGTCCTCCATGGCGAATGGTGGAGGGAAAGCCCCTTCCTTTAAAAGAAAAGAAAACAAAACAACAAAAAATTAAGAATTGTTTCATAGTTCAAAGCTTCAGAATGCGTTACCATGAGAAAAAAAAACACAATTTGAAAAACTGCAGAAATTACTATGAATAATGAAATGAAACCGAAAAGAGATATTACGATGAAGCAAACTCAAAACGAACAGAAATTACTTCGAATAAAGTGTAACCGCCTTTCAAATCCCCCAAAGGCTAGAGTGTCATTTGAACTTTACTGAAAACTAAATAGATTACTTATAACAAAGCACAGTTTATAGAATTACCCAGTAAGTTTATCGCAGATCATTTCTGGTCTTCATTCTCGGTACGAACAAAAAGCTCCTCCCACTTATTTCTACATTAGCGGGTTAGTCTGTTTCCGTCAATCAATGAGAAATGGTTACAAAGTGCATTATTCATAATAGCACGTTTCCACTTGTTTTGTGTCCAAGAGAAATCTGACTTGTCTACCCGTGAAAAGATCTAATGCCGCTTATGTTTATATCTGCAAAAACGTTCCCTGGAGCACTCGCACCTTGGTCCGGGTTTTTATAATGGGTGAGATAGGGTATGATCATACTGCTAATTCTATAAACTGTGTAACAAAGTGAGGATAATAACTTTTTTTTAAGTAGAACTAAATTAACTGTCTCAAGCCTTCAAGCCTTCTGGTTTGAAGATTTTCAAAGCTGTAGCATCATCATAAATTGCGTTAGCTTTTTTTCGCTTTAAGTCTGGCTACAGTGTGAATTGTCCTGTCAGTTTGTTTTAGTTATCATTTCTTCATTCATGATGATTTTTGCTGTCTTAGATTTAGCATTGCAGAAGCTAACTTCTGCTCAAGCCGAAATTTTAAATTCGCTCTATACAGACTGAAAAATCTTCATATAACTCTGATTTCAACAAGGTATGCCACGCCCAGCATTTGTGAAACATACACTTAATATGTTTTGATTTTTGATCTCTAAATGTCATTATTAACTTTAGATTTGTAGTTAGCAAGCTCAGACAAATCGTTAGAAACCAATTTAGACGGAAACGAAAATTCAGTAATGAAATATGTACTTAGTATCCTTTGATATGGGACAGTCATAATGTGATCTTCAGGAATTTCAATGGTTAGGATTTAATCATTCAGGACTATTCCCTAAGTAATCCCTAAATTTTTTTTTTTAGCCGAATTTACGAACGATCTGGAGTAAAAAGGAGAACAACATACTTAGTTTTTTTCAGATTTTATAAGAAGCTTGAGGAGACACGTGCTCTAGGACCTTACCTATGGTTTTCCAATCATACAAATTTTACGATTATATATATATATATATATATATATATATATATATATATATATATATATATATATATATATATATATATATATATATAGCCTACTAACTTTATAAGTGAGGAATAATTGTGTATGTATTTATTTTTTCTTGAAACGGCTCTATATTTTATCGGGAAAATTGGTAACCTGAGATATTCTCGCCTAAAAAAACGATCTAGATAGGTCAAAAGTTTGAGAAAATTCGTTGAAAAGCCTCAATTTTAGAAGAAAAAAAATCTCTGTGAGTGACGTCATTTTTATATACATTAGTATTGCAATGAAGTTGTCACACTTATCACACTTAAGTGGAAAAATTGAAGATTTCCATGCATGGAAAAGTTAACATTAAATTGCTTAAAGAGCAATAAATTGGTAATTGCAAAAATATTTGTATATATTTTGACAAGGAATTTTAACAATTCAAAAGCCTTAAAAAAGAAAACGAAAAGTTTGAAGCTTAGCAGAAATCGTTGTTGGAAATTGGACTTGCTTCAATAATCAAACATCTTTGAAAAGACCCAGCATGAAAAGACATTAAATTGCGTAAAGAGCAAAAAAATGTTAATAGCAAAAATATTTGGGCTTATTTTAACAAGAGATTACAACAATTCAACAACTTTAAAAAAGAAAACGAAAAGTTTTAAGCTTAGAAGAGATCGTTGTTAGAAAAACATCATTACCGAATTTCTTTTTATATAAGTATACGCAATGTCTTTTTAAGACAAGAAAAAAAAGTTGAAATTTTTTTAATTCAGTTCAGAATCGCTAAAGTTATTATGTAAACTGCAAAAATATTTACGGTGCCTGAGCAATAATGTTTTGATTCAAATAAAAATACCTAAAAATGTTAAATCAGTTGTTTTTTTTTTTTTTAGATAAAATCAACTCGCTAACTGATTAAGCTTACAGGTTTGAACATAACCAGTTATATAATGTCAGTAGAAAGGCCCAAGAAACGAAAATTTGCAATTGTTACAAATGATGATTCTCTATTTCGACAAGGGATTACAACAATTCAAAAACCTTAAAAAAGAAAACCAAAAGTTTAAAGCTTAGTACATATCGTTGTTAGAAATCCGACTTGCTTAAATAATCAGATATCTTTGAAAAGACTGCAGTATGAAAAGACATTAAATTCCGTTACCAGCAAAAAACTGGTAATTGCAAAAATATTTGTATATATTTTAAAACGGGATTAAAACAATTCCAAAACCTTAAAAAAGAAAACCAAAAGTTTGAAGCTTAGTAGAAATTGTTGTTAGAAATCCGACTTGATAGAATAATCAAATATCTTTGAAAGGACTTCCGCATGAAAAGACAAGTTGGAAGCTTAGTAGATCAGAAGCTGTGTGTGTGTGTGTGTGAAGCCTCTGTTTTATAGAGGCTACTTTCATAGTTTGGGACTCTTACCCCAGGGTCAACACTCGTCATGCGACTTTCGGAGGAACATTTATGGATCTTTCATCCTTTCACAGTAAAATTACTTTCTTCAAAGTTGGATCTAATACCACCTTGGCAATACAGGCAGCTTAGGGCGTTGAAGGGGCGTCAGGTTGTTCCCCAATTGGTTTTAGAGGACCCAGAAAATTTGCTTTTCGCTTCAATGAGCCTTCCCTGAATGAGTTATATAAATCAAATACTATTCAAGAAATATACACTAAGTGCTTTTATTTTGCACTCATACCATTAATGGTTCTTTCACACTACGCCATAAGACCTTTCACATCAGTACAACGTAAGACTTTACGTTACGTTATGTAATCTTACGAAACAAACAGCAAATTTTGTCTGTAACGTAGGCAGTGTCAGGAAGACTCGAGCTCAACTTAGAATTTCACTATTAGGTTAATGAAAAGTCAATACAACAGCAACAAAATGGAATTCCTAGATTTTGCAACTCTTCCAATAAAACCTTTCACGCTTGATTAGAGCTTAAATCTCCACCTCCATTCCATATTTTTACTTTTAAATAGTTTGATTGTGATAATTTTAGATGATAATTCTGATGGTTTTACGGATTTATACGATAGCTTAGTGTGAAAGGACTTATCTAAGTATGAAAAGTTTTAATTGATATAGAACGTTAACCTTAACCAATTATCATAGAAAATTACGTTCGCAGTATGAAAGCCCCTTAAGAGTTAATCAAGTAGGTTAAATTACTGATGTGAGTTGACACTAAATCTAAAAAAAAGTAAAAATTGTACATGGCCAATTGAGCTTCTGAAAAGATCAGGTGGTTTTGCGAATTCCTACTTTTTTTCCTCTTAAGGAATACTATGCCTTTGGGTTTTACCGCTTACCAATATAACTAGACTACAAAGCAGGATGTTAAAACGTCTAAAAAGTAATTCTAGTTCCGAATATTGGAGCGAATATAAAGCTTGGTTTTAGATATAGAAAACTTGAAAATACGATGTTTCTAAAAACTACCCATAAAATGGCGGACCTGACAAAGAACAAACAATACTTCGACCAAATAAAATCTTGATTTGACATGCTTGGCAAGTGATGTAAGCCATATTTATTTGCTAAAGAAAAAGATATTCAAAAGGCAAAAACAAAAATATGACATGACTGAAAAAAGAAAGATATAAACGAAAAGGACGGGGCCCATTCGAAAAGTATGATGATCCACAAAAATGGAAACCTACTAAGAAATGCCGATTTTAAAGAGTTATCGCTTCCCATTGGAGGACGGAAAAAACTTAGCATTGTAAGTTTATATTAAAGCTTCAGAATAAATAATAAAATTAATGATTTGTGACAGGCTAGCCTAGGCTGAGAATCTCCATCATATGAATTTAATTTGTATATTCACGCGTGTGAACTTCTACCTGGAAAATCTGATCTTACAAGTAATTACATAAAAATACGGTTATAGGCCTATAAGTTATTTCGACAATCGACAAATACAAACAGTGGAAAAAGACGCACAAGAGGAATCTTTCCCATTTCCAAAGGGTTGCCAACCTTCATAAATGTCATGCACAGTGTCATGCATAGAGGAAGAGTTGGTGCTCACAGATGTACACTTCGTGGCGAAGAATGAGCAGTCTTTTCCCGTTTCTCTAAGAAGGTGTCTGGATATTGGACTCAGGACTGCACAGATTTATCATGTTTCGGTTAAACAATACAAAAAAAAAAAAAAAAAAAAAACTACTGTATTCCACATCCTGGAACTAAAGAAACTTCCTCATTTAAAAATAAACAAAAAAAGAAACCATAGAAGTAATTCTCTGAAAAGAAGGGAAATGCAGCTAACCGAATTAACGTCGAAAAGCTCAAGGAATTCATTAAACAAGACTTATTTCTGTGACGTAAAAGAAACTACGCGGCTAAAGTCCTGCACATGAGGATGTTTGTTTAGCTCTTAATACATCACAACAGACTGGAGGCCTAAACTATTTAAATTTGGATACCAAAACCCATTTTAGATTCAATGCCACTCACAACGGACAGTAACATGTTTTATGCATCGATTTTGTATGTCTTGAGAACTATTTTTCTTTATGAAAAAAAAAAAAAAAAAAAAAAAAAAAAAAAATCGGACATATTTAGTTTTCATTTCAATCATGGTTGCAGCAGTAGCTGAAAAACGGAATTTTAATATCAATAGATACATCAAAAGAATCGGATTATTTTGCTGATTCCCAATATATAAGATTTATCAAGTTTAGGCCCATTAAAAGTTACGAGCCTGAGAGAATTTGCCTGATTTTTGAAATAGGGGAGAAACCCCTCCTAAAATTAAAGGAATCTTAATGAAAATACAACATCAGATTCAGCGTGTTAGGGAACCCTACTGTAGAAGTTTGAAGCTCCTATCTGCAGAAATGTGAAATTTTGTGTTTTTGCCAGAAGACAGATCACGGATCCATTTTCATTTCTCTTTTTTTCCAGGGGTGATCATACTGTAATAATGGTCCTAGAAGATCGGGAGAGGGTGCATTCGAAAGAACGTTAAAATTTCTAGCGACCAAAAAGATTGGAGGGCAACTGGGCCCACTCCCAAGCCCACTTTTCCCTAAAAATTATCTGGTCAAAATCTTGAGATAGCCATTTTGTTCAGTATAGTTGAAAGATCAAATAAATGGGTTTTTAGCTGTAAAATGACCCCCCACAGTTCGTGGGGAGAGGCCTTTAAGTTTTGAAATTCGCCCATTATTTACGTATAGAATTTTTATTGGGAAGTATACAGAAACTATTTTTTTTGGGGGGGGGGGGCGTGGATTTCTATAGGGAGAATCTTCCTCGAAGAGGGAAATTTCTGCGGGAGGGGGGGGGGTGAATATTTCAGAGGAAATGTTACACTGGGGAGGTTTGACAGAATTACTATACGAAATTCTTTTTAATTGTCTTACATTCTCTTTATCAATTTTTTCTTGTGAAGATGTTCCGGGGGAATTATAAAAGGGCTTTTTTCCGCGTGTTTTGATTTCCAGGAAATAATTTCCACGGAAGGGGGTATTACTGAAGTGATCGAGAAACCGATTAGAGATTAAAGTCTTATTCAAATGAAAGAATGCTAAGGAGAAATTTTCAGGCTGAATCGTCCGCAAGCTATTTTACAGGGAGGGGGGATTCTTGATCATAACATTCCTTGACTTCCCAAGTTACCAATTAGAAACAAACTGCCTAATTAGAAAATATATTGAAAAATGATATGCATCAGTAAATCCCAGAGAAAAGAGACATCTTTTTATGTGAATTTATTTTGAGTATCAATCACTAATTTGATAAAGATTACCCATTTGGATTCAATATCACCAGAGCAATATTTTTTCAATATTTAGAGCTGGAACTTGAACCTTTTTTCAGAATTTGATATCATACAATTTTCCTCTGGTGAAAATTTCCAACTTTAAACCCCCTACAGGCAAACCCTCCTCTAAACCTGGAGCATTCAAACTTTTTTTTTATCACAAGAAGTGTTAAAATCCTCGGGGAGCAATTTAGAAAATATTGATTTAATAGCCTAGTGTTTTGTACTTAGAGAGCGACACTTAACATTTTACGTCTCTAAATGAGGTACATTTGCACCCTCAAAGCACAACTAGAAGAAGAGGAGTCATGAGAATCCCCTCTCCACCAATGTTTACACGTGTGTATCCATGATTTGTGCAGAAGTGTATACAGATTTGTCCATACGTGACGTTTATTCGTCATCTTCGCTGGCACTTGAACATTACACGACGAAATTAACGGAATATTGAACCACTAAATCCCGTTTTTCAGCAGCTATGATGTTACTTCCGTTTCACTTTTTTTAAATCTAGGAATATGCTCATGTATAAATTTCTCGGTTGCTATGTACTCCAATTCGTATGTACTCATGAAATCCCAAAGGACTTGCAACACAGCTCTTAATACATAAAGATTTATATTTAAGAAGATCCAATTTAAGGCTAATTCAAAAAGAAAAAAAGGCAATAATCTTGAAATGTTTGTTCAAACCACAACATGATTACTTTAAAATTAGATAATCATTCAATACTTTTCAGCTAATTGAATAGTAAATTTTGCATAAATAGGCAGACAACGTAAACATATAGTAATTGTATCAAAAATACAATTTAGATCTAGAATCCAGAACTTTCTGCACTTCAGCACACTTAATTATTTAAGTGTTACACTTAATTAATTATTTCATTCGAATGGGATGCCCTTAAATAAATTGGAGGAACTCCACTCTAGAGCAGGTATGTTGAACTAAATAATTTAGATAGAATTGTGCTTCAATAGGAAAACAACAAGTAGCACGTTAGCTACTTGAAATTAACGTTAGGTGATCACCCAATGTCAAGGAAAAGCACTCAAAATCAATATTATATCCACAGAATACCCGAAGACAGGTCAGGTTGTTTAATACACAGATATCCATACAACTCACCAATGAAGTCAAAACAACTCTTCTATTGCCTACCTCGAATTTCGGAACTTAAATTAAAATTGCGGTTGTGACAAGTGGAGAGAATAGACGCCTAGACATTAATCCTCACCATCACATCTTAAGATCCTTTCTCCATCGAGACTGATATGAAGGACTTAAACCGTATATACTGAATAGTAGTCTAAAAATTCACTATTTTTGTATTTTGACCGTCTCTTCCAGAAAAATCCTCTCATCCCCCCCCCCAGGGTAAGACCATCATTCAACTACGATGTAGGGGAGAAAGCATTTGTACGTTGAAAGCTACAGTCCTAATTTAATATTTTTCAATTTTCTTCCAAGTCAAATTCCAAGTTAATATTTTTCTGATTAAATCAGATAAGTTCATTCAATAGGTGGCAAGTTATACGCAAAATTAAACGACTTTTGAAATACTCATTTACAAAGAAAACCTATCCCCCCTCTCTTTAATCAAACGCTCTGTGAATCTAAACAAGTATTTTAGTTCAATAGCGATTTTTAATCCATAAACGTAACTTTTATCCAAAAATTGAATTTTTTTTTCAATGTTTGTACTTTTTACCGAAGGAAAAAAGGTAAACCAACATCGAGCTCCCACCCACGACCCTGAGATGAAGAGCCGGACGCTCAACAGATTAAAGTGGATACAACAGATATGTGTATATACATAAATATATATATATATATATATATATATATATATATATATATATATATATATATATATATATATATATATATATATATATATATATATATATATATATATATATATATATATTTATGTATATACACATATCTGTTTGAGCCTCCCCCCGCCCCTCGCAAAACGAACGAAAAAAGGGTATAAACAAATTTTGATACGTTTCTTGTAAAACAGCCTAGAAAAGAATATTTCCCCCCGAAAAAATACCTTGGAAATGCCCTTCGCAGTATACAAATAGATTTACCGAATATAAAAGGGTTGAAATAAGAAAAGAAATTTCGAGCATTTTCTTCTTCTATGAGAAGTTTAACCAGTAATTCCAAAAACAAATTTTTAATTTTAATTTTATTTAACAATTCTACCACCTCCTTGTATAACACAGCGGGCAATCGAAACATCGACAGTTTCCGACACCCTTTGCGCCATCACAGGCGCCAGATCTTCATCCCTTATCATTGTTCGTTCGGCGCAAAAAAAATCCCCTAAAGGGATATCGGTACCTCAAAACGTGCAAACGTCAAAATTTCTTTTTTTTTTGCAAAAGAACCTATAGAATTTTCAGATCTGTTCCATAGTCCATATTAATCTCTAAACTAATTTTCAAGCAGTTTGCTAAAGGTGCTGGAGGTGGACACTGTGCGAGGCTACAGTACTGCGAGGTAACAAAATCCTTTCCCCATTTTTTTCTTTGGCTTGCTACACGAGTTCGATTAAATAGCAAAGAAAGTAGTGACCCAAAAGCAACTGTTCACCCAAATTAATTGGACATGATATAATGTGAAGTGAAGATCCCCTCCCTTTAAAATACACTAGAATACAACTAAACAAAACACGGGGGACCCATGATAACACTAGCACTGTAATATATATATTTATATATTATATATATATATATATATATATATATATATATATATATATATATATATATATATATATATATATATATATATATATATATATATATATATATATATATATATATATATATATATATATATTTATATATGTATAATTTGCTACCTTATAATGTTTAGAAAAGAAAATAATAATACTTGCTGTCACGATATTTTATGTGTGAATTTATTGCAAATTCTTAAACCACTAAATACTTTTATATCAACAGCTTATCCATGACCAAGCAGCACCAAACAAATAATTTATTTGTAATAAAAACACTGAAGTTATAAGCTGACTGCGGTTTAGAGGCAAAGATAAAAACATTATTGGCACACTACACAAGTCCACTATCAAGGAGAATCTTTCTCTACATTACTGATCTAGAACAAGGTACCATACCGCTTTTAAAAATTAGTGTATTTAAAATGAGACCATCGCAAAGCAGCTCTGCTACAACCTACCCCTACAACCACTAAGATACGAGGTACTACGTGTGTTAGAGGGAATAATTCTTATATTTGGCGGAACCTGGCACATCAAAATAATTTTGCTTTTGAGCTAAAACTTTCTTACGTGATCCTGAACTCTTCATAGGTGGACTTAGTTCCATCTAGACCCCCTAGCTAAGCTACTATCTACCACTGAAACAGAGTGCCATAGGTCAAAATAACCGTGTATTTTAGAGGCACTAGGGCCATATCAAGGAACAATGAAGTTAGTGAAAAAAGACAAAATAAAACTACTGGCCAAGTGAAGCTGTTTGTTCCTTAATTTTGAATGATTCACTTTTTCTCGAGCATAATTGTGAACAGGAGAATGGGATAATTTTTTCCACACTCCTCCCCCCTCCGCAGAAAGAAAATCTAAAATATCCTTTTTGGATGTCTCATACTACCCTGGAATGAATGGTCTGAAAACTCTAAAAATATTGACTGCTCTCCTAGTGTATGTGAATATTAGATTTTGATCCAACTTTCAAGAGTGACTAAGGAATTGGGAAAGAGTACGGGCCTCTTTGTCCTATCTTTTTCTATCCGGTGTCCTAGCGATGTTAAGTCTATAGTCCAAATTCAGTAAAACCAATTGTTGACAACAGCGACTAAATAGCGTGCTCGTATATATAGGTGGAAAACAATTCCATCTATATCTACAAAATGATTTTTATGAGGCCTTTCCTCATCTCGTGAAAACTTTGTTACGACTTCAGGTATGTCTATTTCGTTTATAGCCTATAGGTTATCCTCACTGGGTTCTACATTGCCCACTTAATAAGATAGACAAGTAGCATTTATCTGCGCACCCTAGTTGACAAGGATCTAATCACCAAATCGATTACGTAACTCAATTTAGTAGCACTTTTTTGTATAAAATTATGATGTTTGTTTGATTTAGTCTTTTTTCAACCTAGTGGCAATAAATGCCTATAATTCCAGCATTTGCAAAAATTTGGAGCACTTCTTTGGCTGTAAAATGAAGTGATATAATCCAGTTGTAGTGATAGCTCTAGTAAATATTGCTATTTTCCCTCCGACTTTTGAAGTTCTACCAAAAAGTGATGTTTACCTGTCGACAAAGAAGATTGCTTCATCATTCGACAGAGAAACTATCCGAAAATTTTTCACTGTCGTCAAAACACGACAAAAAATCGAACGCAAACATTTTTTGTCGTGTGGAAAGAGCTATCACATCGAAAGAGGTTATACTTTATTATAGTCCACTGAGCTGCACTTTGAGTAAAACATAAGCTCTAAAATGCCGCAAAGGATAATATTCTTTAAAGGGACTGGATTGTTCCTCCATAAAAACTCTCTGCCTGTACCCAATGACGGGAGAACACCATAGATGTGACTTCAACAGGTGAAAAGAAAACCGTCTGGAGTTTTTCATCAAGAACACTCACACTTATATAATCCATTTATGATCTAACGATAGATTTTTTTTGTAATTAGTTACTTGTCAGTTTTATAACACGAATGAAACGCTGCCAAATAACAAAAGGTAAATAGAAAAAACTAAAAACGTTTGAATGGAAGCATGAAATTTGTAACTATACGTCGAGCATCGAAGATACCAATCTGGAACAAGAACATTTGCAATATAAGTGTTATTCACTTGTAAATGGGTTCATTCCATGAAACAGCTCATAGAAGATGAGTTTCTTGAATTAGAAGCTTTAATGATTAAAGTTAACCAAATAAATGCTGTGCCATTCTTAAAGTAAGCATTTCACAGTGTGGTTCAAGCTCAATATTTTTCAGTGCATTAATGAACTAAATTCTTATTGATTCAATGGCCGATAGATGTCCGCAGATTCAATCTCTCAATACGATAAATTCTGTATAAGCTACACTGAACCAAATCCACGCGACAATGTTTAGTTTATTGTCCTCAGCTTTAGTATAGCCATCATAGTTTTCATTGAGAAATAGTATTGCAGTTGGCATGATTATGAAACAAGGAATTTTCAATAATTAGAAAACCCGTTAGGAGGTCTACATGGTCTGCATTTTCTACCTGTCAAGTTCTATATGGGAGCCCCTTCCTTATAAAAGATTGATGGCCGACCTTTCCAAGGGGGCGCCAACTTTCCGCTACCTAGAGTACATCTCAGAACGCCATGTGTGCCGCAGAGTTCTACTACACCTGGCAAACTTTCGCCATATTGGCACGCGCCACCTGGTGTTCTTGATTTCAGAAATGGGGCAATCCATCAGACTTTTCATTGATTGCTTGAAAACCACCGTTTTGATGTGTATGATTTATAGCCTTTTTTTGTACTAAACAAAGGTTTCAGGTGATAATTTTCTTTTCTCAATATTTCCCAGGGGAGATCTACTATAAATTCATGTGCGTGTGCGTGCTTACGACGATTTACTGGTCATAGAACATTATAATCGTAAGAAAGGATTCAATTACAGCAACCCAAATCCGGGAGACTACCTCAAAAGTGGTTGTTTTGCACTTGGTTCACTTTTATGACCTCAGTTTTGTCATAACAAATCTCAATGATAGTAGCACCACTTTAAATCAGACCTCGGAAAAGACATTGCACCAGGATCTTGGTACGTTGATACAGTTTAAAGCGATCTAAGTAACTTCACCGCCCACTCAAAATTATTTCAAGAAAATCCAGTTGCAGCCTTTCTAAGTACAATCAACTTTAAGTGACCGCACCCAAAATTGACAATGCTTGTATGTATTCTATCCAAACGACCTTAACTGGGCTGGCAGTTCCACAACCCTTCCGCGTTCCGATACCAGAATCATACAAGTGATACTGTCATATATAAAATCAAAAATTAACTTTATTTTCAAGGTTTTCAAAACATTTGCCAAAATCGGGAATTATTCTTTTAAAAAAAAACACTTGATTTGCGATAATATCTAATCTTCTTTGCTATCCGTTTCAACTGATCCGCAACACCCTGTTTCTTTCTTGTTTTCGCATGCGTTCTGATTAAACTTGACCCTAGCTAAAATTGAAGTGTAACGTCAATTTGAAATAAAAAAGGAAAAGGCGTCAGCTCTTATAAAAGACACGTTTCTGGTACAAATACTTCTTCTATTAGTGACTGTACCAAGGCCATGAAAGGTAGCAAGTGCGAATTCAATGACAGAAATGTACGTTCTATCACACAGTTCGTGGTAACGAACTGTAAGTAAGGAGTGACCCGGCTCAATGGTAACCGAAAGTCGAAAAAACAGAATTTTGATACCAATAGATACATCAAAAGAATCAGATTTTAATTCTGATTTCAAATATATAAGTTTCACCAAGTTTAACCTTACCCGTCAAAAGTTACGCGCCTGAGAAAACTTGGCTGATTTTTGAAAAAAGGGGAGAAGACCCCCTAAAAATTATAGAAACTTAATGAAAGTCATACCATCATATTCAGCGTATCAGAGAACCCTGCTGTACAGGTTTCAAGCTCCTATCTACAAAAATGTGGAACTTTCCATTTTTGCCAGAAGAAAGATCACAGATGTTTTTTTTTTTTTTTTTTCAGGGGTAATCGTATTGACCCAGTGGTCCTAGAATATCGTAGGAGGACTCATTGAAACAGAAATTAAAAGTTCTAGTGCCCTTTTTAAGTGACAAAAAAATGGAGGGCAAGTAGGCCTCCTCCCACGCTCATTTTTTTCTCAGTCACCCAATTAAAATTTTGAGATAGCTATTTTGTTCAGCACAGTCGAAAATCCAATAAATATGTCTTTTAGGATGACTTAATCCCCCAGAGTTCCCAGGGAAAGGTCTGGAAGTTATGAACTTTGCTCATTGCTTACATATTGTCTTGGTTATTGGGAAGTATACAGACATTTTCCGGAACGATTTTTTTCTGCCGGGGGGGGGCTGGAGGAGGGGGTTACTCGGGAGAATCTTTCCGTGGAGGATGTTTCTTTGGGGTAAGGGACATTTCTATGAAGGGGGCGCCGGATTTCCAAGCATTATTTAAAAAACGATCAGAAATTAAATTTAAAAAAAAATACGTTTTTTCAACTGAAAGTAAGAAGCAACATTAGAAATTAAAACGAACAGAAATTATAACGTATATGAGGGTGTTCTCCCCCAATTCAATACCTCGCTCTTTACGCTACAGTTTTTTTTTTTTAGTGCTTTCAAAAGAGCTATCTATTCTAATTAAACGGCCTTTGTGATTCAGGGGTTTGTGAATAAAATTTTTTTTTAACTTTTAATGTAAAGAGCGTGGTATTGACTAAGGGGAGAACCCCCTCATATACGTAATAACATATACGTAATAAATTAAAAAAACAATAAAAAAAACAAGTGATACGGCTCAATCGTTATCGAAACTTTTAAAAACGGAATTTTGATGTCAATAAATGTATCAAAAGAATGGGCCTATAATGCTGATTCTAAATATATAAATTTTATTAAGTTTAGTATTACTCATCAAAGGCTACGAGCCTGAGAAAATGTTCCTGATTTCTTAAAGAGGGGGGAAACATCCCCACAAGTGAAAGAATTTTAATGAAAATCCCACCGTCAGATTCAGCGTATCAGAAAACCCTATTACATAGGTTTCAAGCCCATATCTGCAAAAATCTGCAACTTTGTATTTTTTGACAGAAGAAAAATATACGAATGTAGAAGTTAGTTACATTAGTTAATTTGTAAATTACATCAAAAACGAATTTAGAGACAGCCATTTAGCAAAAGAAAAGTAAAATTTTTATGCAAATTTTGTTTACTTATTCAATGACGGTGATACAAAATAAAAGCTGCATTAACTAAAAAAAAAACGATCAGAAATTAAATAAAAAAAACAAGTTTTTTAAACTGAAAGTAAGGAGCGACATTAAAACTTAAAACGAATAGAAATTATTCCGTATATGAAAGGGGCTGTCCCCTCCTCAACGTCTCGCTCTTTACGCTAAAGTTTGACTCTATCTCACAAGTCTATTTTTTAAACAATAAAAAACTTTAGCGTAAAGAGCGAGACGTTGAGGAGGGGACAGTCCCTTTCATATACGGAATAATTTCTGTTCGTTTTAAGTTTTAATGTCACTCCTTACTTTCAGTTTAAAAAACTTGTTTTTTTTATTTAATCTTAAAAAGACTCAATACTGTTATCTGAGGTTAGATAGCAAGAATGTCTGCTTTCGTTAACAGATTTTTCTCTCATAACAACTTGAAAAAAAGGGATAGCAAGTTAGGAGATATATATTTTAAATTTCTTGAAAAGTGATTTTTCTTGAGGACAAGGGAGATCAATCAGGCGAACATAAAATGGAATTTGGGAAGACATATTAAAATTTTTTTTAGGAAAGCATGAGACACAATATTCTACATACTGGATGACCTGTTTTACAACTCGAAAAGTCCTACTAGGCTAACTTTACCGAGCTAAAACTATCAAATAGCAAAGAAAAAAGGTTGCAAGTTAGATTACTTTAGCCTATATACCTTTTAAAGTAAATAATAAACCCAGCTAGCAAAGAAATCTTACTGTTACTATATGATAGTTAGCAGTTACATAACAAAAAAAAAGAAGAATGAAAACATAGAGGTAGTTTTGATTAATTATTTGGTAAATCCTCTCGACAAATCTAAATTAGATACGTTTCGCTGCGTAGGATTTAAATAAACAAAGGATAATTTACTAGGCAGGAAATATAGACATTTGACAACGGGGCCGGCGTATTTCTCCCGGATAATCCCCGGTTTTAAAATTTCCCTTTGGAAAAGTTTCTCCAAGTGTGAAACATTCAGCAGTCAAAGGGAAATTAAGATAAATTTTAGAAGCGTATAACGGTACAACAGCTATTAAGAAGGGGGAGGGTCATTGTGTAGGCAGGGGGTGCCATATACCTTAAAGAGCGCATTTTAATGTCCGAATGGTCTAAATTGCCATGAACCTTCACATACATATAGGAAGGGGTATGAAGGGGGGAGGATATGAATTAACATCTCATCTTCTTTAAATAGACTAAGCCTGAATAAGGGTGTTGCGGGGTGATACTTCCCTTCTTATTGCAGAAATATATTTTTGAAATTTATTTTAAAGCTTCATTTAATTTGATTAATTTGCTTTATATTTCATAAAATTATATGCAATGAGATGTAAGTGCGCATTAGCCATTAAGAAGTCCTTTACCCTCACTCTTTAGGCTGAAGTCTTAAGCTAGGTGCCCACAGAAAGCGAATTCGCTGACGCTAGACGAATTCGTCGTCGTCAGGCAAATATTTTCAGCTTCGCGCGCCCAAAATTTGCAGTTCGTACCTTTCAACTCCGAGTCGAATTTTATTCGCACGATAGATATTCGCAAGACGAAATACAATAAACTTCTAAAAACAAGAAAATAGACACCCGGAACTTTCTTGATCGTTTCAGCTTATCTCTCCGACATCTTAAAGACAAAAGCAGTAGCAATCCAGGGCTTTTATTTCTGTCTTTTAGAAATCATATTTGAAATTTCGCGTTCTGTGAGGCATACCACGCGAATTCGCTGTCGTAATGCGAATTCACGTATTCGTCTGCAAAAAAATCGCTTTCTGTGGGCACCTAGCTTTAAAGTTCTTTCAAAATACTTCTTATCCAAATTCAACAGCCCTTGTGTTTGAGCAGTTTTTATTGAAAGAATTGTAAATAAAAAACCAAACTTTTGCGTTAAGAGCGAGGGCCAAGGAAGGGACAGAATCCCTCATATACGGAATAATCTCTGTTCGCTTTAAGTTTTAATGTTGCTCCTTACTTTCTGTTGAAAAAACTTGTTTTTTTAATATTCAATTTCTGACTATTTTTAAAATCACACAAGAAAATCTTCTTCCTCCCCTCCCCCGTATGAAATTTCCCTCTCCACAGAAAATTTTACCCCACATAAAAACCTCCCCCAAAAAATTCCGTGTTAACCCAATAAATAACACGTGAACAGTGGTCAAATTGCGTAATTACAGTCCTTTCCCAAAGGACTATGTAGGGTCTTGTCATTCAAAAGGCATAGTTATTAGATTTTTCACCTATACTGAAAGAAGCGGCAATCTCACAATTTTGATCTAATGTCTTCGGGGAAAAAGGGACGTGGGAGGGAGGCTTGTTGCCCTCCAAACTTTTTAGTCACTTAAAAAGGACACAATAACATTCGATTTTTGTTTGAATGAGCTCTGTCTCGGTCTTGTAGGACCATTGGTTCGATACAATCCCCTCTGAAAAAAAAACCGAAAGAAAACCCAAAGAAGAAACAAAACAACAAATACAAATTAAAGAAAAACAACAAATAAACAAAAACAACAAATTCAAATGAATTTACTGCAAAAAATTGTACATTACCAGTTTAATATAGCCTACATATCCTGATATTTATTCCTTAAAATTTTAATTAATTTTTGAATTCTTAAAGTTATAAAAGTGAAAACATTTAAAAGAATTTTTTTCGGTGAAGTACAAATTATATTCTGTCTTTTAGAAAGCATAGGGCTTAGGACCCAACCCAGAATAATTTCTGCTTGTTTTGAGATTAAGCTATACGAATTTCTATTTATTTTGGCTTTCATTTATTTACTAATGTTGATTTGTGGTAGTTGTATGCTTGGTAGATTATTTGATTCTATATTGGTTCATTTTTGGTTTAATGGAGTTCTTTACTTTTGTTTTGAAAAACTTATTTTGTGCAAAAAGTTGTTTTGATTAATTTCTGTTCGTTTTATATTGATAGTCTTTTTTCAGGGAGAAAGACTGAGCCTCTTCTGAAGTTAAACAACCAACCCTTCCATAAAAACTTTAAATACCACCTGGGCATAACTTACAACCAAGGCCGTATCCAGGGGGGGGGTTTACCCGGTTTGACCCCCCCCCCCGAAATTTTTGACCGAGTCGAAAATAAGTCGAAAATTAGTAAAACCTAGGTAAAAATCCGTAAAATTAGTCGAAAACTGAGTCAAAAATTAGTAACCCCCCCCCCGAAAAAAAATCCTGGATCCACCCTTGCTTACAACCTTTGCTCCTAAACTCTGGGGTTTGTTTCAACCCCAAAATCCTTGTCATATGATATTTAGACTGTTTTGAATTGAATGGCTATCTCAAAATTCCTATTAGAAACATTTCGGGATAATACGAAGTGTGTGTAGGGGGGTAGCTGCCCTCTGATCACTTTGACTCTTAAAAAGATCACTAGAGCGTCTCCGAAGTTTGAGACGCTCTAATGAGCCCCCTCCGAAGTCTATATGGCCACACTTTCTATAAAAACCCTATATATCCCAAGGGCATAACTTACAACCCTCGCCCTGAGGACTGGGGGAATTTGTTATCCTCAATGACATAATTTCCAGACCTTTCTGATAGGCTGAATAAAATGGCTATATCAAAATTTTGATTGGAAGTGTTTGGGGAAATGATAGGCGTCAGGGGGGGGGCATTTGCCCTCTGATCACTTTCGACTAATAAAAAAGGCACTGTTCTTCTCAATTTCCGATCGAATGATCCCATTTACAAGTTTCTACGACACCAATTTTTATAAAAATCGTGATTGTCACAAAGACATAGTTTTTAGCCCTTGTCTCCTTAACTATGGGGGGAGGATTGTCACCCTTTAATAATTGACTTCTAGATTTGTCGTCTACGTTGACTAAAAAAGCCTTATCAAAATGTTGATCGGAAATGTTTGGGGAAATGATGGGCGTAGGAGGAATTCTCCCTCCGATTACTGCCGATTATTAAAAAGGACAATAGCCCTCTCAATTTCCAATCGAAAGATCCCTTTTTGAAGTTTTTGTGACAACACTATCTATAAAAACGTTATACGCCCCCAGGGCATAACTTACAACCTTAGCCCTGAGGGCTGTTATACTCAAAAACACAATTTCCGGACCCTTCAACTAAGTCCAACAAAATAGATATATCAAAATGTTGATCGGAAGTGTTTGGGGAAATGATGGACGTGGGGAGGGGGGTCATTTGCCCTCCGATCGCTTTTGACTATTAATAAGGGCACTGCCCCTCTCAATTTCCAATTGAATGAGTCCTTTTTGAAGTTTCTACGACAACGCTGGCAAAGACCTAATTTCCAGAACTTTCAACTACGTTGAACAAAATGTCTATCTTAAAATTTTGATTTTATATGTTTGGGGAAATGGTGGGCGTGAGAGGGGGGTTAGTTGCCCTCCAATCACTTTCGACTATTAAAAGGGTTCGAACACTGGATTGTTTTATTTTCGTTATATATATATATATTATATATATATATATATATATATATATATATATATATATATATATATATATATATATATATATATATATATATATATATATATATATATATATATATATATATATATATTGAACTAGAGTAAATATAATTTACTTAGACAACTGGTAAGTTGGCTACTAGTTTCTGACTTGCGTGTACAATTTACAAGCAATATTTGGCTAATCTTAACGAGAAAAAGAAACTGCCGAAACCTCTTAAAAAAATTACCTAGATCTTTACATTATGGTATGAAAAAGTGTATGGTATGGAAAAGAGTTTTTTTAAACCTCGTGAGATATCCGTAAATATATGGCTATTTAAAAAGTGTGATCGAATATGTTTGGCAAAATGGTGGGCGTAAGAGGGGGGCCAGTTGCCCTCCAATCACTTTCGACTATTGAAAACACCCTTACAACCCTTACGCTGAGGGGTGTGGGGGGATTTTCATCCTCAAAGACATAATTTCCGGACTTTTCAACTACGTTGAACAAAATGGGTATCTCTAAATTTTTGTTGGATGTCTTTGGGGAAATAACGGGCGTGGGAGAGGTATTAGTTTTCCTCCAATCACTTTTGACTATTAAAAAGGGCACTAGCCCTTTCAATTTCCAATTGAATGAGCCCTTTTCGAAGTTTCTATGATAACACTCTATAAAAATCTTATATGCCCAAAGGGCATAACTTACAACCCTTGCCCTGCGGGGTGTGGGGGGTTTATCATCCTCAAAGACATAATATCCATAACTTTCAACTACGTTGAAAAAAATGGCTATCTCAAAATTTTGATTGGATGTGTTTGGGGAAATGGTGAGGCTAAGAGTGGGGTTAGTTGCCCTCCAATTACTTTCAACTATTAAAAAGGGCACTAGCCCTTTAAATTTCCAATCGAGTGAGCCCTTTCTGAAGTTTTTACGACAGCGCTTTCTACAAAAAAAAAATTTTATATGCCCCCAGGGCATAACTTACAACCCTTGCCCTGAGGGCTGGAGGAGTGTCCTCCTCGAAAACATAATTTCCAGATCAAAGAAAATTTCTTAGACCACATTGGCCTGACATCACTACAACTACGTTGAACAAAATGGCTATCTCGCCCTTTTCGAAGTTTCTACGACAACTCCTTCGATACGAAGTGCCCTGGTCTAAATGAAAAAAAAATAATAATAATACATTGTGCCAACACCGTTCTTTACTTAAGCAACGCTATTGCGCAGACTATGATAGGAATGGAAACCTCTACAGTATGATTCTCTAATATGTTGAATCTGATGGTGTGATTTTCATTAATAGGCTATCTATTGAATTTTTAGGGGTGTTCCCCCTTTTGATGGGTAATATTAAATTTAATGAGTTTTGGAATCAAATTTAATGAGTTTTGGAATCATGATATTTGGAATCTAAAAAAAGCCAATTCCTTTGGTGCATCAAAATTCCGTTTTTAGAGTTTTGGTAACAAATGGGTCGAGTCGCTCGTTACTGACCTGTTTTATAGCCTGTCTTTACCACAAACTGTTTTATAGATTTTATGAGGGACAAAAAAGCGGAGGGGGTATGTTTGATCTTGAGAGTCCAGTGACGTGAAACTTTCAAGTATTATTTTCTTGGTCAAAAAGATAATCAACTTTTTGCTGTGAGGAGGGGGAGGGATTAGGCCAGGAAATGAGCTTTCCCATGATCAATTTGAAGCTTACAACGGTAAGTCTTTGAACCAGAGGAACTAATGCGAAAAAATCGGTAACTGAAATTGGTTCCTCCTCTAACAAAAGGGGCTCAAAAAAGGGCCGATTCTTTTTCGATTGGCGTGAAGCATATGAAACTTTGGGCTATGGGACCCCAATGCAAAGAGAAACTAAAAAAAAACTCTTCCCCTCATAATATAGCCCAAAAAAGGCCGGAAAAGTGCCGAAAACTTTCTTCATCCCATTTCAAATGGAAGGGACAATCTTAGAAACTTAGGAGAGGGCTCATTCGAATGGAAATTGAAAGTTCTTTTGTCCTTGTTAAAAGCTGAAAGCTACTAGAGGGTAATCAGCCTCCCTCTCGGCTCCTTTTTTGCCATTCAGCCCCCCCTCTAATCCCTAGGATATCAAATCAAACTTTGAGATGTGCATTTAAAATGCAACGTTTTCTTTTGCCGTATCCATTTTTGAAGTACATACAGTACCACGGTATATTTACAGTGAGCTCATTTTCGTCCTGATTTTTTAATATCATTATCATTGTCTTCTGCACAATTTAAGCTATGATTTTCACACTTTCGTTTAATTCCCAACTCCATCCCAATGTACAGAAGCGGTACCCCTTCTTTCATTTAACAAGATACGAATTGGCTTTAAATAAGTCCTAAAAATACATGTCAAAGATACAAAAAAAAAAGACAAACAAACCTTAAAAATTGAGTCGACAGTAATTCAGTTTTAAATTCATATAAAATTGAAAACTAATCCAACCTTTCTCAGCTTGAGCAAGGAACTGAATTTGTCAGAACTATCACCGGGATGAATAGAAGAGGAGACAGTCATTTGCGCAAGCTGTATAGTGACGTGGGAAGCCAACAAATAGAATTGCCATAACAACCTCTTTCCTAACAGCCTCTAAATTCCACAAGTGGTGGCATGCTGGGTTAATTTGATAAAAAGACATTCATGCCAAGATCATTTTCTTCTAGGGAAGAAACACTATCTACATAAATCACAAACTTTGACAAAGAGAGCAGACCTCATTTAATATTGACCTTTCGGCAAATCTAAACTTTTGGTAAAAATTGCCGGTATCCATAAAGAAGACGGTAACATGAATATGATTTAAAATGAAGATCCAAACACATCACTTGATTCCACAAGTAGCAACATGCTCGCGCAAGTTGATAAAAAGCCATGACTGACAAAATAATATTAACTCTGCAAAAATATAAATTTACACATGGAGATGGACCTCACACGGTGAACATATTTCTGTGGAATTTCTCTTGAAGTAAAAATCGCGTCAAAATATTTTTCAAATATACTTAATCCCCCTCCCTCGTGTATAGGTATGTGATAATTCAATCAGATAAAAAATAGCATGATGAGAAGCAAAGAGCATTCCTGACGATGTTTCTAAATGCATAAATAAAAATACGAACTGTTCTGAAAGAGAAATGTGTAGAAAATGCACAAAAATGATTGGAATAAACGAAGTAGATGTGGCATTACCCCCCCCCCCCCTGTTATTATAATTGCTTACCGATAAGTTCTACCACATATTCTCCGACCAAAACAGTACAGAAGTGGTTGGCTAGATAAATATTTTTTTTTTATCTCGTAAACTATGAATTGATAGTTTGTATAATATTTCAAACCTTAATCAATACATATATATATATTGACGAGGACAATTATTACTAACAGATAACTGCATAAATGGCAAAGATTTTAACAGAAGAGGTTTCTGGGTACTGAAATAAGAAAAATACTTAAATTAGTTAAACTTTCCGTTAGGTTAAGGCATTTGCTTTCGTTGTGAGAGGAGTTCTGAGGGGCCCTGCGAAGGACCTTGGGAAACATTTATGTAAAGCAGGTATAACTTTACCTTATCTATTAACACAGAGAACGTTTATTTTTTAGCATACTTTTAGAACAAATAAACGAGCTTTTTTTCCACACGAAACATCACTTTTTGGAGCATTTGAAATCTTTTTGGAGACGATTTATACCTGGCCCTAAAATATGAAGAAATTGTCCCTTTGGATATTATACTACTACTAACAACTCACTGCAGTACCAAGACATCTGAGGCCAACACAGCTACTCACGCTACTCACACATCTCAATCTATTCAAAGCCTCCCTCTTCGCACCCTCCCAAGAACTTCCTATTTCTCTCAAATATTTCCTTGCGAAATACTCCCAGTCCATTCAGGGACGACCTGCTCTTCGTTTGGCCCTAGGCGGTTGGCTGACAAGGACAATCTGCAGAACATGTCCTAACCATCTCAACCTATCTCTCATTATAGCCCTAGAAAGCGGGATTGAACCACATTTTTCATACAGTTTACTGTTTGAGGTACGGCCAGTCAGTCTGGTACCTAAAACAATCCGTAGGCAATTTCTCTGGAAAACATCTAACAAATACTCCATTTTTGGAGCGCCCAAAAACGGAAAAATTGGAAAAAGCGCCGTTTTTGGATCTTGGTTTACAGGCTCATCTTCTTATTCTTCCAAACATTTTTCATTTGTGAAAAAACACCCTGGGCCTTGGCTATTCTACTTTTAACATCTTCACTGCACTCACCGTCTTTACTAATAATACTACCTAGGTGTCGAATCATTCCTTTCAAAACAGCAAAGAGAGATAACCAAATAATTGATTTTGTGCGGGTAAAGCATTAGTACATTATCTTCAAGCTTAGAAGCAAAATTAAATCGTCTTTGGCTTCTTTACTAACCTCTCTTCAATGTTGACCTTAAATTAACCATGTACTCGACTTTTTCCAGCTCAGGGAGAAACAAAGGGCGGAAAAAAGGTCCCGGGGACACCGAGCATCCGAGATCCTTGGCTATTTATTATCTTCACCAAGCCACCTGATTGCAATAAATTTAAATGCCTTATAAATTGAGCACAAACAGTGTGCAGTCAGACTACTAATCAGAATTTGCATACCCGAAAATGGTTGACCAAGGCTAGGTTTGCCAAATCAGCTTCCTTCGAATTTTTTAATGTTTTTTTTTACAGTCAGAGAGTAACGGAATTGTACTAACCAAATATATAGTTAGAATAGACGCAAAAGCTTGTGCCACAGCACTTAAGGTAGAAATATGAGCAGCCAAAAATTTAACCTGAATTGAAGAATAGTTGTGTTCCCTAAAGTAACACAACTATCTTTCAATTCAGGTTATTTTTTTATTATATTCATTTGTTAATTGAATTACATTCATTTATTACGTTACAATCACAGGCGAATTTTATTAAATTCATAAAAAGATTTATAAATTATGAAGAGCATTTGCACATATATTATCCCATATTTTTTTCTTTGACAAACTCTTTTTTGAAGTTATGCACACTATGATGTTTTCTCATTCTTTTTGGTCGAAAGTAATGGCTAAAAAGCGCAGAATCTTTGATATTTTTATGCGCTTTTCTAGGGTAAACATCAAATCCCTCGTGTGGTGATTTCTTCCACTCTTAAATCACAGTCTCCCCCATATATAAACTCCAGCCTGTAGAATAAGGGACACAGCAGACCACATTTTACTCACGGCCATGGGCTCGTAGATCACGTAGTGCATTTGGAAATTATGGACATATTTACATATATTTGTTATATACATGTATACATATACCCGGACATATATAAATATACATATATTGTTGGAACAAAGAGATTGTTGGAACACAGGTCCTCAATCGACAAAGCTATGGAGCTATACCAAAGGCCCGAGATTTTTGATTCCGCCTTGGCTCAACATGTGTATGACGACCCGCACCATTTCGTTTTATTCGGTAACACCTCCATTATTGTCCCTGTTAAAGGACTCACCCAAGTTTTCAGGGAGGCAGTTGAGATAAAAAAAAAAAGTACATTCACCAAAAGGTAGCTCTCAATAGAGATACTGGAGAAACCTATTTAAGCCCCATTTATAATGGACTAAATAATTCTGATCGTTTTTACTTAAATAAAAAAATCACATGTTGCAACCTAACCACATCTGTGATGATGTTTTACCTGGAAAGCGTTTAGCTTTTAAAAGTGCTCTGTATAAATTAAAAAATTGAATTCCCATTCAGTACTGTATTTTTTTTATTCAGTTACCCTTTCACCGTTACATGGAAAGGGTCGTCAAATCTTAGTTGTGCTTTGTTTTAAGATTTGAAATTTTGTTATAGTATCCTTGGATTTTTATTAGTAATTTTTATTTTATTATCGTGCCCTGAGGACGGTCAAGCGGAGGTTTTGACCGAAATATTTGCATATTAGTCCACATTTTTCACTGGCTTGTATAATTCTCGTTTTTCTCTTTTTTCGTTTTAGGTACTTGTCAAATTTCCCGAACCCCCTCAAGAATTTTGATCTCTAAGATATGAGAATAATTGGTTCGTCTGTCTGCAGTAGGTTATAATTAGCTTTGTCTCGTTAAGAATAACTACGATGTAGGTATATTTTTATTAAATATTTAACATATAGAGGTGATGTGGTTAGTTTAGGTATTTAACATAATGCGTTCTGAACGGCCTGCTTTCCATAATTTTCTTCAGTAGTTCCATAATTTTGTTTTCTAAAGTATTATATTTTGATAATATTTTTGGTATATTTCATTAGGATTAACTTAACTTCACTTCTTGGTTTAGGTCGGGATATTTAATAAGTACCATTTAGTATATAGAGCTGGTTAGGTTAGGTATTTAATATAATGCGTTCTGGGCAGCCTGTTTTCCATAATTCTCTGTTGTATTCTCCATAATTTTATTAGTAAAGTATTATATTTTCAACATATTTTCTTATATTTCATTAGGATTAACATAACTTCACTTCTTTGGTGTGGTCGCTATAACACATAAGTACCTGCTGTTGAATTCATTTTGTGTGTTGTCATGGCCCTGTGTCTCTTTTGGTAATACATATTTATCTATTTTTACATCGTAGAAAATTTTATCAGTGGTTTAACTAGTTTCAAAATATAATTTTTTTTGGATGAATAACGAGTGTCATTCCCATGTTTGTTTGGACGCTGCCTATTGGGAAAAAAAAATCTTTGGTCAAAATTTTATCTGAACTTGTCACTTTCTTCGTGGTACAATTACACAATGAGTAAAACCACGTGGATTTCCAAAAACCACACGGTTGAACCCATGGGTTAGGGCTCAAACAGAAAGGTTGATTAGAAAACGTCTAGCAACGCTGAATACATTGTGTTTTTGGAAAACCAATTTGAAAACATGTTTTAATACTAGGCTACCATTGCAGATAATAAAGTCACGGACTGTCAGCATCGCATAATCGCACTACGAGTCAAATTTGTAGACCCACCAGTTTTCTGGCGGGACACTTAAACTGTCCATGTTTAAATTAGTGTTGGGCGATATTTGATATCGACATTGATATGTCGATATATCGGACCATATATCGATATCGGATATCGAAACGTATTATCGAAACCGATATTTTTTAGGGGCTTCTAACCCCCTATATTCCCCGTGGAAAATCCACCACATGAAAATTCTACATATTTTCAGCATACATCTTAGAGATTCTTTGCAGCTTTGAATTCTTTCATCTATAATTGATTTTATTTATCCTTATCTTACATCTTACCATGGCATCTATTACGCAATAATTCACCTCTGGTTCCTAAGTCATATACGTATAAATTAATACCAACTAAGAAAGAAAAGTTGACGACAAATAATGTTTTAATGAAAAGTTCGGATTTTGAATGTTGTCAGAGCTAAACTAGCCGATCAGACTGGTTGAATTTTCTCAGTCTGAAAAATTCTGTCAAGGAAAAGGAGCTATCTGTCACAGATAAATTAAGATAAGGTAATCTAGCTTAATTGTAACTATACATGTATCCTTTGACCTTAGATCCGCCTGTGCCTCCAGAGGCACCCAGGGCATCAAGAAGGAGCCTCCAATCTTCCCGCAGGTTTGCTGCTGCAAGTATGTCCTCTCACTGAGGTTGGATTGATGCGTGCAGGTTACGGAGATCTGTCTGGTACGTTCGACGCAGGGTGTTTCTGGGTCTGCCACTGCTGCGTGAACCCAATGGCTGCCAATGGAGCGCTGCATTTGGTAGTCGGAGATTGTCCATATGTAGTACGTGGCCAAGGTATCTCCATCGGCGGACTCTTATGATATATGTCACAAGAGGCTGGCCAGTCTTGTCACGGATGGATTGGTTTGTTATTCTCTGCTGCCAAAGGATGTTGAGAATTCTTCTGAGACATGTGTTTTCGAAAGCAATTATTCTTCTCTCTTGTTCCTGGTTCAGGTGCCAGGTATCGGCTGAGTAAAGCAGCACTGGCATAACATTGCTATTGAAGAATCGTAGCTTTAGCTGTATAGAGAAGCTTTGGGACCGCCATATTTTCCGTAATCTATTGAAGGCCCCATTGGCTTGGCCGATTCTTGTGAGCGCTTCTTTTGTGGTCGATCCGGTACTTTCTATTATGCTTTTCAAGTATTTGAAATGGACGACTTGCTCTATGTGTTGGTCTCCGCAAGTGATGCTCAGGGGTGAATCTGTGGTTGCCATGCATTTTGTTTTCTCATTATTTATTTTCAGGCCGACATGGCCACCTCTCTCCCTCACTTTGTCAAGGTGTTTTTGGAGTCTTTGCTTGCATGATTTTAGGACGGCAATGTCATCACTAAAGTCTACATCACTGAATCGTGTTTCTGGATTCAGGTGGATTCCGTCTGTGCATATACTTCGCAGTATGTAATCAATGACGATTACGAAAAGTAGCGGTGACAAGACGCAACCTTGCTTAACTCCTGATAGAATGCGGAAGAAACGAGTTTGGCCATCTGGAGTCTTTACACAACACTCGCTATCTTCATAAAACGTAACAATCAGTGAAACTATCTTTTGAGGGATTCCGTAATGCAGTAAGATCTTCCACAGACTTTGGCGGTCTACTGAGTTAAATGCCTTCTCAAAATCGATGAATATCATATAGATTTTGGAGCGCCATTCTCTGCTTTCTTCCGTCAGTAACCGTAGGGTAAATATCAAGTCTGCACAAGAACGGTTCGGTCTGAATCCATGTTGCTCGTCGGGAAGGTGTCTGTCGAGCTGCGAGCTGATTCTCTGCAGTAAAACGTGCGTCAGCAATTTGCTGGGTATGGAAAGCATGCAGATTCCTCGCCAGTTGCCTGGGAAGGACGCATCGCCTTTCTTAAAGATCCTCACAAGGGTGTTGCGTTTCCAATCCAAAGGTATTTTGGCGGTTGTCCAGATTACTGCGAACAACACTGTCCAGAACTTGAGGCAGGTCATAACAGTCGCTTTGATCATTTCCGCGGATATCCTGTCTTCGCCAGGCGACTTCCTATTTTTCAGCTTCTTTGCTGATGCTATAATTTCGGTGGATGACGGCAGATCCGTGCTGATATCTAAGGAAAACAGTGTTGTTGCTGGGATCTCTGGGGGATCGTCTGGTGGAGGTCTATTCAACAGCTTCTTGAAGTGGCTGGCCCAAACTTCGTTTACGTCAGACTGCTGTATTATCAGGATGCCCAAGGGGTCTGTTACTGGTCCATGTTGAATAGAGGATTCCTTTCCAATAATCTCATTAGTGATTTTAAAGACGGCTCTTCAATCAGCCCTCTCAGCTGCCTCTTCTCCCTCCGCTGCTTTTCGCTGCTTTATATATATATATATATATATATATATATATATATATATATATATATATATATATATATATATATATATATATATATATATATATATATATATATATATATATATATATATATATATATATATATATATATATATATATATATATATATATATATATATATATATATATATATTTATACATATTTATACATATTTATATATATATATAAATATATATAAATATATATAAATATATATAAATATATATATATATATATATATATATATATATATATATATATATATATATATATATATATATATATATATATAGGTACTCCTATGTTAAACGCACTCTTTTATATACTGCAATGGAAACCCTTCAGGAAAACAGGTTTAATTCAAGACACCGCTATAGGGTAGTACAATGTATGGTTTTCATTGCGTATACGATATTTAAACTGTTGTTTTTTGGGGTTTAGGGGGGGAGGTACCTAGGTTAGGTTAAGTAATAATATATGCATTACTTTACCCCCACCCCCCTAATGTGCAAATATAAGGCCCAAATTTGTTTCTAAACTATTATATATTCATCATATTTTATTTCATTAGCATTAACCAAACTAGCACTATATAAAAGAGTGCGTTATACATAGGAGTACTATATATATATATATATATATATATATATATATATATATAAGGTTTTTTTTAAGGTTTGGTTTTTTATCAGTTTTATTCTGCACTGAGGACGGCCAAGCGGAGGTCTTGACCGAAATATTTGCATAATTTTTCAATTTTTTCACTGGCTGTTAATTGTCCTCGTTTTCTTCCTTTCTTTGCGATTTTATGTTTTATCAAATATTGAAAGTAAAAATATCGATATACCGATTAATCAAAATATCGCCCAACAGTATTTTAAATCATTTTGACACTTGGGTCACAAAAAGTTTAGGCAACTCTGTACTATATCTCATACTTTCTAGAAGAGGCAAAACTTTCCAAAAATTGCTTTCAGTATCTACGTTTTAGACAATCAATATTTTCTCCAATGTACCAATACATCAATATCGATATTGAGCATCACCCAACGCTACCTTTAACCATACTTCACTAAATCTGTATTGTCGTCCTTTTAATGAGAAGAAACCTGTTCCTACTTATGTACAATACCCTTTCACAACTAGTCCAATCCAGTATTTCAAGTTATTTTAGCTTATAAACCAACAATAGTACTTTATTCCAGCAAACGAGTTAAACGACGATTCAAGCAAAAAGAAATATTATATATTCTGTTCATTGAAAATTCGCCAAAAGAGTGCATCTGGAAATATTGCCTGTCAAAATCACTCTAGTCTACTTGCTGGAATTACTTATTCAGTGAATAAAAATAATGATACTCATTACTACAAGCCTCATGATTAATTCAACGCTCGGTGGATGGAAGTAAACCACAAAGGAAATGCCATATAACTAAACAAAACTGAAAAACTAAATAAAATATACAAAAACCCAAACATTATTCTTTCTTTCTTTAAAATTAAACGAGCATACTAAAAACATACCCCCTGAATATTCCCTAAATACTTCATAAATAATTTTCGCTTATGAGGTTTGTCTTTTCATTTCATTGCGTGGACGTCGGTTTGTTTTTTGTTTTTTTACGCTGAGCAAGGTTGAGCGAGAGCCTTAGCGCTGAAAGGTAAAATTTCCTCGTTTCTTCATCCTTATACGATATTTTTTCTTCTCTTATTGCCTAAATAAATTCCATGGATTGATTCAGGACCGTGTTCACCCCATCACCAGTGGATAAAATAGACGATTCGCCTATGACCACTAAGAAGTATCAGAAATATGTTTCAGATTTCAGAAATATGGCTCAAGTCAATATCGGAAGCATCGGCAACTCATTTCAGAAAATTTATTTCTGCTTGTGGCAGCTTTTGAATTAAAAAGATAAAAAATAATTGTACGCATTTGAATTTTTAGCCACAAATTGTTTTAAATGATAGACTGAACATCTGAACTAGAATGCAAAGATTAAAAACGTTACATTTAACCGAGAAAAACCTAAGAAACCAATTAATTAGAGAAAGAAATCCATGGTCATCCAATAATGAAAAGGAAATACCGAAACAAGAGCTAAGGAGATTTATATAAAGCAATTACGTAGACAGGAAATAAATAATTGGACCAAGAGCTTTTTCAACAGAAGTGCTTATGACCTTAAGAATGAGAAAAACAAACCTTTTTAAAGCTAACCATAACTACACATACATTTTATAGAATATGGAGACGCGCCCAGATAGGATTTTTCTCGGATAAAACAGCCCAAGGTACCCAAACCTTACAGGCCTTAACGAAACCAAAACTTTTCAACATCTTACAATTTTAATCAGAAGTTTACACATACATTAATCAGAGGCAACACTGTAGCGTCGCCTATAGTAAAGTCCATACGGCTCCAATGTTTTATTATTTATTGATTTACTTTTTTTCCAGAGACACTTCATATGGAAGGGGTCGTCGCATTAGCCTCAGAGAAGGTTCATCGATTGGAAATCGGGAGTTCTAGTGCCCTTTTTTAGAGTCAAAATGATCTGAGGGCAACTAGCCCCCCCCCCCCCAGCCCTTTTTCCGAAAGAAATCCGAGGAAAATTTGGGATAGACATTTTGTTAAAAATAGTTCAAATATCATATAAGAAAAACGCAAGGATCGACACAACCTCCCAGTGCCCGGCGGCAAGCGTTGTAAGTTATGCCCTGGGGGCAAATATGGTTCATATAGAAGAGATGCTCGTACAAACTTCAGACAGGGCTTATTTGATTCGAAATTAAAAGTTTTAGTTCACTTTTTCAGAGTCAAAAGAGATCGGAGGGCACCTAGCCCCCCCCCCCTCAAGCCCTTTTTTCCCAAATACATCAAATGAAAATTGAGATAGCCATTTTGTTAAAAATAGTTCTAAGGTCAGATAACAAAACTTCGATATCAACACAACCAAATAGGGCCCGAGGGAAGGTGTTGTAAGTTATGCCCTGGAGGCATATAAGGTTCTTATCGAAGGGATACTCGTATAAACTTCACAGAGGGCTCATTTAGTTGGGTTTACTTTTTAAGAGTCAGAAGTGATCGGAGGGCAGATATCCCCCCCCCGCCCGTTTTCCCAAATGCATCAGATAAATTTTTTTTTATAATAACAATAATAATAATACAATGCAAAAATCTAAAAAAATTTAGATAGACATTTTTTTTTAAATAGTTCAAGTCTGATAAAAAAAAACTCGGGTTTATATGACCATTAATAGCAAAAAAAGTCAAATAGTATGATTAAGAACCCCCTACAACAAAGACGTAATCCAACCGGTTCTTGGTCTCAAGAACTCCTCTGACATCTTTCCGCAAGTGTAGGCTGCCAGGTTTCTTGGTGTATTTATTGACTTATACTTGTCATTCTTTAATCATATGTCTTACATCACAGTAATAATTTTGAGACAAGTAGCTATGATTAACCATGTGAATTATTTTCTTCCTCCTGACATCCTAGTTACCATCTATTATTCCTTTATTTTTCCTTACTTTTCTTACTACGGATCAGTTTGGGGAAATACAAACCGGTCCTTCACTAAAAAACTCAAATTTGCCCAAAACCGTGCCATTAAAGCAGTTTTTAGGCTTTCCCGTCCATATTCCACCCGTGATTTGTACTCAGATTTTGGCATAGCTCCACTTGATCAAATCATACAAAAACTAAACTTATCGCTTGCTTACTCTGCTTTCCACAATAATCTTCCACCTCAACTACAAACCTATTATAATATTAATAATTCGGAAGCCCACTGTCTCCGTTCATCCAAAAGAGCCTTTATAATTCCTAAATGCGTTTCTATGATTGCCCAGCAATCTCCCATTTACAAATCTATTATTCAATGGAACAAAATACCCTCCAGTGTTGAACTAGCCACAAGTTTCTGCAAGTTGTATAAAAATGTAACAAAACTTGATAATATAATTTAATCTTTCAATTTTCAACCAATTTGCTTTAATTTTCATGTTTTATTCTTTTATCTTTTTTTTTTCAGTGTTACTTTATTTTTTTTTTTTGGGTCCTTAACAAGTTCTCTTCTAAGATCTTTATTGTTATTGATGTCTGTGTTATGTTTTTATTCGAATAAATTGAACTGAATATACCATATATGCCCTGGGAGCATATATATTTCTTATGGAAGGGATGCTCCTATAAACTTCAAAGAGGGAACCTTTGATTGGAAATTGAAAGTTGTAGTTAACAGTGAGTTTAAGAGTCAAAAGTGATCAGAGGGCAGCTAGCCTTTCCCTCCCCCCAAACGACCTTTCCCCCCAAATGCATCAGATGAACATTTTGAGACTGCTATTTTGTTAAAAATAGTTCAAGGGTTATATAACAAAATTTCCTGTGTCCACATAATCCCCCAGGGCCCGCGGGCAGGCGTTCTAAGGTGTACCCTGAGGACGTATATGGTTCTTATGGAAAGGATGCTCGTATAAGCTGCAAAGAGGGCTCATTTGATTGGAAATTGAAAGTTTTAGTTGGGTTTTTAAGAGTCAAAAGAGATCCAAGGGCAACTAGCTCCCAACCCCATGCCCTTTTTCCCCAAACCCATCCAACAAATTTTAAGATAGCCATTTTTTTAAATAGTTGAAAACCAGATAACAAAAACTCCGGTGTCAACACAACCCCCAGGGTCCGGGGGCAGGCGTTTAAAGTTATGCCCTGGGGGCATATATGGTTCTTATGGAAGGGATGCTCGTATAAACTTCAGAGAGGGCTTAATTAAATGGAAACTGAAAGCTATAGTTCACTTTTTAAAAACCTAGTGATTGCTGGGCAACTAACCCCTCCCCCCTTCACGCCTTTCTCTCCAAACCCATCCGATAGAATTTTTTAGATACTTTTTTTTAAATAGTTCAAAGGTCAGATAACCAAAACTCCACTGTAGACGAAGCACCCAGGGCCTGGGGGTAGGCGTTTTAAGTTAGGTCTTGGGGGCAAATATGGTTCTTATAGATGGGATACGTGTATAAACTTCAGAGAGGGCTCACTTGTATGACAAATAAAAGTTCTACTTCACTTTTCAGAGTCAAAAGAGATCGGAGGGCAACTAGCCCCTCTTCTCACGACTTTTTCCCCCAAGCCCATTCGATAAAAATTTCGAGATGACGATTTTATTTAAGATAGGTCAAACATCAGATATTAAAACTTCGGGTCGAAACAACCCCCTAGAGACCGGGGACAGGCATTCTCAGCTATGCCCTGGGGGCATTTATGGTTCTTATAGATAGGGATACTCGTAAAACTTTAGAGAAGGCTCATTGGATTGAAAATTGTAAGTTCTAGCTCACTTTTAAAGAGTCAAAAGAGATCGAAGGGCAACTAGCCCCTCCCCCCCTCCACGCCTTTTCCCCCAAACCCATCCTATAGAATTTTTGAGATGACCATTTTGTTAAAAATAGTTCAAAGGTCAGATAATAAAAATCTGGTGTCGACAAAACCCCCAGGGCCCGAGGATGGACGTTATAAGTCATGCCCTGGGGGCAAATATGAGTAGCATAAGTGGTAAAGGTATTGAACTCACATCATATAAACCTACCGAACCGGTTATATTCGGACCAAATTGGTATACAATACGACGCGTACAATTATGCAAATGAGATATCTTTTAATACCTTTAATTATGTAGGTCAACGACCCTAATATGGTGTTACGATGTACGTTCAGTATAGCTTAGCATTCAAACGGTCTGGAGGGTGTTAACTCAGGATATCCAGATAAAACCAAATGATAATAATAAAAATACTTTTTTATTTGGATTGAATGAAACCGGTAAAGGGTTAAAATTTCTTACCAACTAATACGGATTTGAACCACCAAGGACCCCAACCACCAAGGGCCCCAATCCCCCTCCCTTGAATTTTTGCCCCCTCCCCCTATTTTTATAACTTTTTTTTAGTTTAATTTTTGTAACTTTTTTTTGAATTTTCATTTTTTATTTTTTTTAACATAAGTTTTTTTCAACTTATTTTACATGTCTTAAAATGACGTGAAAAATACTTAAAACAAAAAATTCACATTTAATATTTTGAAAATACAAAATGAGAATTATATAGATATGTTATTCATGATTTTTACTATTAAAAATATTGTTTGTAGTAACACTTCTCTTTTTTTTGTTACTTAGAATTTTTTGCACGAAAAATTGTCGATTTTTTCTTATTTATGCGGCTGTATCAATGGTACTCTGTGGTTTCTCGTAGACACTACGCGGCTGTCCTAGTAGTACTCTATGGCTACATATCGACACTGCCTATTGATTGTATGCATAAAATTAGTAACTTTCATATATTGGAAGGATAAACACCTGCATCATATTTTAAAAAAAGTGAAGATGAAATATTCGAAAAAAGTGTGTACACATGATAAAGTCATCATTGCGTTGAACGCTGACAAAGTGCTTGAACTATGAAACAAGCACTAGTGGTAACACTATTGGAAACATTTGCGTGCGTTGCCATAACAGTGAGAGTTTAGATTTCTTTGGAGTACTGAAGAGATTCATTCCTTTGGAATACCGAAGAGGTTTATTTAGGTTCACTTATCGCGGAGCACCACGCCAAGTGAAACTAAATGAACCTAACTTATTGCATGTCTTTCTCACTATCTCCGTGTGCCTGAGCGGGTGTGCTGCCATCTATAACTAAAGGTGAAAACGAAGTTATTTAAAAAAAAACAAAGTGGGGATTGTAGGTTGGCTGTAGGTACCCGGGTTCAAATAGGTCTCTCCCACTCTCTTTGCCTGTGTGTCTAGGCTGGTGTTTGCTTGTCCCACTGCCTGTCTTTGTCGGTTTGCATGTCTGAATCTTTGTAATTATATGTGTTTTTTTCCCTCTCACTCTCTTTGCCTGTGCGTCTGGGCAGGTGTTTGCTTGTCCCAGTGCCTGTCTTTGTCGGTTTGTATGTCTGAATCTACATATTTGTATGTGTTTTTGTCTCTCTCACTCTCTTTACCTGTGTGTCTGAGTGGGTGTTTTCATGTCCCAGTTCCTGTCTTTATCGGTTTGCATGTCTGAATTTATGTGCTTACATGCGTTTTTGTCTCTCTCACTCTCTCTGCCCGTGTTTGGGCTGGTGCTTGCTTGTCCCAGTACCAGTCTTTGTCTGTTTGTTTCTTTTAATTGTGTATTTTTATGTGTTTTGTCTCTCTCAATCTCTTTGCCTGTGTCTTGGCGGGTGTTTGCATGTCCCAGTGCCTGTCTTTGTCGGTTTGTTTGTCTTAATTGTGTATTTGTATGTTTTTGTCTCTCTCACTGTCTGTTACTGTGTGTCTGAGCAGATGATTGCTCGTTCCACTGTCTGTCTTTGTCTGTTCGTATTTCTTTGTGTAATTGTGTATTTGTATCTTATTTTGCCTCCCACACTCTATTTGCTTTTGTGTTTGGGCTGGTGTTTGCTTGTCCCTGTGCCTGTCTTTGTCGGCTATACCCTTATTAAAATTAAAATCAAATTGAAATGAAATCAAGCATTTTGTAGTAGGCATCAAGACATGGCTAATTGTAGAAAGAGCCAAGACAGACAGTCCGAGTAATTGAGAGGCAAACCTGGGATAAGTCCTTTTTAGGATTGTATAAAAGTGATGTCATTTGATTGGTTGATAGATAAGTCTATCTATAATCCATCCATGGGTCTTGGTTGGACTGGGAATAAAAAGAGATCGAAGGGCAATTAGCCCCACCCCCACGCCCTTTTTTCCCCAAACCCAGCCGATAAAAATTTTGAGATAGCCATTTTGTTAGAAATAGCTCAAACATCGGATGATAAAAACTCCGAGGTTGACACAAAACCCCTGAGCCCGGGGACAATTGTTTTAAGTTATGCCCCGGGGCATATAAGGTTTTTTATGTAAGGAGAGGTCGTATAAACTTCAGAACTGGCTCATTTGATTTGAACCTGAAAATTCTAGTTACCTTTTTATTAGTCAAAAGGTATCGGAGGGCATCTAACCACCCCCCCCCCCCACCAACACACACACAAAAAAAAACATTTTTCCAAATGCATCCGATCAAAATTTTGAGATTGTTAGTTTGTTTGAAGTAGTCCGACGATCAGATAACAAAAACTTGGGGGTTTACATTACCCCCCTACCCCAGAACCCGGGGTAAGGGCTGTAACTTATGCTGCGGGGGTATATAAGATTTTTATAGAAGAGGTGGTAGTTTAAACTTTGGAGGGGACTCAAATGACATACTCCCTAGCATTAAATCCAACCCCCTAATATCCTCGTATTTGCAGCGCAAATTGGAGGATAGCTCTATATAGCCTATTGCTTGTGAGTGGTTATCTATTATGAAAAGTTATTTTAGTTTTTTGTAATTAATTTTTTTTTTCTGTTACTAAGTTTCAGACAATAGAAAACTAAAAGTCATAAAGGCAATAAGGTTTTGATGTTTTATTGTTTTTTTTAGTTGTGCATTAAGATTAGTGAAAACAGGGCCATTACGGGAAGGTTGTTCACTGCCAGTCCCTTCCACCCCTTAAAATTGAACCAGACCACCTAATATTCTCACATTTGCACCACAATTGGGAAGATAACTCTATATACTGCTTGTGAATGGTTGTCTCCAGTGTAAAGTTATTTTAGTGTTTTTAAATTAATTTTTTCTGTTACTAAGTTTTTGACAATAGAAAATTAAAGCTCATAAAGGCAATAATGTTTCAATTTTGTATTATTTTTTTTTTTAGTTGTGCATTAAGATTAGTGAAAAGAGGCCACCACGGGAAGGTTGTGCACAGTCAAACACACCCAACCCTTAGCATTACCCCCCCCCCCCTTCTTGTGCCTTTCCCCCAAATTTATCCTATCAAAATTTTGAAATAGCCATTTTGTTCAAAATAGTTCAAAATTCAAATTACAATAACTTAGGGGTTGAGAAACCCTCCATAGCCCCCGGGGAAGGATTGTAAATTATACAAGTTGCATATTATTAGAATATAAGGTTTTTGTCACCGGGGGGGAGGTCGTATTAATTTTGGAGGGGGCTCATTTGATCGGAAAATAAAATGTCTAGTTCTTTTTTAATAGTCAAAAGTGATGAATGGGCAACTAGCCCACGCCCCACTTTTTCAAATGGCGTTTATTCAAAATTTTGAGATTGCCATTTTGTTCAAAAAAGTTCAAAGGCCAAATAACGATGCTTCCGGGGTTGACCCCCTCCCCCTCTCCCAACCCCGGGGAAATGGCTCTGAGTCATGGAACTTGATTATTGTTAGTTTTAAACTTTGTTTACTTTAATACTTGGATTTAGTGATTTACATGGAAACTTGGATTTACAGTGCAAGGGCTGTAAGTTACGCAAGTTGCTTATTGTTACTTTGATGCTATCTTTACTTTGTTATTTTTTTACTTTTATATTGTAACTTTGATAGTAGTTTTGATACTTTGATGAACATTTGATGTTGAAAAAAGTGACGCAGTAGGTTTTATACTTTTACAGTGAGAGAAGGAGGCGATACCCAAATTTTTGTTTGCAGTGATTTTTGTTTGTTTCAAGCTTGATTTCCATATTCAATTGTAGTTTCACTCGTTTTAAGATTTATTTATGCATTTATATTAGTATCTATTGTATGTTTGTTTGCATTGATTGTTTATTTAATTTCTGTTCGTTTTGGGTTTCATTTATACTTCAATAGCAAAATATTTTTCTTCGTTTTAAGCTTGATTTGCATATTCAATTTAAACATTACTTGATTTAAGATTTATTTATTCATTTATATTGTTAATTGTACGTTTTTTTGCTATTATTGTTTATTTAATTTCTGTTTGTTTTGGGTTTCGTTTATTCTTTAATAGTAATTTCTGGTCATTTTGAGTTTGAATTTTAACTCTTTCGCGCCCGACGTGACCTTTATGTCACGCAACTTTAGGAATTCTTCTTTTTTTTCTACTAAAGACATCTAGTTAAATTTGGTATAATTAAATTTGCTGTTTCAAGAGCTGCAAGATGGTGGGTCGCACGATGGTGGTTGACCATCCTAGGGGCTATCAGACTTATTCTTGCCGGAGAGCATACAGTAAATCTGAAATAGTCAAATAACCTTGTTTATTTCGCCTATGGTGAGCTCGTAACTTGAGGTAAGGGATTGTGTAATAGCTCGTTAGAATTACCATTGTCTGTAGAACATTTTGATGTAAATTTCAAATTGTTTTGTTTTCTCAGTGGACTGCAAAAAGCATAAAAACAGCTGTGACAGATATGTCACGTCAGCATCTGCTGATTTCTGACCCGTGACATACATGTCACGTCAGCGAGTGCCGTTTTTTCATCCGTGACATTTATGACCCATCAGCAGGTACTGTTTAGCTACTAGTGGTTAAATATGGTTTTCTTGTTTATTGCTAATCTTGTTAATGTTAATCTTTTTAACCCTACAGTCTTTCTTGGGCCTGGATACAATAACCTGGACATCAAATCTCTTTTTTCAGGTTGCCATGACGAAATGAAGGAACCTTACAGACTCACAAATCTTGGCATACCTTGACGAGGATATATCTGAAGATAATGGAGGGGAACTGACGTTGACGAGCAATACGACCAAGCAGACAGGGTTCCTGAGCTATTTGCGGAAGACCCTCTCGAAAATCGTTCCTTTCTCAACAGTTATGTAGAGCTGCAACCCTTGCGTATCAACGATTTCGCTGACATCGACACGTCTGATTTTGTCGTCTCTGATGTATATTTAGCAGGAACATCAAGCTCTTGTGTTCCTGACAGCAGTTTCGAAATGACTGGAGATATCCTTGATTCAGTTCCTCCAGAAGTCACTGCTTCACAGGCCCAGGGTCTTCTCAACGAAGTTAGTATTGATCCTCCTGTAGGAGATCTTCTAGACGATGCTGATGCGGAGACTTTGTCGTCAAATGACAGTGATATTGGTGATACTGAATCCGATTTGGACGAACCGCTATCGAACTTGTTGTGGACTAGAACGAAATGCAAGACACAAGTGAGTGACTTCTCGGAGCCAACTAGACTTAACCTCAATTTCTTTCAAGATTGGGAGACCTGTTCAGACTACTCTGTCGAGATACTTGGGGATGAATTACTTGACCTTGTGGGTTTTCAGTCAAACTTATATGCAACGCAGCATGGGAAAATCCTGAGGCTGACAAAAGAAGAGCTCCTGACGTTCATCGCCATCAACCTTTTCATGGGCTATCATCAGCTTTCATCGATTCGATCTTACTGGCAGTGCGATCCTGATCTTCATGTCGCCTTCGTTGCTACAGCAATGCCTCGCGATCGTTTCCTGCAAATCCTCAGATTCTTGCATTGTAGTGATATTACAAAGCGCCTTAAGGATTGCCAAGACAAACTGTACAAGCTTCGAGAAGTAATAGAACTGCTAAATATGCAGTTCAGCAAAGCAAACCATGGGACTCGCGAGCAAAGCATCGATGAACCAATGATCCTCTTCAAAGGGAGGTCATCATTAAGGAAGTACAATCCTCAAAAGCCTATCAAGAGAGGATATAAAATATGGTGTAGAGCAAGCAGCACTGGATTCATCCATCAATTTGAGGTATATCAAGGCAGCAAGGTCAACGCAGACCAAACATTTGCGCAAGTTGGCTTAGGAGGCAGAGCGGTTTGTGAAATAACAGCTAGCCTCAAAGGAAAAGGCTATATTGTTATGTTTGACAACTTCTTTACCTCATTTCCAATTTTGGAATACCTCTACACAGAAACGATGCATGCGTGCGGAACGATACGAGGACATAGAAAAGGCTTCCCGGTCCTAAAAGAAGACAAAATGCTACTTCGAGAACAGTTTGATTTCAAGGTCAGATCGGAAAATACGAGAGTATTTAAGCGGAAGGATAATCGTACAGTTATGATGGCTTCGAACTACCACGGTAATGAAGGAGGGGAAGTTAGCAGAAAGCAGAAAGATTGAAAAACCATGCTAATAAAGTGCTCTCTCATTATTAAGGACTACAATCGGTTTACAGGTGGGGTCGAAAAGGCGGATATGCTGAGAGCAATCTACGGTCATGAGCGTAAATCCATGAAGTGGTGGCATCGGCTTTTCTTTGGCTTCGTCGACATGGCAGTCTGCAATGCTTACGTTTCGTACCACGAGAGCCACTCGATGTCACTTCTAGATTTCAAAAGGCACATTGTGCAGGCCCTTGTACTTTCAGTTTCTGCGAAGCCATCAAGGAATGGTATATGTCCCAGGAGTCCCAGGACGGTTTTGAGCACTAAATATAGAAAGACGATGGAAAGTGTGAGTGCCGTCATACAGCTGAAAAACCATGGCATTCATTGGCCTTGTCTTAGAGAGAAAAAGCAAAAATGTGAGATGTATTGCCTTAAAGGAATAGAGCGGAAGCCTTTTACTTATTGCCAAGCTTGCAGCGTGACCCTGTGTATTAGCAAGGAAACCAACTGTTCCCTGGAGTACCATAAAATCGAGTGAAATGAATCCTTATGGTTAACTTGAAGACTTTCTTTTCTTTTCTTATCCACTTTTTGTACTTTTGAACGGTTTCTTCATTAATATTTGAATATTTGCATATTTTTTTGGTAAGCAGTAAGCGCTGACAGGTTAGTTATGTCAAGGACTGAAAAGCTTCACTAGCTGACGGGTCATATCTGTCACAGATCGAAAAACCGCAGTCACTGACGTGCCATCTATGTCACAGTAGAAAATCTCATACTTTGAGTTGAGTGACGTCTTTTTAAACATCAGATTCGTGATCAGAAGCATCAGATTAGTTGAAAATGTGTCTTTGATCATTCTGGTCTTGCAAAAACAAGGTCCCCGGCGCGAAAGGGTTAAGAGGTATTTGTATCTGCTGATCTTATTAAAATGACCTTAACTTTTCTTTGAAAAACTTCTTTTTCGGAAAGTTCTTTTTAATTAATGTCACTAAAAGTCCAGATACTGTACATTTAATAGGCATATTTATGTATCGTTTTTATAGCATATTTATTTCTTCAGCGAATCCATAATATCGCTACTAACAATTCATTGCAGGACCAAAGCGCCTGAGGTCATCACTGCTGCCTAAGCTCCTCCTTCATCCCCGATCTGTACAAAAGTTCTCTGTTTACTCCTTCTCTTGAAGTTCCAGTTTTTTTTTATCACTTTCTAGGTCTGAGAGTTTTACCTTCCCGTCTGATACCCTATTCCTCCAGAGGGGCGGATATAGGGCAAAATCTTTGGGGGCCCAATGTGACAGGGCACCAATATGCAAAATCCTGGGGGGGGGAGGCAATGTGACAAGTGTGCCAATAATTGACCAAATTGACGAATTTATTTTAAAAAGAGTGAAAATAGAAAAAAACAAGGAATGAAGGCGCCAGAAAAAATCTTGAGGGGGAGGGCAAGCACCCTCCCCCCTTGGATCCGCCACTGCCCCCTCAGCCTGTGCTGTGTTCTTTAAGACAAAGTCTATCTCCGGACTGATGATGTCCGGACTGACTACTTCCTCTAAACTCTTTAACTTATCAATTTATTACCGAACTATTACGCTGTCTGGCTGCCTGATTCTGAGCAATTATATTCACAGCCATCATTTAACATCTCCAATTCCCACTTTAATGCCTTCTCCACTTTTCTTACATTCCTCTTTCCCTTGTAAGGTCTATCGCTCAGAAACCTTCTCTCTTCTATCAAGCTAAAAGCACTTTCGCTAATGTTCTTAGGTGATTTTGTAACTTTCCTGCCTAAGATATATTCTATTATGTCGCAAACTATTTTCTTAAAGTTACCCCATCCATCCAATTTTACACTTTCCAGTTTCATACCTGATAACTATAGAAAATTCCTCTTAAACTACCCTTCTGGTACCTATCAACATAACTATTACTTGGAAGGTGGTACTAGTTTATATACAAGAACTTTGCAAAATTTTGCTAAAAGATGATTCCGAACCTCCTCAAAGTTGAAGTCAAAATAATTAGCGCAAGTCTTCATTCTACCACACAGCTATAACCTATATTAATGCCAACTATTTGAACTTGAATTTATTATATTTAGGGTTGTAATTTTTTGCAACCCAAGAGTTGTCATGTCTTTACACGTTGGGAGGATTGAGGCATGTACATGGGTGTACGGAAGGGAGGCAGGGGGGCATCTGCCCTCCCCCCTAGAACTTCAAATTTACACTAGATATGGCTGAAAAAGCAGATGGTTAAAAAAGCAGTTGAAAAAAGTAGATGGCTAAAAAAACAATTGATAAAAGTAGATGGTTGAAAAAGCTGGAAATAAACAGCTGGAATGGCAGAATAAAAGTTAAATAAGAAGCAATTATCCATAACGTCTTGGAAAGATTTGGTTCTAGTCCAAGAAGATTGATGCTGAAGCTTATTGATGATTTACGATTTTTGGTGATTACTTATTAAAAAAGATTTCACAGGTATAATAGAACTTGCTGGCAATGTAAGGTTTTGTGAACTGGTAACATAACTTCAGCTCCCCCCCCCCCCTAGACAAGAAGCTACGTACGCCCATGGGCATTTAGGCATCCCAGATTTTTTTTCAGGGAGCGGGTACTCGTCAAAATAAGACATAAAAGGCGAATCAAACACCAGATTCTTATAAAATTCCCTCTAGTGAGAGTGAGATCGTCCGCCACTAAAATAATTGCAAAAAAAAACACACTCGAATACGGAAAAATTCGATTAATTGACTTAAAAAGCACCTTGGATATTTTAAAAGTTTTATACATATAATTTCTACCGACAAGATCCTAAGACGGGCCATAGACATGAATTTAAGACTCCCCCTTTGCGTTGGTATTCCCATAACAGTTATGTTAAACTCGTCACAGAGTCTAAATAACTAACATAACAAATGAAACCTGATTAAATAAGAGTATCAGACATGTTTTAGAGATGAAGATATATCTGATTTTATCTTATGAAAGTCATGCGATCAGTTACTGTTGTCAACCTTATGGTTATCAGAGCTATAACACACGCTTTTTCAATGGTACACTGAATCTAGTTGGTTATCAAGTCCCGACCAAATCCTGTCGTATCTAAAATTAAACAAATAGCTTTCGAACTTCCCTATTAAGGGCTTCATTCAATGGTTTGTTTTGAATCGTTCGTAAACCGTTCAATTTGGCACTTCTATTGGGAAATATTGCGTGCGCATTTATAAGGAATGATTTTGAAATCCAAATAAATCAGTTTCTTTTTCTCTGGAGAACTTAAACTACCAATAACGAAAAACTCTTTGATCTTGGAAAGCCACCTCTGCTCACAAATCTGCTCCAACTTATTGCAGTTAACTCTGTACCAAAGTTTGCATTTAAAGATTTATTTCAGCAGCTATAAAGGAGACTCAAACATCAGGCATTCAAAAGGATCTTAACCTTGATTAAAATGAGCTCGGGGAATCTAGCGAGAACTTCTTCCATAATAAAAATAGTAGATTTGTTCTGTCAAACTGCCATTCATATTTTTTCCTATAAGATTTATTTTACATCTACGTTTCTTGTAATTCTTCCTTGGTATGCAATTTTAAGGTAAATAGATATGCTCTAATATGCATGTCCGAGCATTCAGGTCATTATGCACACATTAGGGCAAAGGGGTTGTCCGGGTCCTCTGGATTGATGAAGAACACATGAACTGTCAAGTCTTAAAATATTTCAAGTAAATAGGCTAACGTAACCCAACCAAAAAAAGAGAGGAAAAATAAAATCAATGATCGCTGTAACGTTTATATAAAAATCTATAAGCCGCCGATTCTTCGCTATGTGCTTGAATATAGAGAATGCCTCGTATTTTCACATGGATTTAGTGAAAATGGCTTCCAGAAAAAACATTGTCGTCATTTTTTGGCATTAGCCCTTATTTTTACGAAATGACCACGGGACTCTACAATTTTAATGCATTTTTATTAGTATCTATTGTATGTTTGTTTGCATTGATTGTTTATTTAATTTCTGTTCGTTTTGGGTTTCATTGACACTTCAATAGCAAAATATTTTTCTTCGTTTTAAGCTTAATTTGCATATTCAACTTAAGCATTACTTGCTTTAAGATTTATTTATTCATTTATATTATTACTTGTATGTTTTTTTTCTATTATTGTTTATTTAATTTCTGTTCGTATTGGGTTTCGTTTATTCTTTAATAGTAATTTCTGGTCATTTTGAGTTTGAATTTTAACCCTTTCGCGCCTGACGTGACCTTTATGTCACGCAACTTTAGGAATTTTTCTTTTTTTCTACTAAAGACATCTAGTCAAATTTGGTATCATTAAATTTGCTGTTTCAAGAGCTGCAAGATGGTGGGTCGCACGATGGTGGTTGACCATCCTAGGGGCTATCAGACTCATTCTTGCCGGAGAGCATACAGTAAATCTGAAATAGTCAAATAACCTTGTTTATTTCGCCTATGGTGAGCTCGTAACTTGAGGTAAGGGATTGTGTAATAGCTCGTTAGAATTTCCATGGTCTATAGAACATTTTGATGTATATTTCAAATTGTTTTGTTTTCTCAGTGGACTACAAAAAGCAAAAAAACAGCTGTGACAGATATGTCACGTCAGCATCTGCTGATTTCTGACCCGTGACATACATGTCACGTCAGCGAGTACAGTTTTTTCATCCGTGACATTTATGACCCATCAGCAGGTACTGTTTAGCTACTAGTGGTTAAATATGGTTTTCTTGTTTATTGATAATCTTGTTAATGTTAATCTTGTTAACCCTACAGGCTTTCTTGGGCCTGGATACAATAACCTGAACATCAAAATCTCTTGTTCCAGGTTGTCATAACGAAACAAAGGAGCCTTAAAGACTCACAAATCGTGGCATACCTTGACGAGGATATATCTGAAGATAATGGAGGGGACATTGACGTTGATGAGCAATACGGCCGGGCACACAGGGGTCCTGAGCTATTTGCGGAAGACCCTCTCGAAAATCGTTCCTTTCTCAACAGTTACGTAGAGCTGCAACCCTTGCGTATCAACGATTTCGCTGACATCGACACGTCTGATGTTGTCGTCTCTGACATATATTTAGCAGGAACATCAAGCTCTTGTCTTCCTGACAGCAGTTTCGAAATGGCTGGAGATATGCTTGATTCAGTTCCCCCAGAAGTCACTGCTTCACAGGACCAGGGTCTTCTCAACGAAGTTAGTATTGATCCTCCTGTAGGAGATCTTCTATACGATGCTGATGCGGAGACTTCGTCGTCAAATGACAGTGATATTGGTGATACTGAATCCGATTCGGACGAACCGCTATCGAACTTGCTGTGGACTAGAACGAAATGCAAGACACAAGTGAGTGACTTCTCGGAGCCAACTGGAGTTAACCTCGATTTCTTTCAAGATTGCGAGACCTGTTCAGACTACTTTGTCGAGATACTTTGGGATGAGTTCCATGACCTTGTGGTTTTTTAGTCAAACCTATATGCAACGCAGCATGGGAAAACCCCTAAGACTGACAAAAGAAGAGTTCCTGACGTTCATCGCCATCAACCATTTCATGGGCTATCATCAGCTTCCATTGATTCGAACTTACTGGCAGTGCGATGCTGATCTTCATGTCTTCTTCGTTGCTACAGAAATGCCTCACAATTGTTCCCTGCAAATACTCAGATTCTTGCATTGTAGTGATAATACAAAGCGCCTTAAGGATTGCCAAGACAAACTGTACAAGCTTCGAGAAGTAATAGAACTGCTAAATATGCAGTTCAGCGAAGCAAACCATGAGACTCACGGGCAAAGCATCGATGAAATAATTATCCTCTTCAAAGGGAGTTCATCATTAAGGTAGTACTATCGTCAACAGCCTATCAAGAGGGATATAAAATGTGGTGTAGAGTAAGGAGCACTGAATTCATACATCAATTTGAGGTATATCAAGGCAGCAAGGTCGACGCAGACAGACCAAACATTTGCGCGATTTGGTTTAGGAGGCAGAGTTGTTTGTAAAATGACAGCTGGCCTCAAAGGGAAAGGCTATATTGTTATGTTTGACAACTTCTTTACTTCGTTGCCACTTTTGGAGTACCTCTACACAGAAACGATACATGCGTGCGGAACGATACGAGGAAACAGAAAAGGCCTCCCGGTACTAAAAGAAGACAAAATGCTACTTCGAGAACAGTTTGACTTCAAGGTCAGATTGGAAAATACGAGAGTATTTAATCGGAAGGATAATCGTGCAGTTAGGACGGCTTCGAACTACCACGCTAATGAAGGAAGGGACGTTACCAGAAAGCAGAAAGATTAAAAAACCCTGCTAATAAAGTGCCCTCTCATTATTAAGGACTACAATCGGTTTACAGGTGGGGTCGAAAAGGCGGATATGCTGAGAGCAATCTACGGTCATGAGCGTAAATCCATGAAGTGGTGGCATCGTCTTTTCTTCGGCTTCGTCGACATGGCAGTCTGCAATGCTTACGTTTCGTACCACGAGAGCCACTCGATGTCACTTCTAGATTTCAAAAGGCACGTTGTGCAGGCCCTTGTACTTTCAGTTTCTGCGAAGCCATCAAGGAATGGTATATGTCCCAGGAGTCCCAGGACGGTTTTGAGCACTAAATATAGAAAGACGATGGAAAGTGTGAGTGCCGTCATACAGCCGAAAAACCATGGTACTCATTGGCCTTGTCTTAGAGAGAAAAAGCAAAAATGTGAGATGTATTGCCTTAAAGGAATAGGGTGGAAGCCTTTTACTTATTGCCAAGCTTGTAGTTTGACCCTGTGTATTAGCAAGGAGACCAACTGTTTCCTGGAGTACCATGAAATCGAGTGAAATGAATCCTTATGGTTAACTTGAAGACTTTCTTTTCTTTTCTTATCCACTTTTTGTACTTTTGAATGCTTTCTTCATTAATATTTGAATATTTGCATTTTTTTTGGTAAGCAGTAAGCGCTGACAGGTTAGTTATGTCAAGGACTGAAAAGCTTCCCTAGCTGACGGGTCATATCTGTCACAGATCGAAAAACCGCAGTCACTGACGTACCATCTATGTCACAGTAGAAAATCTCATACTTTGAGTTGAGTGACGTCTTTTTAAACATCAGATTCATGATCAGGAGCATCAGATTAGTTGAAAATGTGTCTTCGATCATTCTGGTCTTACAAAAACAAGGTCCCCGGCACGAGAGGGTTAAGAGGTATTTGTATCTGCTGATCTTAACTTTAAAATGACCTTAACTTTTCTTTGAAAAACTTCTTTTTCGGAAAGTTCTTTTTAATTAATGTCACTAAAAGTCCAGATACTGTACATTTAATTGGCATATTTATGCATCGTTTTTATAGCATATTTATTTCTTCAGCGAATCCATAATATCGCTACTAACAATTCATTGCAGGACCAAAGCGCCTGAGGTCATCACTGCTGCCTAAGCTCCTCCTTCATCCCCGATCTGTACAAAAGTTCTCTGTTTACTCCTTCTCTTGAAGTTCCAGTTTTCTGGATCACTTTCTAGGTCTGAGACTTTCTGGATCACTTTCTAGGTCGCCCTCCACAGGGGCGGGTCTAGGGCAAAATCTTTGGGGGCCCAATGTGACAGGGCACCAATAAGCAAAATCCTGGGGGGGGAGGCAATGTGACAAGGATGCCAGTAATTGACCAAATTGACTAATTTATTTTAAAAAAAGAGTGAAGATAGAAAAAAACAAGGAATGAAGGCGCCAGAAAAAATCTTGAGGGGGAGGGCAAGCACCCTCCCCCCTTGGATCCGCCACTGCCCCCTCAGCCTGTGCTGTTTTCTTTAAGACAAAGTCTATCTCCGGACTGATGATGTCCAGACTGACTACTTCCTCTCAACTCTTTAACTTATCAATTTATTACCGAACTATTACGCTGTCTGGCTGCCTGATTCTGAGCAATTATATTCACAGCCATCATTTAACATCTCCTTAATTCCCACATTAATGCCTTCTCCACTTTTCTTACATTCCTCTTTCCCTTGTAAGGTCTATCGCTCAGAAACCTTCTCTCTTCTATCAAGCTAAAAGCACTTTCGCTAATGTTCTTAGGTGATTTTGTAACTTTCCTGCCTAAGATATATTCTATTATGTCGCAAACTATTTTCCTAAAGTTACCCCATCCATCCAATTTTACACTTTCCAGTTTCATACCTGATAACTATAGAAAATTCCTCTTAAACTACCCTTCTGGTACCTATCAACATAACAATTACTTGGAAGGTGGTACTAGTTTATATACAAGAACTTTGCACAATTTTGCTAAAAGATGATTCCGAACCTCCTCAAAGTTGAAGTCTAAATAATTAGCGCAAGTCTTCATTCTACCACACAGCTATAACCTATATCAATGCCAACTATTTGAACTTGAATTTATTATATTTAGGGTTGTAATGTTTTGCAATCCAAGAGATGTCATGTCTTTAAACGTTGGGAGGATTGAGGCATGTACACGGGTGTAAAGGGGAGGCAGGGGGGCATCTGCCCTCCCCCCTAGAACTTCAAATTTACACTAGATATGGCTGAAAAAGCATATGGTTAAAAAAGCAGTTGAAAAAAGTAGATGGCTAAAAAAACAATTGATAAAAGTAGATGGTTGAAAAAGCTGGAAATAAACAGCTGGAATGACAGAATAAAAGTTAAATAAGAAGCAATTATCCATAACGTCTTGGAAAGATTTGGTTCTAGTCCAAGAAGATTGATGCTGAAGCTTATTGATGATTTACGATTTTTGGTGATTACTTATTAAAAAAGATTTCACAGGTATAATAGAACTTGCTGGCAATGTAAGGTTTTGTGAACTGGTAACATAACTTCAGCTCCCCCCCCCCCTAGACAAGAAGCTACATGCCCATGGGCATTTAGGCATCCCAGATTTTTTCAGGGAGCGGGTACTCGTCAAAATAAGACATAAAAGGCGAATCAAACACCATATTCTTATAAAATTCCCTCTAGTGAGAGTGAGATCGTCCGCCACTAAAATAATTGCAAAAAAACACACTCGAATACGGAGAAATTCGATTAATTGACTTAAAAAGCACCTTGGATATTTTAAACGTTTTATACATATAATTTCTACCGACAAGATCCTAAGACGGGCCTTAGAAATGAATTTAAGACTGCCCCTTTGCGTTGGTATTCCCATAACAGTTATGTAAAACTCGTCACAGAGTCTAAATAACTAACATAACAAATGAAACCTGATTAAATAAGAGTATCAGACATGTTTTGGAGATGAAGATATATCTGATTTTATCTTATGAAAGTCATGCGATCAGTTACTGTTGTCAACCTTATGGTTATCAGAACTATAACACACGCTTTTTCAATGGTACACTGAATCTAGTTGGTTATCAAGTCCCGACCAAATCCTGTCGTATCTAAAATTAAACAAATAGCTTTCGAACTTCCCTATTAAGGGCTTCATTCAATGGTTTGTTTTGAATCGTTCGTAAACCGTTCAATTTGGCACTTCTATTGGAAAATATTGCGTGCGCATTTATAAGGAATGATTTTGAAATCCAAATAAATCAGTTTCTTTTTCTCTGGAGAACTTAAACTACCAATAACGAAAAACTCTTTGATCTTGGAAAGCCACCTCTGCTCACAAATCTGCTCCAACTTATTGCAGTTAACTCTGTACCAAAGTTTGCATTTAAAGATTTATTTCAGCAGCTATAAAGGAGACTCAAACATCAGGCATTCAAAAGGATCTTAACCTTGATTAAAATGAGCTCGGGGAATCTAGCGAGAACTTCTTCCATAATAAAAATAGTAGATTTTTTCTGTCAAACTGCCATTCATATTTTTTCCTATAAGATTTATTTTACATCTACGTTTCTTGTAATTCTTCCTTGGTATGCAATTTTAAGGTAAATAGATATGCTCTAATATGCATGTCCGAGCATTCAGGTCATTATGCACACATTAGGGCAAAGGGGTTGTCCGGTTCCTCTGGATTGATGAAGAACACATGAACTGTCAAGTCTTAAAATATTTCAAGTAAATAGGTTAACGTAACCCAACCAAAAAAAGAGAGGAAAATAAAAAATAAAATCAATGATCGCTGTAACGTTTATATAAAAATCTATAAGCCGCCGATTTTTCGCTATGTGCTTGAATATAGAGAATGCCTCGTATTTTCACATGGATTTAGTGAAAATGGCTTCCAGAAAAAACATTGTCGTCATTTTTTGGTATTAGCCCTTATTTTTACGAAATGACCACGGGACTCTACAATTTAATAGTCAATCAAATACTTTAATGGTAAAACTTAGTAAAATACAAAAACCAGATTTGGTCAGATTGACTCCTGAAGGGAACAAGTAAAATCCGTCTTTTTCTTGAAAAAAATGCCCTTGGCTAATTCCCCCCCCCCCCTTCGATTATTATCTCTCATGCTGTATTTTTTTAAGAAATCCTGTCGTATCTGATACAGATAAACGACAAGTAAACCTATGTTGCTAAGCAGAGTCAACTAGAGCTTCGGACTTCACAAAAAAAGTATCCAATGACATGAAAAAAGCATCAGCCCCTTAATGAAATTCATACGAAAATCCATTAAGCAAAGATTTATAAAGCATATAGAGTGCCTGTTGTATTTTTTCTAAGTGAATAAATATACTGTAAATGAACAAAATATATTGAAAGAAGAAATAAACAACTCTTAATAGAAGGTGATATAAGTCAGTTAAGTTATTACATAATTATATCCACATTTATGGGCGTAAACACGTGATCTAGATTCAAATCGGGGTGGGGTTTATATTTTTCTTGCAGCTCAGGGGAAAAAAAGCTTTGAATGCCTGTTTATATTCGGTTCCAGAAAAATCTTCTGTATTTTTTCTCTCAACCTTGGGCTAAGAAAGATTTAGATTATTAAATTCAATTCGATTTGGATCCCAATTAACTATAGTTCTTTCTTGCTGTAACGATCTCATTTTAGTTGGCCAAACCAGGTGGGTAAGATAGAAGTTCATTAGTTCTTTAGATTTATTTTTTACTTTATTTTTGTTTTGTTTATAATAAGGATGTTTTCATTCATTATTTTTGAAGTGTATTGTGTATTAACCACGGCCCAGCAGGGCTTTTAGCGTTAATAAATCATATCATATCGTATTGAACTAACTAAATGTCCATTGTCTTTAATGCTTTTATTTGTAAAACGGACTTCAAGGGCTTTATCTTGTCTTTTCTTTATTACAATCATTTCTTGCAAAAGAGAAAACAGAGAATATGTAAACATCTGTTCCAAAAGAACATTCATTTCACTCACTCAACAACAATCGCTTGTTGCTTAGTCTAAATCCCAGAGAATAGATTAGCCATAAAAACAAATTTACGTCAGTTGGGCTAACCTTTTTCTCTCGTAGTTTTAATCACCTTCGAACGTAGTCATCAGTCCACCCCCGTATCTCCTGATATCCCACGCAAAAGTTCTACTTCCTAAGTAAGAAATCGATTTCCTCTGTAAACTACGTCATCTCAAAGGGAATATTCCCTCAACTTGTTTCTACTACACCAAGGAAAGAGCAATAATGAGGCGATTGAGTGAAAGGTGATACACATGTTGCTCAGGACTGGTTCAAAGAACAGAAAACATGTTCTTAAGTTATTAATATTACAAAATTGGGGAAATATACACTTGATATGTCACAGGAAAGGCTGTGGTAGTCACTTTGTAGTCCATTTTTACTCATGTCACTGTCTGTTATTATCTACTTCAAACGATAGAATATAAGATTCAATACAAAGGAAGAGATAGTTGGTTGGCAAGTACCCCATACTTTCAACTATAGGCATGCACAAGCTTAACATGCAGGACAAAGAATGGACGAATCATCATTGCCGACTTAGGAAGCCGTGTTCTACAGGTCCATTGTCCTTGATGTCCATATTTGTCTTATATTCCAGGGGAGTCAATTGATTAAATCATACGGATAAATTTCCTTTCATACTACCCTTTTGTGCAGACAAGAAAACACTTACGTTTAATTTCAACAACAATATGTCCAGAGCATGTAAGGAAGCTTTAATAAACCTAGAAATCTAATCTCTATCCTGTTAGTTATTTCGTTTAACTTATCAAACATTACTCTAAGAAATTCCAAGATAGTTTATAGAATAAAAAGGAAAATTATGCACCTTACGAGTTAAGTACAAGCTACGGACTGATTTGGTGCAAAAGAGACTCCTTATTTAGCGCAAAAACAAGCTAACTCCTGGTTCGACACAAAAAAAAAGAAGTACAAGCGGCAAGATTTCGGCGACTGGCGCACAAACGAGCTAATTTTAAGCAGGAGTTTGGTGTATTGGCGCGCAAACATGTCCTGATTCGGTGAAAAGACAAGATTATTTGGAGCTGCGTTCTAACTTGGAACAAAAACTAGCTAAAGTCCTGACTAGGTGCAAATACGGACATACGGACTAAGTCCTGTCTCAAGTGTAAAACAAGCTAAGTTCTGACTTGATATAAAAACAAACTAAACAGGCAGCAGAGTTCCAGCAATATGATGTGAAAACAATGCAAGTCCTGACCCAGATCAAAAGTGAGCAACACCCAAACTGCAGACAATTGTGTGGCAAAAACAAACAAAGCCCTAAAGCGATGCAATGACGGGTTAAGCTCTGACTCAGTGTAAAAACCAGTCAAGTCCATATTCAACTTAGTCCCTTTTCCCTCCCATTGCCAAATTTTTAGCAATAAGGCGGCACGTAGCACTTTTTTTTATTTGAATCGGACACATGCACTGATTTTCAACCTGTATGTTTGAACGTAGAAAGTTGGGTTGCAGCCCTCTATCTCACCCCCTCACTCACAATTTTGAAAGAAAAAGGTAGGCAAGACGCACCTTGTGATGAATCGGGATCACATGATAATTTTAAATGTGTATTAGTAGAAAACAAAATTATGCCAGTGACCTCTTCAACTGGCTACACCCCTCCACCCACTATCAACTTGTTGCCGGAATGGAATACAAGTTGCAACTCGTTTGAAATGCAACCATGGAAAAAAGTCAAATCTATAAGAGCAGAATAGGATCAAGCAGCATTTTTCTTTCAGTAAGAATCATAAAAGGCTTTTTAATCTCTAATATTGGAGACACAAAGTAGGTCTGATCTTTACAACAAAGTCTTTGAAGTTAATTTGAAATCTTTGGGGTAAGGACCAAACGAACAGAGGGTTGAATTTTCAGATGCTTAACCCACTTTCAATCCCCGCCTACGTTCTGTGTAAAAATAGCTGTATCCACTTAAAATTTTCCTCACCGTCGTTCGACAGCTTTGGTGACTCCTACCTTGCCCTAAGCAATCGCAAGGTACACCTGTGTCATGAATGGAGTAACCTGTTTAATCCTTATGATTGGAGGCATAGAAAGTTCAGACTTTTTAATTATTTAAGAGCAAAATTGCTGCTTAAAATTTGTTATCCATCAAAATAGGGGAGGAGGTTAACTCTGACAAAGCATGTGACAATGAAACTGAAAATCAAAAGCAAAAATACTGCATGAATTACACATAAATTTTCATCAGATTTGGTGATAGCCAAGCTTAGGGTGAAAATTCACCTGGATTGAAATTAAAATTGCACAAAAATTGCTTTATTTCTCAGTAGATTCTGAAAATTGGAATTTGAGCTTTTTTTGTGAAAAAAAAAACAAAACAATTCACTGATGACATCTATTTCGGAAAACTGCAAACTAGATGACAATATTGTTAATTTACAAAATTACATATTATCAAAATCTCAGGCAAACAAACTTGATAACAGGATATAATTCAAAAATTTAATAAGAACAAATTTTTGAGAGCAAAACATATGTCTTAAAAGACATAAGTTTATGTCTTTTAAGGTGATGGTAGATTACATTATTGTCATGGGAATAGTAATAACTAGTGATTAACAGTTTTTTTTTTTGAAAAATTAGGAAACACTGTCAAGCTTTCTAGAGGATCAAGGATCTAAGATAAAATCTGATGCGTTGGAGCAAAATGGAACACAAAAAGGGGCGCCGGCACCCCCCCCCCCCTGCACAAAATTACCTTACAAGCAAAATTGAGCTGCCAGAGAAAGTACAAAATAGTTACCTCAAAATGTCAATCAGATGTCTGAAGGGGTAACAAAAGAACCAGATATCAAAAACAGTTTTAGGACAGGCGCTGCTTGGCCTCAAATCACTTTCAATTTATGCAAAAGGACTACAACTCTCAATTTCCGATCGAATGAGCATCCTCCAAAGTTTCTAAGACCACAAGGGGGAGATTGGGGTTGAGGAAGGGGCAGCCCCCTCCTATATGGAATGAAATCTTCTAATTTTGGGGTTTAATGCTACCCTTTACTTACACAATAAGAGCACAGACCAGAATATTCCCAGAAATCAAGAGGGATTGAAGATCAATTTCGGGGGGGGGCTGTCTGGTTTTCTGGTCACTTTCAATTTAAAGAAGGGCTAGGACTCAATTTTGGACCACCCTTCCCCTAAAAAAAACCTTATATTTTAATAATAGACAACATGCATAGCTTACAGCCCAGGCCCTGGAGGTTAGAAAGGGGGTTGTCAAGCCCAGAGGCATGCTTATTTGAACTTCAAACTATTTTTAACAAAATGGTAGACTCAAAATTTTGACAGAATACATTTAGGGGAAAGAAATGGTGTGGGAAATGGCTTGTTGCCCTCCAGCCACTTTTGACTCTTAAAATGCAGCACTAGAACGTTTAATTTGCAATCGAATGAGCCCCCTCTGACGTTTATACGACGATCCCTTCCATATGAAGTGTCTCTGGGAAAACCAAATAGATAACAATACATTTTAACTGTTTTAACCATTATGGCTCTTTATTACAGGCCTATAGCATTATCTCTGACTTAAACAGGTAAGTAGAACTTCCAATTTCACTTCTAATGAACGTCTGAAACTATTTAGGGCTAATATGGGAGGGGTGGGGGCACCAAAACCCCACAGAAAGAGATAGTAAACATCTGAGCAAAAACGCCATCTACATTACAGAAAAATAAAGTGACACTTATCTTGGCTACAGTAATTCAAAAGGTGGTATGGTATCCAAAAAATAAAAGGGTCATACAATTAGGGTTATACCCAACCTCATTGAAGGGAGGCATGAGACACATCTGTGGGGATATCTTTTAGTTCAGCCTAGGTTAGTAGGCCATCCTTGCTTACATTCAGCAAGAGCATTTAAGGGTAGGCTTATGTTCACCTTTTAGCTAGCAAATAAACAAAAAAGCAAAAATTTAGCCTACCAATTAGCTGGTAAAATTCTACTTTAGCTACTTTTGGCTATCTTGGAAAGGGGTTAGTTTAGGAAAATGAAACTTTCAGAGATAAGTTTACAGGCTAAAGCAGTGCTTCCATTCCACTAATGTGGGAATAAAGTATATAAGTGCAAAAAAAAAGAGTAGAATTAAAGTAGGACACAATCCAGAAGTATGTTATTGTGTTTACTATTTGAATGGGAATGTTAACAAAATTGATTCTTATGCTATATTACCTGTGTTTCTACTTTAAATTTTTTCAATCCCTTAAAGGCTGGTGGAAAATCCCTATTTTCAATATCAAAATCCCTCAAAGTTTCCCTATTTTCTTACTTCTTTCCAAGTTACATGTAAAAAAGACCTATTAGGCTGACTTTTAATAGCATTTGTTCAGGACAACTTATTTTGCAACTCAAGACCTTTTAAGTGTACCAAAATATCTTCTTTTGATGTTTAAAACAATGCTTTGTATTTATTGACTAATTAAGTTTAAGTTTGGTTTTGATTTATAGATTCCAGGTCCAGATCTCAGATTCTGGACCATATGAATGTATTTTATTTATTTGTTTCTTTTTTTGCCATTATTTTTTACTTTTGCAATACCCTCGTTTTTATTTGAACTGATACAAAGGATTAGCATGAATGATATCCAGCCAGTCACTTTTTCCTGCATTATTTTTATTTTGACTTTTTTTTTGTATTGGGTTGATAATTTGAAGCAGAATATAGTAGCAAAAATGAATCACATAAAGCTTGACTTAAGGACAGCGCCTGCATTTTGATCTTTTGAATTATTCAATTTTAACTAGTGTAGACTGCTACCTGGATCCCAGTTTTCCAGAAAATGCCAAATGTAGATGCACTTTAATTTGTATTCAGAAAAATTTAATGAGAATTACCAAATAATAAGATTTAAGAAAAAACACCAAATACTAAGAATAATACCCCAAGTTAACATTGTTGTTGCCATCCCCATAGTCTTTACCAATGCCTAAAAAAGCAACACATTCAGACGCAGTCACATCAGATTTCATTTTTTTTCTTTAAACTCTTGATGAATCTAGGGGGGCTAAGCTTCATCCCATACTTGACAGAAATCATTGCAGCCAAAGTTACATTTTTGAGCCCATTCCTCTTTTCATTTTTTACTGTTTTCAGAATGCTGAAAAGTCTTTCTGTGACAACATTTGAGCAGAGAAGTCCAAAAATAAACCAAATGACATGAAGAATGCTAGTGAATTTTAGCCCTCCACTTGGCGTCTTGATGGGTGCCACCTGATTCCAAAAATCAAACCTTCAGTCCTTCCCCATTGGTTATTTTGTTTCAAATTTTGCAGGTCTATCGAATTCCAACAAAAACTAGAACATTTGTCAATCGCTTGTGCTGAAATCCCACTGTTGTATCCAAAATTCCTATTTCCATAACAAAAATCCATAGGCTCGGCAAGGAAAAAAGTGGAAATCCAAATTTAAAGTGGAAATAAAGTACTAAAGTAGGTAAAAAAATATTAGAGGAGAAACATTCAAAATAAATTAGTCTACTCTAAAATATAGTAGAAATGGAAGCACTGGGCTAAAGTATGGGTAAATTTTTACCAAATCATATTATTGATTTACAAATAAAGTGAATATACCACTTGATGCCTTTTTTTATGCTCTTTCCAAATACAATGATCATTTTTGTCAGAAATGCATTTTTACCCCCACACCTATATACCAATTCAAGGTATAGCCTATATTTGCACATTAGGGGATGGGGGTAAAGTTTAAACTGACCTCCCATTTACACCAGAAATAAAATTTATTTCTTAAGAATACCTTCCCGGGACATAGGCCTAGGCTACTTTAACCTGTAGACCCATCCCTGAAAGTTTCATTTTCCGGTAAAGTTCTATGAAACCATATTATTGAGTTAGGACTAAAGTGAATATCCTACACCATTTGATGCCTTTGGTAAAATTCTACTTTAGTTACTTTTGGCTATCTTGGAAAGGGGTTGGGTTAGGAAAATGAAACTTTCGGGAATGGATGTACATTCAAAGGTATATCCCGGGACGGTCCTTTGAAGTCCCTCCCTCCCCGCCTCCCCCCCCCTCTATAACAAGTTAAATTAATTCACATTACTAGTTGGTTTTAACTCATATTTCATCCTATATTACTATCATAAATATAAATCACTGCTTACCTTACACAACTTCTGCTTTTAACCTTGTTCATTAAAATATATTCCAAAATCCTATTTAAATCCTAAGCCATTTAATTTTCAACCTATGCTGAGTTTCTCTATGGTATATGAAACCAGGTTTGTTGTGATGTCACACTTGCCTTATCAGAAACCCTTACCCTTAAGGGTAGCAGGCACATGCCAAACAACTCTGTTGATAAGACCATTTAAACTGTATTAATTAGGGAATGGATTTGAAAACATCAGAATGGACTTCAGAGGACACGTTATATCACGGGAAGATGTTTTTGAAATCCCCCTTCCCCCCAAACTCAAAATTTTCCAAAATTCTACTTTAGAAGCTTTTCAAATATTTCTAAAGCACTAATAGATAGAGTGCTAAAAACATCAGAATCGACTTCAGAGGACACGTTATATCACGGGAAGAGTTTTTAAAATCCTCCTTCCACCCAAACTCACCAATTTTCCAAAATTCTACTTTAGAAGCTTTTTAAATATTTCTAAAGCACTAATAGATAGAGTGCTAAAAACATCAGAATCAACTTCAGAGGACACGTTATATCACGGGAAGAGGTTTTTAAAAAATCCCCCTTCCCCCCAAACTCAAGATTTTCCAAAATTGTACTTTAGAAGCTTTTTAAATATTTCAAAAGCATTAATAGATAGAGTGCTAAAAACATCAGAATCAACTTCAGAAGACACGTTATATCACGGGAAGAGGTTTTTAAAATCCCCCTTCCTCCCAAACTCAAAAATTTCCAAAATTTTACTTTAAAAACTTTTTTAAATATTTCTAAAGCACTAATAGATAGAGCACTACAAGTTTCAGAATCGACTTCAGAGGACACGTTATATCACGGGAAGAGGGTTTTAAAATCCCCCTTTCCCCCTAACTCAAAATTTTCCAAAATTTTATTTTTAAAAGCTTTTTAAATATTTCTAAAGCACTTATAGATAGTGCTAAAAACATCAGAATCGACTTCAGAGGACACGTTATATCACGGGAAGAGGTTTTTAAAATCCCCCTTCCCCCCAAACTCAAAATTTTCCAAAATTCTACTTCAGAAGCTTTTTTAAATATTTCTAAAGTGCTAAGACATAGAACGCTACAAACAGCAGAATCGACTTTAGAGGGCAATTTGTGTCATGGGAAGATGTTTTTGAAATCCCCCTTCCCCCCAAACTAAAAATTTTCCAAAATTCTACTTTAAAAACTTTTCAAATATTTCTATGGCACTAATAGATAGAGTCCTAAAAACATTAGAATCGACTTCAGAGGACACGTTATATCACAGGAAGAGGTTTTTAAAACCCCCCTTTCCCCCAAACTCAAAATTTTCCAAAATTTCCGAAGTCGATTCCAAAGTCGATTCTGATGTTTTTAGCACTCTATCTATTAGTGCTTTAGAAATATTTTAAAAGCTTCTAAAGTATAATTTTGGAAAATTTTGAGTTTGGGGGGAAAGGGGATTTTAAAAACATCTTCACCTCATATAATTTGTCCTCTCAAAATGATTGTGAGGTTTTTAACGCTCTATGTCTTAGCGCTTTAGAAATATTTAAAAAAGCTTCTAAATTAAAAATTTGTAAAATTTTGAGTTTGGGGGGAAGGGGGATTTCAAAAACCTCTTCCCGTAATATAATGTGTCCTCTGAAGTTGATTCTGATGTTTTTAGCACTCTATCTATTAATGCTTTAGAAATATTTAAAAAGCTTCTAAAGTAGAATTTTGGAAAATTTTGAGTTGGGGGGAAGGGGGATTTTTTAAAAACCTCTTCCCGTGATATAACGTGTCCTCTGAAGTTGATTCTGATGTTTTTAGCGCTCTATCTATTAGTGCTTTATAAATATTTAAACAGATTCTAAAGTATAATTTTATAAAATTTAGAGTTTGGGGGGAAGGAGGATTTTAAAAACCTTTTCCCATGATATAATGTGTACTCTGAAGTCGATTCTGATGTTTTAGCACTCTATCTATTAGTGCTTTAGAAATATTTTAAAAGATTCTTAAGTAGAATTTTGGAAAATTTCGAGTTTGGGGGGAAAGGGGATTTCAAAAACATCTTCCCGTGATATAACGTGTCCTCTGAAGTCGATTCTGATGTTTTCAAATCCTTTCCCTAATTAATACAGTTTAAATGGTCTTATCAACAGAGTTGTTTGGCATGTGCCTGCTACCCTTAAGGGTAAGGGTTTCTGATAAGGAAAGTGTGACATCACAACAAACCTGGTTTGATATACCATAAAGAAAGTCAGCATGGGTTGAAAATTAAATGGCTTAGGATTTAAATAGGATTTTGGAATATATTTTAATGAACAAGGTTAAAAGCAGAAGTTGTGTAAGGTATGCAGTGATTTATATTTATGATAGTAATATAGGATGAAATATGAGTTAAAAACAACTAGTAATGTGCAGTAATTTACCATTATATAGAGGGGGGATGAGTGGAGGTAGGTACTTCAAAGTACCTTCCCGGGACAAACCTTAGCATGTACATCCATCCCTGAAAGTTTCATTTTCCTAACCCAACCCCTTTCCAAGATAGCCAAAATTAACTAAATTATAATTTTACCTATGCCTTTTTTATGCTTATTTCTAACATAATGATATTTTCTTTTTTAATTTATTTTCAGCCCCCCCCCCCCCTATAAATTCCCATTACGGGTTAGGTATAGGCTATATAGGCCTAGGGGGGGGGGGCTGAAATTCATTTCCGATAGAAATCCTTATTATATTCGTAATCAGCATAAAATAAGGCATCGAATGGTGTATTCACTTTAGTCGTAACTCAATAATATGATTTCGTAGAACTTTACCCATTTTCCTAACCTTTTTCCAAGATAGCTAATGTAGAATTTTACCAATTACCCTACTTTTATACAGAAAGCCTGAATACACAGCCAAAACCAAAATAGACAAACCTGCATTATGCTGAAACTCATTTTCAGTCTTAAATGAATTCAAAATATTTTTGACAGCTATTGCTGATAGTGAAGCTGAACTGAATGGAAAGAATCAGTTGCATTTTAATAGATATTTACAGGTGGCGAGATTCACTTAAAGAAAAAACACGACGAAAAAGAGCTACACATAGCATTTGAAAATACAACCCATGAATAAATATGATTGTCACAAAATTGAGATGTTATAAATTCATATTCCTAGAAAATTTTGTCATTCACCCTGATTGTTACTGGCTTGCAGTTAACTCGAAATAGTGATTTTATGAATATAAAAACTAGGTTTTGCTTTTGAACTAATGAAAATAAAAGAAAATGCACTGTTCTCGTGGATGTCGGTAGCGGTTTTAGGCCTCATGTTCTAAGGGCTGGACCCGGGGGAGAAAAGTATACCACAGGAGAGTAAAAATATAAAATAAAAGGAATTTAATGTCAGAAGAACTGGGGATCAGTTGCTTCCCCTGTCCCCTGATCAGGTCTAGAACACCCACTGGTGGATGTGATTGAATTATATAACAATCTTTTTATAGCCAATACAGTATTTGATCATAAAATGGTTCATAAGTTAACATTGTATTCAACAAACCTCATTGATTATGTTATTATTAAAGCGTAGACTGGCAGGATTAATTCAAGATACCAGGGAATATAGGAGTGCTGTTATTGATGTTAAAAGTAAAGATTACCATCTAGTAGTGTCTAGGGTTAATCTAAAGCTAAAATTTAGGAAAGATAATTATCAGAAAGCTAACTATATGAAAAGCTAGGAATATTAGTGAAAATGCTTTTAGTTTAATAAACAAGCATATTTCGAGGAAGTTTTTTATAATTCACCTTGATTATTACTGGCTTGCAGTTCACGCAAAATAGTGATTTTATGAATGTGATATTTTAAAATCTTGTTCCTTATTCAGCATATTGCACTGGCATGTTAATAAATTGAGAAGGAGTACAGTAGTCAATCTGGACTTGCCCCCAGGGGCGAATCTCCAGCATTTTTATTGGGGGGGGGGGGGAAGAGGGGTTCATATCTGGATAGTCAAGGGGCATGGGCTGTATAATATTTTTTTCAAATAATTGGGGGGGGGGCAACTACACCCTTGCTCCCCCCAAACAACTCCCCTGCCTGTCCCAGTTAAAGATAGGAACGGGGCCACAAAAAGTGATAAGGAAAGAGTTAAAGAGATCTATAGAGGAAAATGAAAAAGTTTGTAATAACTTGGATGTGAAAGAAGATCTGTTTTGTGAGGAAGAATTAGCGACAGTATTAAAAGGATAAACATAATAAGGCCCCAGGTACCATGGGCGTATGGAAGGGGGGGGGCAGGGGAGGGCAGCTGCCCCCCTAGAACTTGAAATTTACGATAGATATTAGCGAGAAATTTTTGTATGTTGGAATTTTTTGTTGGATTTTACCTGGTAGATGGTTAAAAAAGCTGGAAATAAACAGAAATTTCCAAATATCGTTTGCGATATCAACATTTACGTTCGATCTTCAATATTGACTTTCGGTCCGACATATAGATAGGAGACTGACCCACGATCGGCTGATTTTGACTTGTTTAATTCTCCATGAAGTGATTCAAGCGATATAAATTTGCTGAGCATGCCAAAGCAAAAGTAACTCATTCAATACCATCATTGAAAAAGACAATTAGAAATACCCCACCATTTTTCCACATGGATGCCTCTCTATCCAAGTGGTCAAGAGTGCCAAGCCTGGGCTAACCCGGCACTGGTTTAGCCGTCTCTGCCTTATTTTTGGCCACCGGACAAAAGAAAAAGAAAAGTGATCAGGGGAAAATTAAAGCTTGTTTTTCAGCTATAAAATTAAGAAATAATATGGTCAGCATTAAAAACTACAAAACAAATTTCATTAAGGTTTAAAAAAACTAAAGAGTATTAATTTCAAATTATACATTGACTGATCAACACCGAAAGTAAGCCGCTCCGCTAATCTTGGTGTTCTACCTTTCAGTGGTGGCAGTTTTATTTCAACTTCTGTCTTTAAGACACTATCCATCTCGTCAGTTGGTGCAAAGTCTCTTGCTCCAGTCTCTTTCCAAAAGTGGACCTGAAGTTCTTCAGTTGCTACTTTTTGATAAAGATAATATTGTGAACAGAATTCCCTTTCTTGCTCTTCAACTCATCAGAGTGTTATCACCAGCCTTGACTTTCTCAGTGTCAAATTAAAATTTGCTGGTAGGGGGCTTGTCTTCAATGTCTATGCTGGGGTCTGAATAGTTGTTGTATATAGGATCATCTACGTCAGAATCGTCACTCTAGCTGTAACTCTTGTTGCGAGACACACCTTTTGCTTTTTAGTCTTTTCACTTGTCTGACTTTCTTCCGTCCCAGGACTAGGGCTTTTTGGCAGATACAGCTTTTATCCTAGCAATAATGCATTCTTTCATGGGGGTGTCAGTGAGCACTTCTGACTCTTTCATATTTTTTTCCTGTTGATTTTTTGGGTTTGACTTGATTGATAAAATGCTGCAAGTAAAGCAAAGAATGAGAGGCAGTCATCCAGACAGAAGTATTTTCTGAGCTGATTGTGATGGTTTCTGGTAAAGCTCCCCTGAGTAAAATTTCCAGACACTATTTTTGTGGGGGAAATAAGTAGTGGAGAGACTGTGTTCCCAACACATTAACACCAGCACAAATCGTGGTCAACTGACCTGTTTCTGCTGACTTGACCTTCCCTACTTACTTCTGGCCTTGCTGTGCAATGATTTTACCAGGCTTGTGGATTTATTCAGACCTGATTCGTGAAAATTTCAAATGTCTTGTGGTCTGAAAATTTTTTTATATAGGCCTCGCTCCAGGTTGCTAAAGAAAGCTCCTACACTGACAGTTGAAAGCAGTTGTCCGTCATAGGCTTGTACTTTTTGGCGTTCTTACTGATAGAGTTTTAAGGCAATCCATAAAACCACGGTACCAATCTTTACCTGTAATTCCTCCACTGTGTCCGCTGCCTTTGCAGTTCCGTTATCTGGTACTTTTATGCTCTTAATAATAGCATAAGTGTATACAAATTTACGCGCTTCTAGGGGAATACAGTCGAAATCATATCAGCTACCGTTTTCAAGTAAGTTTTTAGTCTTTTTTCTTGTTCCTGTGTAAATAATTATCATGTGATGTAACAGGGTGTAAAGAAACTCAGGTCCAGACTTTTTAGAGGGATATTCAGCTTCTCAGCTTTTTTTTATGTAGTCTTGCAGCGTTCCTCTCGGGACACCCACGATACTTCCAGAGAATCCAACCGACTTCTTGTAGAATAAGACAGAAAAAACTGCTATTTTATTTTCTTCTGGATGACAGCCACCTTTCTTTCTTTTTTCTTCTGTTTTACTTTTAATCATTTTATCTTGAATGAAATTTAACAGGAAAAAATAGAACTTCAGTTCACCTACTGTTCTGACAGGATTAAACAACGCCAGAATTAACACAGTTTTGGGTTTTAAGCTTGCCTTCAACCTTTAAATATGCTGTTTACACAGCTTTTACAAGCATAACCCAGCTTTGGACAAGCTGGTAAGGCAAGCTGAATTGATCCTGGGTACTGTGAATAAACATGGAATTTCGTTATCCCGCAGGATAAAAAAATGGTAACAGTAAATTCGTGAACATGACACGTCTCGGAATGTGCCAAAAACTGGCAATTAATAAGAGAATATAATGTGAGATAACAACGCGAGTTTTCTAGTATTCGTAATTAGGCGTAGGCTTTCAGACAAAATTGAACAAAATTCCAGAGTTAATCACCATAAAACCTGATCCAATCTGATATTTTTTGGTGAAAGTAATAATTAAGGTCAGACATTTTAAAAACATACACTGCCATCTGTCAGAGCTTTTATAATCCACCAGAAGCCCCATAGGTTTTTATATTGAAACTGTTTGCTTTTGCTAAACGTGAGCCGGTCTCCCCTATACCAATTTTAATATTTAATTTTGCCCAACTGTAAACTTTTGAGTTGATTTCTTAGAAGAAGCTGTTATCTAACCATAATGTGATTTGTGTCAAATCACTTTTGTGGTGTTTATGTTTTCTGGAAATTGGAAGTAGGATGGTGGGTATCTTATATTATACTATTGCAGGAAAAGTAGAACATGGAAAATGTTACAGGCCAAGTTTTAGCGAAATATAGAATGACTAGTTTCTAAAGACCTATATTCAAAGGACCTCGGGAAGTATTAGTAAGACCCCTCCCCCTCCATTTCAGAAGCGGCTGCCCCCCCTCTACACAGGATGCTGTCTACGCCCATGCCAGGTACTGATATTGTGGTTAGTGAGTTTCTTAAATATGGTGGCTCTAAGATTAGAAATAAGTTACTGTTGATTATGAATTGGATTTTTTTGAAAGAAAAAAGTACCTAGCGATTTTAGAAAAACCTTAATTAAACCACTGTATAAGAAAGGTGATATGAATGAGTGTCGTAATTATCGAGGCATTAGCCTGTCCTCTGTAAGTAGCAAATTACTTAGTAATATGAAACTTTTTAGACTGAGAGATGCTGCAGACAAAGTTATAAGAGAAGCACAGAGCGGTTTTATAAACATCTTTTCGTGGTATTTTTATTGAAAGGGGGTGTGTTTTCGTAACGTCATCTATTAAATGTTAAATTCTAGTTCATCTAAAAATTGTAATATAATTAAAAAATAAAAACGTGGTCCGTTTCAATTCCATCTTACACTTGACGAGTTTAAGCCTCACTCATCAATTGCGAAACATGCAAAGTATGTTCATTCAAGTTGTGCTTTATTTTCAAATGATAAAAAATTGTTTCAAACATTTTATTACGTATAAGAGACAACATAAATTAAACTTAAGTTAAATGATTATGCTTCTTTAAATAGAGATTTAGGAGAATACTTACTCATCACATTAAGCATAGGTTTAATTAAAAGTGATCTGATATATTACGTTAAGGAGGGTACAGCCCCTTTCATATATGGAATAATGTCTGTTCGTTATAAGTTTTAATGTCGCTCCTTACTTTTAATAAGAAAACTTGTTTTTTATTTAATTTCTGAACGTTTTTCAACTAATGCAGGTTTGAATTTAACTCTGCGTACATGAAAAATTAAAACGGAATTTGCATATTAATTTTGGTAAAATTTCCCCCTGTGTAAAATTTCCTCTGGAAAGTTCACCATCCAGAAACTACCCTCCCAATGTGAAAATCTCCCCGTATAAAATAACCGCTCCCCCACCGAAAATATTTCCGGTTAAAAAACAAAATAAATGTTGGAAACATTTTTACGCAATTAGACGGGAGGTCTTTGACCTCTATTCTTACGTCCCGAACCCTCAAAACCTCAAAAAAATTAGACATTCTGCTAAAATTTTCGTCAAGGACGCTCAATTCATCAGAATAATCGGAGTCTAAAAGAGTTTTACTTTCCCATTTGATTCCTTGCTCTTCCATTATTTTTGCCGTGTTCCTTGGGAAAAAGTCCATACAAAATAACGTATATATATATATATATATATATATATATATATATATATATATATATATATATATATATATATATATATATATATATATATATATATATATATATATATATATATATATATATATATATATATATATATATATATATATTTATATATATATATATATATATATATATATATATATATATATATATATATATATATATATATATATATATATATATATATATATATATATATATATATATATATATATATATATATATATATATATATATATATATCAGGATAGAACGCAACTCTGATGAACTCCTGATCGAATAAGAAACCAGCCGCTAAAACTCATTTCTTACATATACCGCAACAATGTTAATATAGTACATAGCACCAATAACTCTTATTTATTTATTTCGTATACTATACAAAAATAGGACTTTCGCTAAAGATGTTTTATTGGCTGAATCAAGTGCTTGCTCGTAATATATAAAGCTAAGGACTAAAGAGGTCTGGTGACTCAGGCACACTCAATTATTAATCAAAGAGTAAAAATTTCGTCGACAAATCCTCTCCCCTTTCTAAAACCAGACTGTTCGCTTGAAACCTTACCTACAGAATCTCTAAGTCTAAAATGTATCTTCATACTAAATAATTTTCTTCCTATAGAAACCAAGCTAATGCTTCTGTAATTGTCACACCCACTCTTATCAACTTTCTTATAGATGGGTTCCATCAATTTTGTTCTAAAATCGCTAGGTACTTGCTTTTTTTTAAAATCCTGTTCGTAATATTCAGTAATTTCACAACACTCTAATTTCACAGCCTCTATGCTTAAAAACTAATTTACCACACTATCAGCACCTTGGGCCGTATTATTTTTCAATCCTTTTAGTACTGTACCAAGGCCAAGTACAGTGTTAAGTTCTGGACCATTTTACGATCAGACACGGTATTTGTTATAATAAGATTGCTAAATAATTCAATCACATTCACCAGTGGCGGTTCTAGACTTGGGTAGAAAGGCAGCTACCCCTCCCAGTTTTTCTAACATCTGACATTAAATTCCTTTTATTTTTATTTTTAACTTCTGTGGTATACTTTGCCCCCTTCCCCCAGATAATGAGGTCTAAAGCCACTGCTGACATCCAAGGTAACAACGAATTTTTTTTTATTTTCATTGAGTCAAAAATAAAACCTTTGTTGGTTCTAAATTCATGAGTTTGATACTTTCTATACATCGTTGCGCAGTTTGTGTTTCCATATGTGCAATTTGACTTGAAATGCTAGATACTACTACTACTACTAACAACTCACCGCAGCACCAAGCCGTCTGAGGCCAACACAGCTATGCACGCTCCTCCTCCATCCCAATTTATTCAAAGACTCCCTTTTTACACCCTCCCACGATGTTCTCATTTACCATAAATCTTTCTTTATGACATCCTCCCACATTGTCGATCGAACTTACACATAAATTACTGAAGATTGTGAAAACGATTTTTGTAAAAACGGAAGTATCCAGGGATGTTAGACAAGCCATAGTTAAACACCTATATAAGAAAGGTTATAAGACTGAGTATGGTAATTACAGAGACATTATCTTGGTTTCTGTAGACAGTAGAGTACCTAGCATGACCCCACTTATCAGAGTAAGAAATGCTGCATATCTAGTTTTGAGAGTAGTATTGTTTTAGGAAGGAGAGAACATGTATTGACAAAACTTTTATTCTTCGATTAAATAATTGAGAAGTGCCTGAATCATCAGACCCCTTCTATGCTCAGTTGTATAGGTTATGAACAGATATCTGATTCAGCTGATGGAACACCTTTAGTGAAGGTTCTACCTTTTTATGGCATACTAGATAAATACATTAAAGTGATAAGTACTATGAGAGACAATAATAAAGCTGCAGTTCGAGTAAAAAGTGAGGCTAGTAGTTGGTTTGGCGTGGAACCAGTAACTAAGCGCGGTTGTTTCCTATCTTTGTTTACATGTATTATTTTAATGGACTTTCCCTAAGGTACATGGCAAAGTCTATAGGAGAACATGATATCAGATGGGAAGGTAATACTCCCTCAGACTTAAAATATACAGATTATTTGAGTGTTCTAGATAAAAATATTAGCAAAATCAATGAATTTTGGAGGTTTTTAGAGTTAAGGACGCGAGAAGACTAATGACTAGAAGTCTAAGACGCTTAGACTAGAAATGAATGAGAATGAAGAAATAATTTTAGGTAACCCGGAAATCAATCAAGTAGACAGCTTCAAAGAGAGTTTTGATCTTTTTTTTTTTTTCTCTCTCTTTTTTTTCCCCAAAGCTTGGTCAAAAGAGCTTGAGCATTCCACAGTGGCACATTCAACTTTGGTAGAAAAATTTTCCACTTCTGAATCCGGGTCAAGTTCTAAAGCAACATTTGTAACTGTGTTTCTGTTTTTTTTTTTACAAATCAAAGCTTGATTTTCTGTGGTCATAATATGTATTAGAACTACACTCCATTTTTTTGTTCTCTTATTCTCTTCTATCCATGCTGCCCCCTAGTAAGTGCCACCGACGGTAGTTTGAAATCCCGGCACCCCCTAATTACGCAACAGATAGCACAATCAAAGAAGTCATAGATGAAAAGTATTTATATATTTAGAGGGGACTGGCTCTCGCTTATTACGTTGAATTTAAGTAGCCTGAATTGCCATCTGCAATTTTTTTTTGAAATTTTAGTTTTGCTTCAAGATTATCCCTACCCCACCCCCAACCCCTTGTAAAGGCGGGAAGAATTAACTTAAAAATCCCTGTGTGATATTTGTAATTTGATATTTGTAACACTGAATTGTAATTAATAGCCCAACCTCCTTAAACTCAGCCCGTTCGATCAGTTGGTCCACACCCGTTTGAAAAACTGGCCATTTTATCATAATTCGAGTTACGATTTCAGAAAGCTACACCGATTCCTGGATGAGGAGGGTTATATTTTTATAATTACTGACCATTTACCTCAAAATAGCGGCTGAAGGCTCTTCATAAATTGGATGTTAAGCTAGAGATATAGTTAGGGAAGGTGATGTCCGACAGATTGCAAATTTATTGTAGAGATTGAGATAATTGATACTTGTCCCCTCCCCCTGAATTAGGTTTGCTTTGGTGTTAAGGCAATGGGCCTTTTTGGCGGGATGCTCGACTGAGTTTAGTGAGTTGCTCTATAATGATAGTAGTAGTAACACTAATCTATCTCAGCCTCTAGAAAAAAAAAGTCACCAATAAAATATAAGATGTGAACGGAGCGGATTACCTTTATCAGCTAATCGTAATCCTGAGTGTTCCTGTAAAAGCATTCAGACACCTCTGCTGCCATCTGAAATCCAGAACTATTATATTTTCCTCTAGAAATAATGGTTGTATTTTCAATGATCAATTGGTACTGGCCATGATGATCTATCACAGTTGCCTATGACTAGCGGACTGCAAAGAACTTTTTGTCTATTTTACAATAAAATCCTTTAAAGATTTTATAATTTAAAAAACTAAACTGTCAGAAAAACTTTGAAATATGCAATGAGTCAGGCAAAATCTAGCCCTCTTATATAAATGAACAATTACCCTATATTCACACAGAGCACAGATCTGCGGAAAACTGCTGTGGATTGCGTTTCGTGGAGGAACACATGCATCTCTTGCCGCGCATCCTTACGGTTTTCCGCAAGACTCATGCGTTCAAAAAATCCAACGCATGCGGTTTGGAAACGCATCCCCTAGATTCTACGACTCAAACTTTTTGGGGATGCAAAGAGATTCCAGGGTGGGCTGCTCGGTTGTAGGTGGGGTGGCCAAGACCCTGAATACCGAGTAAGGAAAAACAAAACTTAAACTAGGTTTTTCCATCCCCAGAATCTGGAAATTCAAGAATTTTCTAAACTTCTGGAATTAATTTCTAATAGAAGCAATTGTTATATTCGGATAGAGGATTGAATTCTGAATCGAATGGTATGTTTATTACTTAACTATCTCATCATCTTTCTACATTCCCCAAATTTACTATTTATTTTTTAGTTTGTCTTTCAACATTGAGATGTTTTTCGATAAGTTAAAAAGTTTTAACTTATATTTGACTTTAATAACTTTAATAACTTTAATGACTATAATAACTAAATATTTGAGTTATTTAAAATTAGTAAATAATGAAGAAGAAGAAATCTCTTTCTTCTTCTTTGCAATATCAAAATTGTAACAAGTGTATGGTTGAATGGAATCACCGGCATTTCTCAAATTTATTTTTTTCGCCTTTATAAATTTTTTGATGTGAACAGACTCTGCTGTTTCACCACTACAGCGATGCAACGCGGAATACGCACCCATTGTATTTTTCGCAACACACCTGTCTGTACGAACATTCCGTTAGGCTGTGTATTCTGGATCCTTTATTACAAAAAACATTAAACAAGTTTAATTTAATTAAGTCAAGGATCGGGAGTGGTCTGTATTTATTCATTGGATTTTTCGGTGCCAGTGTTAAAAAATAGTTCATTAAAAAAACAACGTGATTTTTTATGTGACCTGATAATGTAAGTTTTAGATAAGCTTATATCTGGGAATCTTTTCTGCATCGTGCCTTTCTTTTTCAGGATATATGAATAGCAGCGGTTAGTTTTTATTTGGTCTGTCAGAATCGGGTTCAGGATAGGCCAGGGATCATCCCGAAACAAATTCGAAACTGACTGCTGAGTATTGGGTGATTACTGCCAGCTGACATAATGTTTTGTAGTGCAGTATAAGTCTGAACCTGGCGGTTTTCCGGTGCAGTTGAAAACATAAAAGAGAGTATGCAATTGGTTATTTGATATATAAGGAACAAACTTAAATTTCAATAGTTAGAGGTCTGGCAAAGCGGCTGGCAATTGGGAACTCTGGCTGCTGTATCTGAGTTGTTTATTTCAAATAGTCACTATCTTGAACTAATAGAGAAAATAAATGGGGAATTAGCTGTGGGTTCCCACTATTTTCAAAATAATCAATAGAAGCACAACAGCAAAGACAAATTATCCGACCTACTTAATATTGTTGAAAAATATTCAAACCCAGTGGGTTTTTTCATTTCTTGTTTTGCCATGACAGGGCACAAGCAAAATCAGTTGAAGACAGAAAAGTATATGCAGTCCCCTATTTCCCACAAATACGTATTTCTGTTTAAATCTTAACACCAGAAGGTTTCTAGCTCCACATATCTGCATTTGAAACTTTCCAAATTTGCTGATTATCCTTTTAAATCAACAACAAAAATATGTCCAACATAGTATCGCGAAAAAAAGGCTTGGGAATAAAAGTTGGCTGCCTACAAAGTACATTATTTGCAAAAGATAGATGGCAGGAAAACCCAGTTTTGGCTAAAGTTACCGGAGTCAGGATATTATTAGTTAACATTGGTTGTCATGGGTAACATCGAATCTCTAGAAGTACATCCTGTGTTTGGACCAGAGTTGTCAACGTAATCCTTCGAAATATTCATTTTTATTTGGAAAAATGGGTAAAAATTTAAACAGTAACTTATTCTAAAAATGAATACTCCGACCTTCATTTAGAGTGAACTCAACATATAAATGACATTGAGCGATAAAGAGTTTGAAACGTGTCTTATTAGATATTGACTGAACTTAACAAAAGATATGCAGTAATTGCTGCATTGTTTTTTTTTCGTACCATCAGTAATTAACAGTGAAACCTGTGGACGAAAAGCCCCCAAAACAAGAAATAAACGTAGCGTATGGTCTTTTGTGAGAGCATATTCTTTGCTTCTCTCCTTCTCTTTTTTATTGAAAATCACAGCATCTGCGCTTTATGTACCTACACTCATGAGTGCCGCTTCTAACAATTCCCACCTTACTTACGACCTTTTGCTTTCTGATACGTTCTTAAGTTGAAAAATGATAGCATTCATTATTTGTTTATATTCATTAATCTGTGATACAACTTAAGTGAATAACAGCAAGATATTATTTTTAAGGTCCAAATATTCGGCATCTTTTCAAAACGACGATGGGATCGATGTTTGCTGTCAAATAAGCTGTTGATTGATGATACTCATCTGTAAGTCTGAGTGATAATACCAATGCATTATTAGTTTCTATTGATTGAATGAATGAATTGTAACTAAGTCCTTCTGTCATGAGCGTAATTTGAATTAGCAAAATAAATACAGTTATACTGTACCTTAAAACTTCAAAGCAAACACTAAGAAGGACAATTTCCCCTGTGGCCCAAATATCCACCCAAAGCAGCTCCTATAAAGCATGTATCGTTCCTGTGTCAAAGACAAATGCAGAAAGAGAAACAATACACCCTTCAATTTTTTGGCTCAACACAGGGCACAGAAAAGAACCAAAACAACAGCCATAAGAACAGCTTAAAAATAAAATCGTCAAAAACTGCTGTTAATGTGTCGACGATCTCTCAAAAACACTTACAATAAGAGCCAAGCCGCGTTTCGTCGGAGAGTTACTTGGCTTTTAAATATCTATTAATTTAAAAAACTTTATCCATAAAATAAGTTTTTCGAAGAAAATTAAAGAGCTCCATTAAACCAAAAATGAACAGAAATAAAGTAAAATAATTTTCACAGATTAAAACTACCACGGATTACCATCAAAATAAATGAAAGCCAAGACAAATTACAATAAATAATCAATTCAAACTCAAAATGAGCAGAACTTAACATAAGCACGGATGACGCCCCCCCATGTCTTCTGAAGACCAGAATATATTTTGAACTTTACTAAAAAAAATACCTTTTAAATGTTTTCGTTTTTAACTTTAATAAATCAAAATTATAAAAACCTTAAGGAATCAGCATGCGTATATTAAACTTTCAATCCACATTCAGTTTTTTTTTTTTTTTTTTCTGTAAAGTGAAAATTATGTTCTGGTCTTAAGAGAGCATGGGGGCGTCAGTCCTACTCCTGTTAATTTTGGAGAAATTTAGTTCAAATTTCCCCTCAATATTCTCTCAAAATTTCACCTTCATAGTACTAGTATCATAGTAGCAGTCGTACTAGTAGGAGAAATAGTAGCAGTAGTAGTGTTATAATAGTAGTAGTAGCAGCAGTATTACTGGCAGTAATAGCATCTATACGTCGCCTTTTGGTCAGTTAAACATCCCCTTCATGATGCCCAGCAAGTTTCATCTTGATACGGTAAGCTTTTCCAAAAATTTTCCTGATGCGCCCTTTTCACCGCTTTTTGAAGCTTTTTTCATCTTAACATTTTTAGCCTTACAAGTATTTGCAATTGAAGTAGTGGTTAGAGTAGTTTAGGAGTAGTAGTAGCAGTAGTGGTAGCAGTATTAGTGGTAGCATGCACATGTTACCTTTTGGTCAATCGATCTTCCCCTTTAAGCATTCTCTGAAAGTTCCAACTTAATACCCGAATCCATTCTTGAGATACGCCCTTTTGACAATCTGCAACCACATAATTTGTTTTGATATAGTTTAAATTTCCCCTCAATATTCTGTCAAATTTTCATGTTCATACGCTTAGCCTTAATAGTACTAATATCTAGTAGTAGTGGTAATAGTAGGAGCAGTAGTAGCGGTGATAGTGTTGAATTAGTAGTAGTAATAACAGTAGTAGCAGCAGTAATAATAGCAGTAGTAGCATGTACATGTTGCCTTTTGATCAGTTCAACATCCTTTTCATGATGCCCCGGAAGTTTCATCTTGACACGGTAAGCTATTCCAAAAAGTATTGCTGATACACCCTTTTGAAAATCTATAAGCACATAATATATTTTGATTTAGTTCAACTTTCCCCTCAACATTTCCTTAGATGTTCATTTCAGTATCTTCAGCCTTGGTAATACTCGCTATAGGAGATGTGGTTTTAGTGGAGTAGTGGTGGTAGTAGTAGTATTAGTAGTAGTAGCAGCATTGGTAGCAGTAGTAGTAGTGGGAGATGCAGTAGTAATAGAAGTAGTAGCGAGCAAGTATTGCCTTTTTGGTCAATTGATTATCTTCTTTATCATTTCCCGAAAGTTCCAAATTAATATACTCAGTCATTCTTGGGCTACGGTCTTTTGACAACCCGTATGCACATAATGTGTTTTGATTTAGTTCAACACTCCCCTCAACATTCTCCAAAAGGCTCATTTGAATGCCCTTCGTCTTTTTGGAAAGTAAAAGTCAAACATGCCCACCATTCTCAATAACATATACTTTACGTAAACAATGGACGACTTGCCTAAACTACAGCCCTTGCCCTGAGAGCTGTGGGGGGCTGACATCCCTAAAGACAATATTATTGGACCTTTCAATTATGCTGAACAAAATAACTGTCTTAAAATTGTGATTGGATGCGTTTTTTTAAACTGATTGGAGTGGGATGCTGGTTGGCCTCCAATCGCTTTTGACTCTTAAAAAGGCACTGGAACTTCCGATTAAAAAAACAACCTTATAAGCCCTTGGGGCATAACTTAAAACCCTTGCCGCCGGGAACGGGGTTTGTATCAACCCCGGAGGCTTTGTTATATGATCTTTGGACTATTTTAAACAAATAACTATTTCAAAATTTCGATTGGATGCATTTGGGGAAAAGGGGTATAGGGTGAGGGGGCTAGTTGCCCTCCGATCACTTTTGAATCTTAAAAAGGGAACTAGAACTTTCAATTTTCAATCAAATGAGCCTCCTCTAAAGTTTATACAACTACCCCTTCCATAAATACCTTAGGCCTATATGCCTCCGGGGCATAACTTACAATCCTTACCCCCGGGCTGTGGGGGTTTGTGTCAGCTCTGGAGGTTTTGTTATATGGTTTTTGGAGTATTTTGAACAAAATGATTCTCATAATTTTCGATCGGATGCATTTGGGGAAAAAGGGCGTGGGGGAGGGGCTAGTTGCCCTCCGATTACTTTTGAATCTTAAAAATGACATTAGATTTTCCGATTTCCAATCAAATGAGCTCCATCCAAAGTTTATACAACCACCCCTTCCATAAAAACCTTATATATTAACAATGGGCAACTAGCATAACTTATAGCCCTTGCACTGAGGGATTTGGGGGGTTGAGATCCCCAAAGACATAATTATTGGACTTTTCAGCTATGCTGAACAAAATAGCTATCTCAAAATTTTGGTTGGATGTGTGGGGAAATAAAGGGCTTGGGGGAGTCTGGTTGTCCTCCAGCTGCATTTGACTCTTAAAAAAGGCACTGGAGCTTTCAATTTCCAGTCGAGTGACCTGCTTTCGAAGTTTTTACGACAACTGCTTCTTGTGCCTTGGTGAAAAAAAATCACATTGTGACGACATCGCTCTTTCCGTAGGCAGCGCTACTGCGCTGCCTATGATTAATCTGATTACCATCCCCCATTTAAATGCATCAGGAACATTATATTGTACAATGAGAAGTCACATGCAGATACATTAACAAGGAAGAGATGTGGCTTTTAGGACCGCTCTATCCCCTTTCCAGAAATATTATAATTTTTCATACAGTTCATTGTACATACATTTTCCATATAATTCAAAGATGTTCTTTTCTAAACTTTTGTAGCCCCCCCCCTCCCCGGTAGCGAAAACAAAAATCTGCATATATGTCAGGTCATAAGCTTTACTCCTATGGCTCATGTTTTGTTAAAGAAATATTTTTTATATTTTATTCAGAGAAAATACTGATTAAAATTATCGTAAATTAGACATATTGTTATCGACTAAGGAATGTCTGGTACCCTTATCTCTATTGTAATATGACTAAATGCAATAGTATGTACCATGGTGTGTTTTACATCCATAATACATTGAACCATCAATAGAATTGATGGTCCACTAATATTAGCAATCTCAAACAACAAAAGCACGAAGAACAACGCGGAAATCTTTTTGCAAGACAGTGGAGATAATTTGAATGAATATTTCGTCCCTATGTTCAAGTGCTGTCTTGATCAAGACAAAAATATATAAAAGATAAAAGACTCACATGAACATGCGACCAATAAAACAAAAAATTGAAGCTTGCCTTGTCCCTGGTTGGATTGTCGCAAAATCCCACAGACATATCAGTCGAACATAAGCAGACGGCTAGTGTCACCTTAAAGTGACAACAAGCGAGTGCAACTAATCTTGAGGTATTTTGGATTACCAATTTCACAGATTTCTTGTACAGCTAATATTAGAAACTTGATTACTATTTACCCTAGTGTCTTGTCCTTCACTCTCCACCATGGGCGTAGGCAACATATTGTCTAGGGGGGGGCAGTCGATAGTGTGCTGGAGGGCCTTTTATCAACTGCTTTTCCAACCATCTGCTTTTTCAGCCATATCTAATGTAAATTTGAAGGTCTAAAGGGGGGGCGGGAAGCTGCCCCCTGCCCCCTCCCTACACCCATGCTCTCCACACACCGATTCGAATACAAAAGTTTAAGAGCAGTACCTTTTATTTTTTCAAATGCAAATGAGGGTCAGACTAAAGTAAGCTTGATGGTATCATGTATCTTTTATAATTTCAGCTTTTGCGGAGCGAATGGGCAGAGGACACAGTGTCGCTCATAGTAGGATAGCGCAGGGGCAGATCCAGGATTTTTTAAAGGGGGAGGGCGCAAAATAGGTTGATCCGATAAACTTGCGTTAGGAGCAAGTTTAATTAACACAATCTTGCGTTAATTAAGTAAATTACACTACTTTAGACTACGTTAGGGGGGCGCGTGCCCCCCTCGCCACTCCCCTGGATCCGCCACTGGGATAGCGTGGACAGAGAACAGCGTTGAAGTAAGATTGACTAGGCAGTCAAATTAACCTTCACAGATTAAAAAAAAAAAAAAATTCGTCGTCATTGATAAATCTTACCAGTTTTCACAAAAGTTTGCAAGGTTTAATCGGTCTTACTAGACTTGACACCTGTTCCACTAGATTTACTAAGGGAACTTGCAATTTACTAGATCTAGTAAAATTTTACCGGCGATGGTAACTGTCCAAAAGTTACGATAGTTCGTTACTGTGCTGCCATATCCCACAAACGCCTGAAAAGACTAGCGTAAATTGTTGCTTACTTAGAAAAAACTAATAAAAATAGTGAATACACACAAAAAATCTCGGTGTACACAATCTTTTAGCAATCAATTTGGTGTTATGATTCAATAAGGCAATAATTTTCATCAAAATACAAATTTAAATCCATGCATTTCAGACGCGTAACCATTTCTACAGTTAAAAAATAAGAAAAGAAAAGTCAAGCTTAAAAGGAACCGGAGTTAAAACAAGAGTTGGGTTACTGCCCCCTTGAACTCCGCTTAACGATAAAGTGTGAGTTCTGCCTAAGTAGGAACCTATCAGGAGGTCCCACCCCTCACCCCTGCTGCCATCTACAATTTAGTCTAACACTGACGGGACATAATTTATGGTTTTTGTCCCTGAGAATGAAAAAACAGGATTTTTCTCACTTGAAAAAAACAGGATTTTTCTCACTTTGATGGATGTTTCTTGAATGTTAACAACAATTGAAGGATGTTTCTTGGATGTCAACAGCAATTTATGCATGTTTTTATGGTTTTTGTCAATTGATTATATAATATCTCCGACGAGTACAGCAATTTATGGATGTTTTTATGGTTTTTGTCACTGCTGTGAATGAAAAAACAGGATTTTTCTCACTTGAAAAAAAACAGGATTTTTCTCACTTTGATGGATGTTTCTTGGATGTCAACAACAATTGAAGGATGTTTCATGGTTATCAAAAGCAATTTATGCATGTTTTTATTTATTTTTTCAATTGATTACATAACATCTTCGACGAGTACAGCAATTTATGGATGTTTTTATGGTTTTTGTCCCTGAGAATGAAAAAACAGGATTTTTCTCACTTTGATGTATTTTCAAGGTCAATTTATTTGCTGTTTTCAAGTGTATAGTCTCCGGGGCGAAGTTTGCACATGCGCATTAACGTTTGGGGAAATGTATTGATCTATAACTCATGACGGGGCACCATATATGGACATAGACTCCCTAGGGGAAATGGATTTCTGAGAAATTGATTGTGCAATCGAAGAGGAAATGTATTTCCCATAACTTTAATGCTTAATTGATTGTGAACTGTATTGATCCGATAACGGGAAGCAAATCACGTGTCTCCTTTTAAGCCAATTAGAGGGCTGGTTACATATTAGCGGGAGAGGATTGCAGAGAATATAAGGAAAGGATTTTTGCTATAGTTTTTATTAGTCTGTAAATTGAATTCAAAGGAGTGAGAAGAACAGTTTGACTTTACTCATTTGGATATATATTTGTGTTGATGATGAGTGGAATGTTTACCCTATTAGAAGTTGATAATGGAGTTGGTAGCAATAATACAAGAGCACCAAACATTGCGGTGGAAATCACGAGAGGATCACGGCTTTGTCTGGAATGGGATGAAGTATGTGCAAGATATGTGATATCCTTAAGCAAATTTAAAATGGAGGATCAATTATGTTTCGCTGCTAAAGTTGATATAGCACATGTGAATAGACTTCAATGTGCTTTAAGTGCATTAGTGAAACATATCGAAGACAATAAACAGTATAGCTAATTGTATATGCTTAGTATTATTGTTGTAATTATCCAATAAAATTGTTTCGAAATCGAAAATGTTCCCTTTCTTTTTGTCAGGTTAGAATGCTAGGGCTAATGATTCATGGTCAGTCTAGAGTCAGCAGTCAGTGTGAAAGGATTGAAAAATGAATAAATTTGAGAAAGAGAGAATTAGATCAAATCTAGTGTTTATGGAAAAACTTTTGATTTTGGATGTAGATTTTCTCGAGTTATCTCTTCAACGCAGGATATTCTCTCGGGGAACACTTGACAATACAATGAGGACTGATTCTCCCCCATTGGACTATTGTATGAAGCTTTGTCAATGTGACTCAAATGCTTATACTCAATTTATTGATGCATTAATTGGAACAAAGCAGAATCATATCGTGGATACACTTTTGAAAACATTGCCAATGGATTCAATGTAGATGGTTCCCCACCACCATTCGAAAGAGGTAACATCACAGAGTTACTCCTCTCCCCAATCCTCCACCGTGAATTTATCCGTCAGCAGGAACGATCAGTTTCGTTTTAGCTGTGAGAGAGTTGACATCGGAAACCAAAAAAAAAAAAAATGTTCTATACATGTCCACTATGCATGGACACTCTTGGCAGTTGGACTCAATGTGAGAATTGTACAATTATTGATGACTATAGTGAAAAGTGCAAATTATGTAATCCTTGTAAATTACATAGAGGCTATGCAGTACAAATTAAAGGATGTAATTTATGTCTTGAAGAGATTTGTGACTCTCACCTTAGAGGACACCTGTGCTCCGATTGTCCCTATGATAATTGTGATCAGTGGGAGAATACTTACCCCGCTATGATTGGAAAGAATCCCAAACGTGATTTTAATTTATTTCTACAAGATTGGTATCGTCGTGGATTTAAATTATTCTGGGAGGAGGAGCCAGTTCTACGAGTCAACTATTGGAGTAACAAGACAATTTAGCTTCTACGTCATCGTTGCGACGAAACTGCCTATTATGACTAAAAACCAAGTGATTTTTATTTGGCAGTTACCGATTGTGATTCACCATTTGAAAACACTGTATGTGATATTGCTTCAAATAGTCAGATTGAAACTCGTGAATTTCATGATATGAATGCAAATAGTATCATTGACTATACAAAGAGATATGACAAGAGTGAAGTTACATTATACTGTAGAAAATGTGACCCTGACTTTGCAGTCAATCAAGATCAATATACAGTGAATCCAAATGATTTACCGGCATTAGTGGTTCACGACAGTTGCCTATAAACCGATGAAGAAGAAGAAATCTAAAGTGAAGATTTAAAGACATTGTTGTATATATATATATATATATATATATATATATATATATATATATATATATATATATATATATATATATATATATATATATATATATATATATATATATATATATATATATATATATATATATATATATATATATATATATATATATATATATATATATATATATATATATATATATATATATATATATATATATATATATATATATATATATATATATATATATATATATATATATATATATATATATATATATATATATATATATATATATATATATATATATATATATATATATATATATATATATATATATATATATATATATATATATATATATATATATATATATATATATATATATATATATATATATATATATATATATATATATATATATATATATATATATATATATATATATATATATATATATATATATATATATATATATATATATATATATATATATATATATATATATATATATATATATATATATGCATTTTATTAATAAACAAATTCACAAACATTTTTTAAGCACTTTACTCTTAGGGCACTGAAATCAATACTGTACAGGTCTGAGAGGATATTTTCCACTAGAAAGTCGTTCAGACGTGGATTGTCAACATAAATGTTGAGAAACTGCGTGTAAGTATAGCCGCGACATCGGAACACAAAATATAGTAGTGCATGGAAGCCACAGCTTTTAGTCGTCAGATCCTGCACTCTCCTCCGATTTTGAATAATAGTTTTCACACTGCTCTCAATATAGTTGCTGATGTGGGGTGTGTAGAATGTATAGTGTAGACCAAGAGGATCAAAAATTCAATCGTCGTCTTCATTGTTTGAAAGATGCACAGCCAATTACCCGTCAGCACAGTCGACGGACTGCTATTAATAATAATCAAGGTATTGTTTCCACTTTGAATTTTTCCGAGATAGTCCGAGGTCAGACAATAGGATTTGTACTGGGACATGTAGGGATCCATATTAAATACATTGATTATTTGACTGGTGTTCATGGCGCCAAGTCTAGTAGAACACTGCCTTCGGGAGTGATTTCCCAATAGGTTTCATATTGATTTAGTGAGATTAGTGCAATACTCTCAGCCAATGGGTCAGCAAATGTACATTCTAAACGCACGCTCCCCGTACGTACTATACTCATATCTTGCGTGCCAGACAAATCCAATACATTGATACCATGTGTTTTAGCAAACATTTCTTCGGTTATACCATTTTCAAATAGTTGCGAATCATGATCTAGGGTTTGCATGGTCAACTCATACAATATTCTATAGGATTTATAAAAATAGAGATTGTAGAGTGGGATACCGTTTACTTTGTAAACAAGAGATAAAAGCCCAAACATCTGAAATTTATGTGGGCATCTAGTCCACGATCCTATTGCACTAGAACTTTTTACAAATGCCAAAGCGAGCTTTGACGGAATTTCGCCATTGATAAAGGATGAGTCGGTGAAGGTGCGTGACTCCATGGCAATATGAAGTTGATTTGTGATTGTATGAGGAACAAGTAGTTTAATATTATTTCCACTGACTCTCAGTTTTTCCACTGCCAAAGCAACCGAACTCATAACCTGTTGCTTGCGTACATGAAGTATTGCCGAGGTGAGGGAGAGAATTACATCAGTATTGGCAGCAATTTCTTTTCTCAATTTGAAATTGGATGGTGCAAGCGTCAGTTTTATATCCACTTTAACAGTGGGTCGTAGTCATTGGGGTATATTAAATATTTCATGATATATTCTTCCAACTAGAAGTAATTCACTAGTTGTTGCATTTTCAAGTGTATCTGTACTATCAGTATAAGTAATATATTCAAATTCATTGGTGCCTCTCAATTCCTTATATAACTTGGGTGTCATCAACATGAATTGAATATAGCTTGTATAATTTGAGAGATTGTTGCTAGTGCTCACCAGCGTGCCATTGATGTAGACACTGATTTGACGAAATATATTATGTAATATACAATTTTCATAGGTTATACCATCAGCCCGATGTGATATTGTATTATCGGATTTCCGGACTTTCATTTGTAAATTCTATAAATGTCGAACCCTCGTACAGGAATTGGCTTTCATTGGAATAAATTTGAAAGTGGATATTATCGGAGAGGGGTTGTTGAGGATAAAATTGTTCATAGTATCCATGCTTGATACTCACATCAACATTGAATAGATTCAATGAGGCAGTGACTGAAGGTTGAGAATCCTTATGCGGCAGGTAAGACATCTTAGGAAAATAAACATAGTTTCGATCTAACAATTCCCTTTCCTGGTGCTTCTTCTTCTGTTTACAGTATGTATCGGCTTTTTCCTTCTTTTCTTTGAAAGGGTTGATGTCTTTCGTTTCTAACCTGAGTAGAGACTGATGAGTGATGTATTGTTTCTCGACCTGTTTAAACCTTTTCCATTTTGTTTTATTCTCTCGCCAAGGGTTCGCGCACTGGACCTAAGATTTTCCGTAGCACTTTTTTTAAAATCCTTGCCAGAGCCCCAATCGTATAGTGTAGAGGATGCAAAATCTGTTGCAGCCGGTACAATATATTTTCTAGCCAGAGGTAGTGAAGAGCGAAAAAGCTTAGCAAACCAACTGCCAACACCATAGCCAGACATTGACGAGCGCCCTTTGTAATAGTCCATTCCATTACCCTGTTGTCTTGGGCCAAGAGTATTAACATAGCAGTCAATATCAGGACAAAAGAATACCACTTTTCTCTTAGACATCTTATTGTTGAACGATGGGTCGAAAATGGCATGTAATCACAGCCAAACCTTTTGATATTGCTATGGGATCACCCATAGTGTTAACTGACAGAGTTCCAAATAGGAAGTGTTTACGGGAATATACTGAAGATGCTTTATATTGTAGTGGTGAATATGTTCTTGATTGGTTTTTCGTTCAAGAACTTGTAGGAGGGGAACATTTGAATTACCGACCCGAGATGTTTCCACAAATGAAGCGTAGAGAAATATACATGTGTCCGTGGAGAAGGCAGGCGGATAGTCAGCGAAAATGAAATTAGTGTTTCCGGCACTTTTACTATTGATTATATTGGGCTTAAAGCAAATAACGTCCTTCATATTATCCTTGAGAATAACCTTTTCATTGGCAATGGGTGAACTAATGTAGATCTTGCCCTCCTCCTTTGAATATTTGAAATGAAAAGCTCTTTTTTTACGAGCGGAAATTCTTTTATTGATAGAATGACATAAATAATTCATACAGGTGAGTTCCTCGTAGGGTAATTCAATATATGGATAATCCATCCAATTGATCTTTTGAATTTGTTCTTGATCACCTGAGGGTGGTTGCGGCCAATCATAGGGTCTAATTTTTATTTCATATTTACGATCTTTTCTCAGGATGTCTTAGGTATTTTTGAGAATACAGTCGACAAGAGCCACTTCGTACTTTCTGTCGTCGAATTAGATGGTTGGGGAGAGTTTCATCAAAAAATCACTTGTTCTATTCAAGTCATTGTTGAGAGGATCAGATACATTGGACATGAAAGTCACATGGAAATCATTGGGCATTGTTAATATCTTCAGCACTGACCCAAGAATCAAAATCAGAGTTGTATCCTAGCCAGCGAACAAGCAACTGTCTCTGGCCCCTATGAGTACGACTCTTTAATATATTTTCAATTTGATAAATTTTACTAGTGTTTCTAACTTTTTGTAGTTCATATTCATAAAAACCGCCGAGAATTACATCATCTTTGGTGTCTCGCAGTCGATATGTCGTGGGTTCAGTGTCCAGGATTTTAGACACTTTAAAAAGTTCAGTGCTTCATAAATAATTCCCCTTTTAAAAAATATTGGTGGTTCTATTAATTTGAAAAGTATCACCAACATTGAATTTCTTCTTCACATTTTTTTTTTCACCATTGGAATATTGCTTTAGAAAAGCATCAAATGTATTTTCACTGCAATGAACTTCCGGAAGACTTGAGTTGGACAGAGATCGATGGGGTCGATGGTTATATATCCGCATGATTTTATCTAAATCATGAATAAAAGCAGATGTATTTTTCAGTGTACAATATTTTGAAATTAATAGACGAATTGTTCTTATCAATCGTTCAGCCAATGCAGCCTTTATCGGGCTGTGACTATGATAAAGTGTTGTATTATATTTCAATAGAACCTTTTACACATGGGGATTAACAAATTCACTACCACGATCTGATTGAATTTTTCAATAGCAATCCTGTTCAAGAACACTTTCAATGGTCTGAGCAACTTCAACACCTCTCTTTGACCGTAACGGAAGGGCATAGGCATAGCGACTAAAGACACTGATTGCCACTAGAATATATTTGTAGGGTACATTGTGACGCTGTTGAATTGCATCTAAAGTTAAAAGATCCGTTTGCATTATATGCAGAGGGGAAAAGGCTTTATTTTGTCGATATTGTTTGCCACAAAGCCTGTGATTCCGATGCAGTGTGTAACTCGGTTCATTCTGTAGATACTCCTTTGCTTTTTTTAATGTGCTGCCAGAAGCAACTTTAGAAAGGGTTTTGGGGGAACTTAAACTTCCTGCTTCACCAGTATTTTTATAGACATGTTTCAGAACTTCAATCATTTTGAACGCAAACACGTAGTATAATATCCACTCCCCTTCTGCAAACTGGTGCGTGAATCAATTCGTCTTTGCTTTTGACTAGCAGTCACATTTGTTATAAAATCATTGCTGCTGCTGCTGCTAGTATTTTCGAATATTGAATCTTCTTTTTCTTTAAATGGTGTTGGTGTTGGCGTTATTGGAGGACTATATTCTCTTAGTTTCTTTAGAATTTGCCTATTGCCAATAAGACTTTTGGGGAAGTTTAATACACTTAGAAAGGTGTATAGATTATTGTCAAAGGATAAAAGTCCTTTACGATTCGTCACCATGTCACAAATTAAATCAACTAGATTATAACCTTTTCATTGAATTATAATTCGTTTCCCTGTGCTGTCAACTTGAACTTGATGTTCATCACCAGTTTTTAGCATGAGATATGATAATACTCTTTTACTCTTCTCATGTTAGGTTACGGGCAATAGGTTTCCAATTTTTATTACAATCGAATTCAATTCCTTCTCCTTTGATTGCACTGCTGCTGCAAAATCTTGAGGAGATGTTTCCTGTTTGGAGGGATCGGTGACAGCGACGGGTCTCTCACGATAAGGTCTATGTTTGTCCACACATCGCAATGCATCTTGAAGTAAAAGCAGTTTTTAGTCATCGGCAATATTCTCATCGTTAATGAAATTGATCAGATTATCTTCAAACTGTTCGACGGGCGAGAGGACAAGTTCAAATGGTTTCAATTTATATGGTTTAGCCATTCTCTAGAGAAAACTGTTTACATGTCCTGTAATTATTGGCAGTAGAAGCGTAAAAAAACTACCGCCCGCTTGAAGGAGACGTTTTCTTTTAAAAAATTTTCCCTGGTTTTTGCAAGCCAAGGTGCATATAGTGGAACAATGTTGCTTTATCTGTTGTCTAACACCTTCTGGCAGTTGAACATTGCCCTCAGTCAAATTTAAACAAAGTTCAGATATTAGATTAATGAAATCACTGTCAACACCATGTTTGAGCATAGCCTTCCTGAGTGGAGGTTTTGAAGTGCCTAAAACGGAAAATAAATGCTGTGGGTCGTGTAGTTTCTTCAGTGTCATAATGGCAACTAATAGCTTTTTCTACTGTTCACCGGAAGATATACGGTAATTTCATTGTCGAAAATGTCGGTGACTACACGTAGATCCTCGGGTGTGCTCTGATTAAGATCTAGCAAATTGTATCCGTGGGGCTTTTTTGTTGCCTGAGTGTACGCTGACAGCAGAAATTTTGGGGTGCCGGGGTATATTTGCTTATAGAGAGATATTAGTGAGCTAGAATCACGAACAACTCGGTAGATGATATAGATGGTGCAATTCAATGCAAGAATTCGCATACATTTACTCTGATGAAACAGATTGTGTAGAACTAGGGTTATGGAAATCATTTCATGATGGGAGCGAACGGTGAACAGCTGTAGAATTTTATGTGAGAACTGTTCAATAGATTCAGCCAAATCATCAATAATCAGCCACGAGTTCGGTTCAATACTATTGACAACATCAAGTCCTCGTATGAATTGTATTGGTATGGGTGTTGCAATAGCTTTTATTTGATCATAGGACTCCTGTCAAATACTATAGCAATAATAAATTTTCTTTGGTTTTTCCAAAAACATTTTCTTACAATTTTGAATTATTTTAGTTAAAAGTGTTGTTTTCCCCAAAATTGATGGACCACACAGAAACGATCTGAAGGGTGTTTTAAATTGATACATGCTGCTGCTGTTGACAACAGTTGGACTACAACTAACTGTAAATAATACTTGTCCAATGAATAAGTAGTAGTAGTAGTAGTAATAATTTCCCCATAGATCTATCTAATACGTTAACAAGAACAACAAAAACAATATTTCATGGTCATTTATTTGACATGAAAACTCTATTTGTTCAACATGAACAACATAAGAATGACACTTGTTCAACAAGAACAATATTTCATGGTCATTTATTCAACATGAAAACTCTATTTGTTCAACATGAACAACGAAAAAAAACACTTTATGTACAACATTTATTATAAAAAAACACTTTTGTTCAAACATGAACAACAACAACAACAACAACACTTATTGTCTTAAAAATTAGGATACACACACTATTTGTACAACACATGAAAAAAAAACACTTGGAACATGAACTTTAAAAAATAGCACAGTTGAACATTATGAATTTATACCCTCCACCCTCCGGGGAGCCGCGGGGCGGCCGCGGGCGGGACCCCCCACCCCGCGGGAGCCGCGGGGAGGGCGGGACCCTCCACCCCCAGGGATCGAAACAGTACAATAGTTGACATCACTGCTACAGGTTAGGTTGGGTAAGTGGTTGGGTTAAGGTTAGTGGTTGGGTTAGCTAATTTATGAAAGGTTAGTGGTTAGTGGTTAGGGTTAGTTGGTTAGTGGTTAGGTTAATTTTTCCAAACAAAGTTGATTGCGATAGTCTATGCATTCAACTCGGTCTGAAATACGGTAGTGGCCATGTGGTAGCACACTTACACCATTCTCGAGCACATAGACTTCGTCAGATATACACGACATTGCATTCTTTTCCACTCTTACTGTATAATTTCTGTACTGTAGAGAGCGAATTGCAAGGACTTGTGCTCTCGGCACTAGGCTACTTTCTACACAGTCTCTGTACACGCTCATGTTGAAATTGCTCTTTACAAAATGTGTAGGCACCCCTTTACACGCCTGCTTTACATCCCCATTATGTGTTTCTACGCAATAGCCCCGGGAAAATCCCCCTGGATGTCAAATCACTCCCCGTCTCTGATTTTGACATTAGTAGTTGGTTGGGGGCTTGACGTTTCACCAACTCGGGGTAGAGGGACGGATTCCAGTTGGTGAAATCCATCCGCGAGCTGATGTGATCCCCATTTTCTAAATCCCCCAATAAATCCCCGGTTTTTACCTTTAACAGCAGAGAATCTGTAGCCCCATAGTAAACTTGAACCTCCCCCACCCTTGGCCATTGCACCTTGCACATATTGTAAAAAAATGACAACATGAGCTTTTTGGAAATTTCAAGTACTGAACTACCTCCTGCTGTATTCTTGTTCAGTACCACATTTCTCTTTTTCCTGTGTAGAAGAACCATGCCAGCCTCTATGCTCTTGAACGTTATAAAACTGGGGTCGGCAATAATTCGTGCACACTCTTGGGGGCAGGTTACGACGTCGCAGCGAGATCTGTTGCGTACGCTTTCACACATTTTGCCAAAAGCTAAATTTAGAATGAGTTTGTAAATTTCCTTCTCTACTTTCGAGTTTGCCCGAGAGCTTTTATCAACAAAATTGGTGATAAACGTCTTTAGATATTGTTTCTGACTGAATTGCAGGACCTTATGTATTTTGGTGATCTTGAAACCATTGTTCACAATCCCGTGCAAAAGCACATGGTGAACAACGATATTCTCCTTAGGGTCCAGATATGCAATCAGTTTTTTGCGTAGAGGGGGTCCAGTGCTTCCCCATATCCTCAACCAATGATCGATTGTGGGGGTTCAGTGAGTCCCTGCTCACTGGTCAATTGATACAGGGAAAAACAAAATCTCTGACTGAATCATGAAGCGCCAGAGGAATGTATCCGTCAATTTCAAAGAACCATCCTTGTTGCCCATTGTCCTCGACGGTGGTAATTTCGGGGAACTCAGAAGGATTCTCAAGCCATTGATAGTTCCCACACGGCGAAGAGTAGTGAGACATTGCCGAGGGGTACAATGAGTTCATGTCCAAGAACACTGCATTTGACTTTGCACCGGGTTTTGTTTGTTCGGATCGGTTGACAAGACGCGATCCCCATGAAAAACATACCCTCCCCTCATTGGTCTTTCTACAAAAAGGTGTTGATCTACATCAGTTATTAAGCCTGTTTCCTCCCTACTAATTTTTAAAATCAAGTCCATCACCAAATGTGGTGTGGAAAAATAAAAGCCTATATCTAGTTCAAACTCTGAATAGATTTGGTCTGTGTTCTTACAGACTATGTCCAACAGAGTTAAAATTTCAATGCCCTAGTAAAGTCTACAATAATCTCAACCATTTTTACAATTCCCCTTAGACCACACCTTCTTGGCAAATTCCTCGGCTGTGCATTCACTGTTGGTGAGTGAATTATAGAAAGCTTCAATTGGAGGTATTTTCACCTCGCTTAAGCGAGTGCCAGAACAGTAATAGTCGTATGCATATACACCTTTACAGGTCAATAGGTCATACATTTCACTGTCTGGAAAGTGCTGTTTAAGCAAAGGAAAACTATCAAAATTTTCGCTTTTCTACACTTGAATCAATTGACTCAATGCCTTGCGAAAATAACTAAAGGAATCTAAAAACCTGATTTTATTCCAGCACGTGTGCCCATTATTTACTACCTGCCATTTAAACTCGAGAAGCACCAACTTCTCGGCCGATTTGGGAATGATGTTATAGGTAAATGAATTATTTACCCATGGAATATCTACTCCCCCTCCCTCCCTGTGCTTACGTGCCAGTGCCGGTAAAATAAATTTTTAATCATAATTTGAATTATGAATAAAAACTGGAATAAAAAACTGTTGGCTAACATTTATGTTACACGATTGATGCGCTACCCCCCTAAAATTACTACCCCCTGAGGATATTTCCTGCCACAAGTGATTGTGGTCTCTGACTTTCCTCTACCCCCTTCTTTTCCCTTTTGTCCCCTTATCTCCCTCTTCAAACTTTCCCTTAAAAACCCAGCCTATATTTGGATTTTCGTTCGTGAGAAGATCCTCTGTAGACCGAAACCTTGGGATATACTTACTATTCAAACGGGATAAAGTATCATTCTCGGTTTCAAATAGTTTATGTAATGCTTAGAGCATGCACTCTCCCTGATCCAATGTTTATACTATTTCAAAAAACTGCATAGTGTTAGAACTGTCTCCTTGTGCTTAGGCGTAGGACACTGCAATGGCTTGATGTTGTTTGATTCAGTTGATGTTGGATTGATGGAAATCGAGGATCATTCACTTCCACCAGCTTCGCTTGACAATCCAACGAGATTTTATTGCTCTGGAGGGGTATTTTGAAAATTTTTAAAACATAAAATGGCCCTATCACCTGAAAATGTTTCCAGACTGATAGTCATGCCGCTACGGTGCTTCAAATCATTTCGCAACTTTAATTCAGTCCAGAATTTAGATAGGCATATTAGACAGCAGAAACTTGTCCCCTTAGTCTTACCCTCCCCCAGAACTCTACTAATGTCTATAATTGGATTGAAATGGTCAATTGAATAGGCTAGGTCACTAGATGGTGGTGTGTACAACAACCAAACCCAGTGTGTAACAAATTTAATAGACGAACCTCTTGCTGGGAAAACCACCCTCTTCTTTTTAGAACGAACCCTATCTTAAAAGTCAAATTCATATTGAGCGACAGTAATACCGATATCGAAATGGACGTTGGCCCTTTCAAAAATATCAATAGAACTGAGCGTTACTGCGTATCTCCCATCAAAAAAAGTGAAATATACAAGGGTAACATTGGACCACTCCTTCCCATGTAAAGTTCAGTGATCTAAATTCATCTTGGTAGCGTCATCTGCTAAAGGCTGAAATGCTGACAAGAGGAAAGCGTACTTGAAAAATTTTTGACCTGTTTCAAAACAGATCTGCTGGACACCAAGACAACCTACTAAATCAGGATTATATTTTAAAACTGTATCCCTATCATACCCCCCACCTGCCCCCCTCTTAAAATAAAATCTTTCTTAAATTTACAAATATTAACGCTTAAATTTTCAAAATAAAGAACTACTGACCCGCTCCCGTTTACGCTATAATTCTCGAGATGTGTAATAATATGACCTATCTACTCGGAAAAAACACCCTCAAAATTCCCTAAATTTGGATAGATCACTCGCATCTCTGTGTGTACATAATGATGGTAAACCTCACTCTTTCCCTCGTTTAAATAAAACACCTTTAAAACAATAGAAACCTTAATTGAATTCCTACCCCCTCCCCACAATTGAATTTAGTTCTCTAGCAGTGCACGAATTCTATCTACATAGTCATGAACGATTTCTACCGGGTCAAACACAAAATTACCACACAAAAGCGAATTAAATGGGTCTCCAAAGGTTGCAGTGTAGACAACTATTGTATTTAAAATTGAGTTTGACAGCTGAAATTCGGGAAATGTCGTAAATTGGATATTAGCCCCCTCCCCTACCTCCTCCTCTTGTATATTATTATTATCACCACCCCCTCCCCCACATTGTTCAATAATAGGGCTACGGGAAAGCACTTCATTCGATTGAAGTGTAAGTATGTTATAAGTGGGGAGAGCGTTCCCTGTTAATTCATTGGAAAAATCATTTAAAATTTGTATTGTGTTTGGACTCAAGTCACCCTCCTGCCCAACTGTGCTATTATCAACATTAAAAAAAAATCACTTAAAAAGTCATCAATGTTATCAGGAATAAATTCAAGTGAATTAACGCTGACCTGCTGAGATATTTCATTGTTGTTGTAAAGCCCCATAGGCACATCCTCTCCTTCTCCAACTGACGAGCAGGGGGGAGATGGCGAGTATGGAACTAGAACAACCTATAAATGAAAAATAGCTTATTTTCAAAGTGTCTAAATCACCCTATTTTAAAAAAATTGGATTATTATTATTTTAAAAAACGTGCTGCTTAGCCGTAGCATTTGATTAATTCACTACTCTAACTACTCTATATATTCTGAAAGTTCCAACTTAATATATGATATTTACAATCTAAAACATGACATAGTTAGTTTTGCTTTTGTTCCAACAACCCCTCAAAAAATTTCATATTAATACTCTTTATCTGCATTGAAAAAAAAACTGTGTCTTTATTTTATTTGAGATGGATAGCCTATCCCTTTTAATGATACACAACTCATTCCGATAGAAAGTTGTTTTTATAATATTTGTAGAGGCAAGGTGAACCATTCGTTAATAAAACAGTTTATATCGCAAAGGATTTTGCTACTTATTATGAGCGGGATATAGTGCCTTTTTTTTGGCTTCGCTAACCTAATTCAGCAGACTGAATGCATGCACTTGTCATGATTCAAAGCGAGAGCGTTATATTTTATCAGGTTGAAAAAATAGCGAGAAATAAAATTTAAACTTACATCTCCAAATTTCGGCTACACTTGAGTGTGGGATGGTCCTGGCAATGCATGATGGAAGGTGGACGGGCCAGCGGCGATGTTACATTCTTGTACAGATCCGACTGCGGCTTGTGCAGTAGGACCAGTGACGGTATGGGCTTGAACAGGCAACACTTGTTTGGGAGGCTTCGGCCAGTGACCGTATTGCATAACTGTCGCCTTTGCAGGGGTTTTATTATTACCCCTTGCTCTCTTAGGTGGAGGGGCCGCACATTCTTCATATTTTGCCTTAAAAAGAAGAGAAAAAATTTAGTATTGAATAAATTTTCCCTTTTACACAGAATAAAAATTAGTACCCCCCTAACCTAACCTCGCCATAATTTTGTCTAGAAAGCATTTATCACATTGAAGTCCCCCTCCCCCCCTTTTCACTAAAGCAAAAGGTAAAATTTACGACAGTCAGAAATGCTCCTATTTTTACCATTTAGAGAAAAAATTAAATACACTACTTGTGAGAAATCAGACCCGAAAAGCATAGAAATTCTATTTTTACCATTTAGAAAATAAATTAAAAAAAAACTATTATTATTCCTTAGGGCCAGCAGCTGCATCAAATCCAAGCCAATGATTTAAAATCTAGATCTCAAAATAGCCAACCTGATAAATATGCGGATAAATAAAAGCTAACTAAACACTAAACTTCAGGGTTATATATATATATAGGAATACTACATTAGTTTTCTTGTCAAAGGGTGTACATGTCTGCACAATGAATCCATCCCCTTGCGGTTAACTGGGGGGGAGGGGAAACAGTTTGGTTTCACCTTGCAGCAAAGCTGCTAGAAGCTAGGCATTGTAACCCTATACCCCTCCCCCCATATAAACACTGAGTACTCAAAATTGAAAATGAATATTACATGAAACTGACATCCATCCCCCTCTTAACAATTCCACCCCCCCTCTTTTTACAGAAGAAAACCCCTCTCCCTTTTGAGTAAAGCAAAAGTCAAATTTGCGATGAAGAAGCTATGATGTTAATTTGATCAAAAGTATCCTTTTTTCTGTGAAACCTTTTGGTTAAGCCACTAACGTAAGGAATATGAGGCCGGATGTACTTTAAAAGGGTGACAGTAATTATCACCTGTTTAAATCTTTTACGGAAATGATAAGATAGGGTGACGGCTTAAATGGAATCAGCATATTAATAGCTGGTAGAAGTCAGTTGTCACTTTAGATAGAAATAGAGAAAGCAAGAATTTATCGAAAAAGAGAATTATTTCCAATGAAAGAATTAAAGTCGTAAACAGTGGGAGTTTACATGATAAAAAAGAAAATATTTTAAGCTTTCTAGCGAGTATAAACAATATATAGCGTAGTTTGTATTGTGGGGGGGGGGGGGGATTTACCTGAATTTACTGGAGGGACTAATATGTAAAATGATTTTATTTGAAAATAAAAGAATGAAAATGTACTAAACAGAACTCACATTGTTAATCATTGTAGATGAAGTTTCCTTGTCAATAATATTCAATGCTTTATCCTTAATGTCGAAGAACTTTTTGCATGTTAAATCACAGCGCATGTCCGTTATATATGTAATCGCAAGGGTGAATTGCGATGGAATTGGGGAAACCATATGTAACCAGCCCTCTGATTGGCTTAGAAGGAGGCATGTACTTCCTGTTTCGCATTCCTGGATCAAAACATTCTCCCTAGCGTACACCTGGACGAACAACAACAACAAATCAATTGACCTTGGAAATTTAGTTCCCCTAGTCGACTCCTGAATCAATAAATTCCCACTCGCGTACACCTGGACGAACAACAACAAAAGCGACAAATAAATCGACCTTGAAAATACATCAAAGTGAAAAAAATCCTGTTTTTTCATTCACAGCAGTGACAAAAACCATAAAAACATGCATAAATTGCTGTTGACATCCAAGAAACATCGTTCAAGTGTTGTTGACATCCAAGAAACATCCATCAAAGTGAGAAAAATCCTGTTTTTTTCAAGTGAGAAAAATCCTGTTTTTTCATTCTCAGGGACAAAAACCATAAATTATGTCCCGTCAGCGTTAGACTAAATTGTGATGGCAGCAGGGGTGAGGGGTGGGACCTCCTGATAGGTTCCTACTTGCCTACCCGGAAAAAAAATGAACAATTTATTTACCGACACACAAACATTTATGACGATGAATTCAGTTCGACTTCTTTTTACAATACCCTTATTTTAGTTACTGTTTTCTTTCTGTTAAACCCACTCCTTCGAAAAGAAAAGAATAATGAATTTCAGGAATAACACTTTTAATTTAAGGTACCTATTTGTTTTTCAGTAAAGTAAAAATGACCCCTTAAACTTTCAAGTTGTTTGAGAGGGGAGGGGCACACACTTATTTACAGTAATTTCTCTTCATTTAAAGTTGAAATTGATTGATCACTGTAATTGGCTTTCAGTACTTCATTCATAGGAATTTCTGTTCTTTTTAAGTTTGACGTTTTACATACTCCGATTTATATTGCCGTATGTTTTTAATTCACTTTTCACTTTTAGTGGAAAAATTGCATATTTTCAGTTTAATCCTTAGTTCCCACATACTTTTGATTTGATTAAAAGCGGAATTCCAGACATGAATTTATTTTCCATAAAAATGCATAAAATACTTGAAAATCGCAGGTATGATGCGGATAAAATGGCAACTACCTTTACTTTATCTTGCAGAAAATGAGTTTTAATCCACTTGCTGTTGTTGAACTTCTATTATTACTGCGAAGAAGTAAAACATGGTAAATTACTATTTTATTAGCATATAAGATCAAATGAAGAACCGGCCATTCGAAATTTCTCAAACTAAAGTAAAGAGCTAAATTAAACCAAATTAAGAGCAAAGATAAAATCAAAATTGAAAAACTACCATACGTCGCTATCAATAAATAAGTGAAACGTAAAACGGACAGAAAATATAGTGAATAACCAAGTCAAACTCAAAACGAGCAGAAACTACCACAGATAGGAGTAGGTCTAACGCCCCCTGTGCCTTCTAAGGACCAGAACGTAATTGGAACTTTGCTGAAAACAATGTTTATTTTGAGCCGTGTGTGTTTATTCCTCATAGCATCAAATAAAAGAAAAACAAAAAATCGACATAAAAATGAAGTCCATAGGCGGCACAATAGCGCTGCCTAAGTAAAGAGCGCTGTGGGCACAATATATTATTTATTTATTTATTATTTTTTTTAGACCAGGGCACTATCGAAGGAATTGTCATAGAAACTTCGAAAAGGGCTCATTCGATTGGAAACTGAAGGGGCTAGTGCCCTTTTTGGTAGTAGAAAGTGATTGGACGGCAACTAACCCCAGTCCCACTCCCACCATTTCCCCAAACACATTCAATCAAAATCTTGAGACAGTCATTTTGTTCAACTTAGTTGAAAGGTCCGGAAATTATGTACTTGAAGATGACAACCCTCCCACAACCCTCAGGGCAAGGGTTGTAAGTTATGCCCTGGGGGCATATAAGGTTCATCTGGAAAGGGTGATCGTAGAAACTTGGGAGGGGGCTCATTGGATTGCTAATCAGAAGTTTTAACGCCCTTTTAGAGATTAAGAGTGATCGGAGGGTGGATCTCCCCTCCCCCCAACACACACAGACACCTCGTATTTACCTGAAATGCGTCTGATAGAAATTTTGAGATGGCCATTTGCTGTCATAGAAATTTCAAAAAGAGCTCATTTGATTAAAGATTGAAAGGGCTAGTGCCCTTTTTAATAGTCAAAAGTGATTGGAGGGCAACTAGCCCCCCTGCCACGCCCAAAATTTCCCCAAACACATCCAATCAAAATTTTGAGATAGCCATTTTGTTCAACGTAATTGAAAGGTCTGGAAAATATGTCTTTGAGCATGACATCCCCCCACAGCCCTCGGGGCAAGGGTTGTAAGTTATGCCGTGGGGGCATATAAGGTAGGCCTATATATAGAAAGGGTTATCGTAAAAACTCCGGAATGGCTTCATTTGATTGGAAATCAGATGTTGTAGGGCACTTTTTGAGATTCAGAGTGATCGGAGGGTGGATATCCCTCATCCCCCCCCCACACCTCGTATTTTCCTGAAATGCATCTGATGAAAATTTTGAGATGGCCATTTGTTGTCGTAGAAACTTCTAATAGAGCTCATTTGATTGAAAATTGAAAGGGCTAGCGCTTTTTTTAATAGTCGAAAGTGATTGGAGGGCAACTAACTCCCCTCCCACGCCCACCATTTCCCAAACACATCCAATCAAAATTTAGAGATAGCCATTTTGTCCATCCTAATTGAAAGGTCCGGAAATCATTTCTTTGAGAATAAAAACCCCCCTCCCCGAGAGCTCTTATGGCAAGGGTTATATGTTGTGCCCTGGGGGATATAAGGTTTATATAGAAAGGGTGATCGTAAGTAGTATGTTAACTTATACTTTGCTCACGCCCCTAGGAATCTCCATGTTATTTGCTCACGTCTCTACACCTTTTCAGAGAGAGTGAGTATCCTCTCACATGGCATTATACTTCTATCGCGCCCCTAGGAATCTCCTTGTTATTCTATCGTGCCTCTACACCTTTTCAAAGAGAGTGAGTATCCTCTCACATGGCATTATACTTTGCCTAGACTATGTTCCGTCCTGTGCTATTTGGGGTTATTGACTTACCAAGGCCAACCAGACAGGTTTCTGGTGGGTATAGTCTGGTTTGGTGGGTATAGTCTGGTTTGGTGGGTATAGTCTGGTTTGGTGGGTTTAGTCTGGTTTGGTGGGTATAGTCTGGTTTGGTGGTTATAATCTGGTTTGGTTTTTCAAAGAGAGTGAGTATTACACTTTACTTTTTTGTTTTTGTTTGTTTTTGTTTTTTTTAAATCGAAAACTAGAGATGGTCAAATTGCGTATTTAGGAATTGTTTTGATTGACATTTTTGCAAAAAGGGATAAGGAATTTGCAAATTGGACACTATGAACGATATTAATTAATGTTTTGAATAATAGGTGTGTGAATGATTCTAATTAGTGATTGGATTGTATGAAGGTGGAGAAAAAAAGGATTAAACTGATTAGCAGTTAAGGTAACCCCGAAGGGGTTGTTAACTCAGGTAATTTGTTATAAATTTGAAACAACAACAGTCTATGAAAATGACTAACGACGATAGAATGACATTGTGACTTGACCTAGCTTTAACTCTCCGATGTGGTCTGTATAATACACAAGTGATGTTTGAACAGTATTGTCAATTTAAAATAGGGTCTAACGTTTTAGTATACTAAAAAGTTGATACTAAGAGAGATGTAGATGGTAAGAAAAGAATTTTAATAATGAAATTCAGAACAAACCTTAGAAATCCTTGCAAATCAAGTAGTAAGGTGTATGTGAGTACGAACCATCAAGGATCATAAGCACCAACGACCCTATACAGCAGAGACATCAACTCCCCAATGGCCCCTTATCCCCAAACTCGAAGAGCGCCCCCTCCTTCCAACTTTTTGCCCCCCCCACCTTTTTTTTTAACATGATATATTTTTTTCAACTTTTTTTTTTACATGTCTTTGAATCAGATGAAACAAACTTAAATTCAGTAGTGTTTTTTCGTGGTTTACCTTGTCAGAGTTACATTCTCTTAATTTTTCAAAGTTCATTTTGAATTTCATTCATTGAAATGCAAGAGTTGGAATATTTCAGTAGTGTCTTGTTATGCTTTACCTTGTCACTGTCTTGTTGTGCTTTACCTTGTCACAGTTACATTCTCTTGATTTTTCAAAGTTCATTTTGGATTTCTTTCGTTGAAATGAAAGAGTTGTAATATTTCAGTTGTGTGTTGTTGTGATTTACCTTGTCACAGTTACATTCTCTTGATTTTTCAAAGTTCATTTTGAATTTTTTTCGTGAAATGCAAGAGTTGGAATAAATCAGTAGTGTTTTGTCGTGGTTTACCTTGTCACAGTTACATTCTCTTAATTTTTCAAAGTTCATTATGAATTTCTTTCGTTGAAATGCAAGAGTTGGAATATTTCAGTAGTGTGTTGTTATGCTTTACCTTGTCACAGTTACATTTTTTTGGTTTTTCATAGTTAATTTGGGATTTCTTTTGTTGAAATGAAAGAGTTTGAATATTTCAGTAATGTTTTGTTATGCTTTACCTTGTTACAATTAAATTTTCTTGATTTTCAGAGTTCATTTTGAATTTCTTTAGTGAAATGCAAGAGTTGGAATATTTCAGTAGTGTTTTGTCGTGGTTTACCTTGTCACAGTTACATTCTCTTGATTTTTCAAAGTTCATTTTGAATTTCTTTCGTGAAGTGCAAGAGTTGGAATATTTCAGTAGTGTTTTGTCGTGGTTTACCTTGTCACAGTTACATTCTCTTGATATTTCAAACTTCATTTTGAATTTCTTTTTTTGACATGCATGAGTTGGAATATTTCAGTAGTGATTTGTGGTGCTTTCCCTTGTCACAGTTACTTTCACTTGAATTTTAAAAGCTAATTTTGAATTTATTTCGTGAAATGCAAGAGTTGGAACATTTCAGTAGTGTTTTATGGTACTTTACCTTGTCACAGTTAACTTCTCTTCATTTTTCAAAGTTCATTTTGAATTTCTTTCGTGAAATGCAAGATTTGGAATATTTCAGTAGTGTTTTGTCGTGGTTTACCTTTTCACAATTACATTCTATTGATTTTTTCGAAGTTTTTATTTTGAGTTTCATTTGTTGAAATGCAAGAGTTTGAATATTTCAGTAGTGTTTTGTTTTGCTTTACCATGTCATAGTTACATTCTCTTGATTTTTCAAAGTTCATTTTGAATTTCTTTCGTGAAATGCAAGAGTTGGAATATATCAGTAGTGTTTTGTCGTGGTTTACCATGTCACAGTTACATTCTCTTGATTTTTCAAAGTTCATTTTGAATTTCTTTCGTGAAATGCAAGAGTTGGAATATTTCAGGAGTGTTTCGTCGTGGTTTATTTTGTCACATTTTCCTTCTCTTGATTTTTCAAAGTTCATTTGGGATTTCTTTTGTTGAAATGCAAGAGTAGGAAGATATCAGTAGCGTTTTTTTGTACTTTACCTTGTCACAATTACCTTCTCTTGATTTTTCAAAGTTCATTTTGAATTTTTTTTGTGAAATGCAAGAGTTGGAATATTTCAGCAGTGTTTTGTCGTGGTTTACCTTGTCACATTTACATTCTCTTGATTTTTCAAAGTGATTTTTGTTTTTTTTCTTTGAAATGCAAGAGTAGGAATATTTAAGTAGTGTTTTGTCGTGGTTTACCTGATCACAGTTATATTCTCTTAATTTTTCAAAGTTCATTTTGGATTTCTTTCCTTGAAATGCAAGAGTTGGAATGTTGCAGTAGTGTATTGTTGTGCTTCACGTTGCCACACTTACATTCTCTTGATGTTTCAAAGTTCATTTTGGATTTCTTTCGTTGAAATGCAAGAATTGGAATATTTCAGTAGTGTATTGTCATGGTTTACCATATCACAGTTACATTCTATTGATTTTTAACGTTCATTTTGAATTTCCTTAGTGAAATGCAAGAGTTGGAATATCTAAGCAGTGTCTTGTTGTGCTTTACCATGTCACAGTTACATTCTCTTGATTTTTCAATGTTCATTTTGGATTTCTTTCCTTGAAATGCAAGAGTTGGAATATTTCAGTAGTGTTTTGTCGTGGTTTACCTTGTCACAGTTACATTTTCTTGATTTTTCAAAGTTCATTTTTGGATTTCTTTCGTTGAAATGCAAGAGTTGGAATATATCAGTAGTGTTTTGTTGTGCTTTACCTTGTCTCAGTTACCTTCTCTTTATCTTTCAAAGTTTATTTTCAATTTTTTTCGTTAAAGTTAAGAGTTGGAATATTTCAGTAGTGTTTTTTCGTTCTTTACCTTGTCACAGTTACATTCTCTTGATTTTTAAAAGTGATTTTGGATTTTTTTACTTGAAATGCAAGAGTAGGAATATTTCAGTAGTGTTTTGTCGTGGTTTACCTTATCACAGTTACATTCTCTTGATTTTTCAAAGTTCATTTTGGATTTCTTTCCTTGAAATGCAAGAGTTGGAATATTTCAGTAGTGTTTTGTTGTGCTTTACCTTGTCACAGTTACATTCTCTTGATGTTTCAAAGTTCATTTTGGATTTCTTTCGTTGAAATGCAAGAGTTGGAATATTTCAGTAGTGTATTGTCATGGTTTACCATATCACAGTTACATTCTCTTGATTTTTAAAGTTCATTTTGAATTTCTTTCGTGAAATGCAAGAGTTGGTATATCTCAGCAGTGTCTCGTTGTGCTTTACCTTGTCACAGTTAAATTCTCTTGATTTTTCAAAGTTCATTTTGGATTTCTATCCTTGAAATGCAAGAGCTGGAATATTTAAGTAGTGTTTTGTCGTGGTTTACCTTGTCACAGTTACATTTTCTTGATTTTTCAAAGTTCATTTTTGGATTTCTTTCGTTGAAATGCAAGAGTTGGAATATTTCAGTAGTGTTTTGTTATGGTTTACCTTGTCATAGTTACATTCGCTTGATTTCTAAAAGTTCATTTTGGATTTCTTTCCTTGAAATGCAAGAGTTGGAATACCATTTTTCGTTAAGTGTCAGAGTGAATAAATTCATTATCAACATCCTATCTCAGATACATCAAATAAAATTGACAAAATCTAAATTTCAGAATGAATAAATTCATTATCAACATTCTTTTTCGGATATGTCGGATAAAATTGACAAAATCTATTTATCAGAGTGACTAAACTCTGTATCATCATCCTTTTCTCGCGTCTATAGGATAAAATTGTCAAGATCTAAGTGTCAGAGTGAATAATTTTTTTTTATCAGCATCCTTTGTCAGATACATCTCATAAAATAGACCAAACCTAAATTTCAGAATGAGTAAACTCATTATCAACATCCTTTGTCAGATATTTCGGATTAAATTGAAAAAATGTAAGTGTCGGAGTGAGTAAATTTTTTTTATCAACATCCTTTTGTCAGACACATCAAATAAAATTGACAAAATCTAAATTTCAGAATGAATAAATGCTTTAACAACATCCTTTATCGGATATGGCGGATAAAATTGACAAAATCTAAATTTCAGAATGAATAAATTCTATATCAACATCCTTTGTCGGATAAGTCGTATAAAATTGACAAAATAAAAGTGTTAGAGTGAATACATTTTTTTATCAACATTCTTTGACAGATACATCTGATAAAATTGACAAAATCTAAGTATTTCAGTAACTCTAATATATATCAATATACTTTTTTCAGATACATAGGACAAAATTGAAAAATTCTACGTGTTAGAGCAAACAAATTTTTTTTATCAACATCCTTTGGCAGATACATCGGATAAAATTGACAAAATCTAAATTCCAGAATGAATAAATTCTATATCAACATCCTTTGTCGGATATGTCGGATAAAATTGACAAAATAAAAGTGTCAGAGTGAATAATTTTTTTTATCAACATCCTTTGGCAGATACATCGGATCAAATTGACAAAATCTAAGTATCAGAGTGACTAAAATCTATATCAATATCCCTTTCTCAGATACATAGAATAAAATTGACAATTTCTAAGTGTTAGATCTAATAGATTTTTTAAACAACATCATTTGACAGATGCATCGGAGAAAATTGACAAAATCTAAATTTCAGAATGTATAAATTCATTATCAAAATCCTTTGTCAGTTAAATTTGATAAAATTGACAAAATCCAAGTGCCAGTATGAATAAATTTTTTATCAGCATCCTTTTGTAAGACACATCAAACAAAATTTACAAAATATAAATTTCAGAATGAATAAATTCTATATCAACATCCTTTGTCGGATATGTCGGATAAAATTTACAAAATATAAGTATCAGAGTGAATAAATTTTTTTATTAACATCCTTTGGCAAATACATCGGGTAAAATTGACGAAATGTAAGCATAAGAGTGACTAAATTCTATATCAACATCCTTTTCTCGGATACATAGGACAAAATTGACAAATTCTAAGTGTTAGAGTGAATAAATTTTTTTTATCAACATCCTTAGACAGACACACATCGGATAAAATTGACAAAATCTGAATAATTTCAATATCAACATCCTTTTTCGAATATGTCGGATAAAATTGACAAAATATAAGTGTCAGAGTGAATAATTTTTTTTATCAACATCCTTTGTCAGATACATCAAATAAAATTGACAAAATCTAAATTTCAGAATGAATCAATGCTTTAACAACAATCTTTTATCGGATATGTCGGATAAAATTGACATAATCTAAGTATCAAAGTGACTAAATTCTATATCAACATCCTTTTCTCAAATACATAGGATAGAATTGACAAATTCTAAGTGTTAGAGTGAATAATTTTTTTTTATCAACCTCCTTTGGCATTTAAGTCTGATAATATATACAGAATCTAAATTTCAGAATGAATAAATTCATTCTCAACATCCTTTTCCGGATGTGTCGAATAAAATTGACAAAATCTAACTATGAGCGTAAATATTTTTTTTAACAGCACCCTATGCCAGATACATCGAACAAAATTGATAAAATATAAGTGCCAGAGTGAATAAATTTTTTTTATCAACATCTTTTGTCAGATACATCAAATAAAATTAACAAAATCTAAATTTCAGAATGAATAAATTCATTATCAACATCCTTCTTCGGATACGTCGGATAAAATTGACAAAATCTCAGTATCAGAGTGACTAAACTCTGTATCATCATCCTTTTCTCGCGTATATAGAATAAAATTGTCAAAATCCAAATGTTAGTGTGAATAATTTTTTTTAGCAGCATCCTTTGTCAGATACATCAAATAAAATTGACAAAATCTAAATTTCAGAATGAATAAATTCATTATCAACATCCTTTGTCGGATATGTCGGATAAAATTGACAAAATATAAGTGTCAGAGTGAATAAATTTTTTTTATCACCATGCTTTTGTCAGACACATCAAATAAAATTGACAAAATCTAAATTTTAGAATGAATAAATGCTTTAACAACATCCTTTATCGGATATGGCGGATAAAATTGACAAAATCTAAATTTCAGAATGAATAAATTCTATATCAACATCCTTTGTCGGATATGTCGGATAAAATTGACAAAATAAAAGTGTCAGAGTGAATAATTTATTTTTATCAACATCCTTTGGCAGATACATCGGATAAAATTGACAAAATACAAGGATCAGAGTAACTAAAATCTATATCAATATCCTTTTCTCGGATACATAGGATAAAATTGACAAATTCTAAGTGTTAGAGCGAATAAATTTTCGTATCAACATCCTTTGTCAGACACATCGAAAAAAATTGACAAAATCTCAATGTCAGAGTGAATAAATTCTTAATTAAACTTTTTTGTCGGATATACCGTTTAAAATTGACAAAATAAAAGTGTCAAAGTGAATAATTTTTTTCTTATCAACATCCTTTGGCAGATACATCGGATAATATTGACAAAATCTAAGGATCAGAGTGACTAAAATCTATATCAATATCCCTTTCTCGGATACTTAGGATAAAATTGACAAATTCTAAGTGTAAGAGCGAATAAATTTTTTTATCAACATCCTTTGTCAGATACATAGGATAAAATTGACAAAATCTAAGTGTCAGTGTGAATAATTTTTTTTATCAACATCCTTTTGTCAGACACATCAAATAAAATTTACAAAATCTAAATTTCAGAATGAATAAATTCTATATCAACATCCTTTGTGGCATATATCGGACAAAATTTACAAAATATAAGTATCAGAGTGAATAAATTTTTTTATTAGCATCCTTTGGCAAATATATCGGGTAAAATTGACGAAATGTAAGCATAAAAGTGACTAAATTCTATATCAAAATCCTTTTCTCGGATACATAGGACAAAATTGACAAATTCTAAGTGTTAGAGTGAATAAATTTTTTTTATCAACATCCTTTGACAGAAACATCGGATAAAATTGACAAAATCTACATTTCAGAATGAATAAATTCATTATCAACATCCTTTGTCGAATATGTCGGGTAAAATTGACAAAATCTAAGTGTCAGAGTTAATAATTTTTTTTTATCAACATCATTTGTTAGATACATCTAACAAAATCGACAAAATCTAAATTTCAGAAGGAATAAATGCTTTAACAATAATCTCTAATCGGATATGTTGGATAAAATTTACATAATCTAAGTATCAGAGTGACTAAATTCTATATCAACATCCTTTTCTCAGATACATAGGATAAAATTGACAAATTCTAAGTGTTAGAGTGAATAATTTTTTTTTATCAAACTCCTTTGGCAGATACGTCGGATAAAATTTACAAAATCTAAATTTCAGAATGAATAAATTCATTATCAACATCCTTTGTCGGATATGTCGGATAAAATTGACAAAATCTAAGTATCAGAGTGAATATTTTTTTAACAACATCCTTTGCCAGATACTTCGAATAAAATTAATAAAATATAAGTGCCAGAGCGAATAATTTTTTTTTATCAACATCTTTTGTCAGATACATCAAATAAAATTGACAAAATCTAAATTTCAAAATAAATAAATGCTTTAACAACATCCTTTATCGGATATGTCGGATAAAATTGACAAAATCGAAGTATCAGAATGACTAAATTCTATATCAACATCCTTTTCTCGGATACATAGGATAAAAATTGACAAATTCTAAGTGTTAGAGTGAATAATTTTTTTTTATCAACATCCTTTGCCAGATACATCGGATAAAATTGACAAAATCTAAGTATCATAGGGAATAAATTCATTATCAACATTCTTTGTCGGATATGTCGGATAAAATTGACAAAATATAAGTATCAGAGTGAATAACTTTTTTTATCAACAACCTTTGCCAGAAACATCGAATAAAATTGACATAATCTAAGTGTCAGAGTTAAATTTTTTTTTTATCAACATCCTTTGTCAGATGCATCGAATAAAAATTGACAAAATTTAAATATCATAATGAATAAATGCTTTAACAACATCCTTCATCGGATTTTTCGAATAAAATTGACAAAATCTAAATTTCAGAATGAGTAAATGCTATAACAATATCCTTTATCAGATATGTCGAATAAAATTGACAAAATCTAAGTATCAGAGTGACTAAATTCTATATCAACATCCTTTTCTCGGATACATAGAATAAAATTGACAGAATCTAAGTGCCAGAGTGAATAATTTTTTTTATCAACATCATTTGTCAGATATATGAAATAAAATTGACAAAATCTAAATTTCAGAATAAATAAATGCTTTAACAACCTCCTTTATCGGATATGTCGGATAAAATTGACAAAATCTAAGTATCAGGGGGATTAAATTCTATATCAACATCCTTTTCTCGGATACATAGGATAAAATTGACAAAATCTAAGTGTTAGAGTGAATAATTTTTTTTTATCAACATCCTTTGCCAGATACATCGGATAAAATTAACAAAATCTAAGTATCATAGGGAATCAATTCATTATCAACATCCTTTGTCGGATATGTCGGATAAAATTGACAAAATATAAGTATCAGAGTGAATAACTTTTTTTTTATCAACAACCTTTGCCAGAAACATCGAATAAAATGGTCAGAGTGTATACATTCATTATCAACATCCTTTCTGGGATATGTCGGATAAAATTGATAAAATCCAAGTATAAGAGTGATTAAATTCTATATCAAAAGCCGTTTATCGGATACTAACGATAAAATTGACATTATCTAAGTATCAGTCCGACTAAATTCTTCATCAACATCCTTTAAATGCATTATCAACATCATTTGTCGGCTAACGAGGTTACGTGCGCGCACGTAACCTCGTCTAAATTAACCTTAAAAAATGAAATAAAGCTATGTCGACTTTGTATGTCTCTCTCACTATGTATGCGCCGTCACGGTGTACACTCCATGTCTTTCTTGTCAATTTTACCTGTTTTAGCCGACAAATGATGTTGATAATGCATTTAAAGGATGTTGATAAAGCATTTATTCTCTCTCATACTTAAATTTTGTCGATTTTATCCCATGTATCCAAGAAAATGATATTGATATGGAATCTAATCACTCTTATACTTAGATTTTATCAATTTTATCTGACATATCCGACAAAGGATGTTGATAAAGAATTTTGTCGCTCTGAAACTTAGATTTTGTCAATTTTATCCGATGTAACTGGCAAAGGATGTTGATATAAAAAAATATATTCACTCTAACACTTAGATTTTGTCAATTTTAATCTATGTATCCGAGAAAAGGATGTTGATGTAGAATTTAATCACTCTGATACTTAGATTTTGTCAAATTTAGTTGAAAAATCCGATGAAGGATGTTGTTAAAGCATTTATTCATTGTGATATTTAAGTTTTTTCAATATTTATTCGATGCATCTGACAAAGGATGTTGATAAAAAAAAATTATTCACTCTGATACTTATATTTTGTCAATTTTATTCGATGTTTCTGGCAAAGGTTGTTGATAAAAAAAGTTATTCACTCCGATAATTATATTTGGTCAATTTTATCTGAAATATATAACCAACAATGTGCATACTGAATTCATTCCCTCTAATAATTAGAGTTTTTAAATTTTATTCAATTTATCTGGCAAACGATTTTTATAAAAAAAATTTATTCACCCTAATACCTAGATTTTGTCAATTTTATCCTATGTATCCGAGAAAAGGATGTTGATATAGAATTTAGTCCCTCTGATACTTTCATTTTGTCAATTTTATCCGACATATTCGATAAAGGATGTTGTTAAAAGCATTTATTTATTCTGAAATTTAGATTTTGTCAATTTTATTTGATGTATCTGATAAATGAGGTTGATAAAAAAATTATTCACTCTGGCACTTAGATTCTTTCAATTTTATTCTATGTATCCGAGAAAAGGATGTTAATATAGAATTTAGTCACTCTGATACTTAGATTTTGTCAATTTTATCCGACATATCTGATAAAGGATATTGTTATAGCATTTATTCATTCTGAAATTTAGATTTTGTCAATTTTATCCGACATATCCGACAAAGGGTGTTGATAATGAATTTTTTCATTCGGAAATTCAGATTTTGTCAATTTTATCCTATGTATCCGAGAAAAGTATGTTGATAAAAAAATTTATTCACTCTGACACTTAGACTCTGTCAATTTTATCCTATTTTTCCGAGAAAAGGATGTTGATATAGAATTTAGTCACTCTGATACTTAGATTTTGTCAATTTTATCCGACATATCCGATAAAGGATGTTGTTAAAGCATTTATTCATTCTGAAATTTAGATTTTGTCAATTTTATTTGATGTATCTGACAAAAGATGTTGATAAAAAAAATTTATTCGCTCTGGCACTTATATTTTATCAATTTTATTCGATGTATCTGGCAAAGGATGTTGTTAAAAAATATTCACTCTGATACTAAGATTTTGTCATTTTTATCCTACATATGCGATAAAGGATGTTGATAATGAATTTATTCATTCTGAAATTTAGATTTTGTCAATTTTATCTGACGTATCTGCCAAAGGAGTTTGATAGAAAAAAATTATTCACTCTAACACTTAGAATTTGTCAATTTTATCCTATGTATCTGAGAAAACGAAGTTGATATAGAATTTAGTCACTCTGATACTTAGATTTTTTTAATTTTATCCGACATATCCGATTAGAGATTGTTGTTAAAGCATTTATTCATTCTGAAATTTAGATTTTGTCAATTTTGTTTGATGTATCTGACAAATGATGTTGATAAAAAAAAAATTATTCACTCTGACACTTGTTTTTTGTCAATTTTATCCGACATATTCGACAAAGGATGTTGATAATGAATTTATTCATTCTGAAATGTAGATTTTGTCAATTTTATCCGATGTGTTTGTCAAAGGATGTTGATAAAAAAAAAATTTATTCACTCTAACACTTAGAATTTGTAAATTTTGTCTTTTGTTTCTGAGAAAAGGATGTTGATATAGAATTTAGTCACTTGTATGCTTACATTTCGGCAATTTTCCCCTATACATTTGCCAAAGGATGCTAATAAAAAAAAATTATTTAGTTTGATACTTATATCTTGTAAATTTTATCCGACATATGCCACAAAGAATGTTGATATTGAATTTAGTCCCTCTGAAATTTATATTTTGTTAATTTCGTTTGATGTGTTACTAAAGGATGTTGATAAAAAAAATTATTCACACTGTCACCTAGATTTTTCAAATTTTATCATGTTTATCTGACAAAGAAGTTTGATATTGAATTTATAAATTCTAGACTTTAGAGTTTGTTAATTTTCTCTAATGCTTCCTTTAATGGATCTTGATAAAAAAATTTATTCAATCCGGAACTTCTATAGCGTAATTTTTGTTCTCATTATACAAGAAAAGCATCTCGATATTCTCCCTGATACTCAGATTTTGTCAATATTATCAGACGTAGCTTCCAAAGGATGTTGATAAAAAATTTTTATTCGCTCTGACACTTATATTTTGTCAATTTTATCCGACATATCCGACAAAGGATGTTGATATAGAATTTATTCATTCTGAAATTTAGATTTTGTCAATTTTATCCGATGTATCTGCCAAAGGATCTTGATAAAAAAATTTATTCGTTCTAACACTTGGAATTTGTCAATTTTATCATATGTATCTGAGAAAGTTATATTGATATTGATTTTAGTCACTCTAATACTCAGATTTTGTCAATATTTTCCGATTTATATGTCAAAGGATGTTGATAAAAAAAAATCTATTCGCTTTGACACTTATGTTTTGTCAATTTCATCTGACTTATCTGATAAAGGATGTTGACATAAAATATATTTTTTCTCGTATTTAGATTTTTTCAATTTTATCCGACATATATAATAAAGGATGTTGTTAAAGCATTTATTCATTCTGAAATTTAGATTTTGTCAATTTTATTTGATGTATCTGACAAAAGGATGTTGATAAAACAAATTTATTCACTCTGAAACTTATATTTTATCAATTTTATCCGACACATCCGACAAAGGATGTTGATAATGAATTTATTCATTGTGAAATTTAGATTGTGGCAATTTTATTTGATGTTCTCTGACAAAGGATGTTGTTAAAAAAAAATTATTCACTCTGACATTTGTATTTTTGACAATTTTATCCTATGTATCCTAGAAAAGGATGATGATATAGAATTTAGTCACTCTGATACTTAGATTTTGTCAATTATATCTGACATGTCTGACAAAGGATGTTGATAATGAATTTATTCATTCTGAAATTTAGATTTTGTCAATTTTATTTGATGTATCTGACAAAGGATGTTGATAATGAATTTATTCACTCTGACACTTAACGAAAAATGGTATTCCAACTCTTGCATTTCAAGGAAAGAAATCCAAAATGAACTTTTGAGAAATCAAGCGAATGTAACTATGACAATTTAAAACGTAACAAAACAATACTGAAATATTCCAACTCTTGCATTGTAACAATATAAATCCAAAGTTAAACCTTGAAAAATCAATAGAATGTAACTATGACAAGGTAAACCAAAACAAGACACTACTAAAATATTCAAACTCTTACATTTCAAGCAAAGAAATCCAATATGAACTTTGAAAAATCAAGAGAATTTAACTGTGACAAGGTAAAGCACAACGAGACACTACTGAAATATTCCAACTCTTGCATTTCACGAAAGAAATTCAAAATGAACTTTAAAAATCAAGAGAATGTAACTGTGATATGGTAAACCATGACAATACACTACTGAAATATTCCAACTCTTGCATTTCAACGAAAGAAATCCAAAATGAACTTTGAATCATCAAGAGAATGTAACTGTGACAAGGTGAAGCACAACAGGACACTACTGAAATATTCCAAATCTTACATTTCAAGGAAAGAAATACAAAATGAACTTTGAAAAATCAAGAGAATGTAACTGTGACAAGGTAAACCACGACAAATACTACTGAAATATTCCTACTCTTGCATTTCAAGGAAAAAAATCCAAAATGAACTTTGAAAAATCAAGATAATGTAAACACGACAATTTAAACAACGACAAACCACTACTTAAATATTCCAACTCTGGCATTTCACGTAAGAAATTCAAAATAAACTTTGAAAAATCATGAGTATGTAATTGTTACAAGGTAAAGTTCGCCAAAACCATACTGATATCGACCACATGATGAATTTCGACAAGATGTATCCAAACTGAACTTTTAGATTTTAATAGAATATTAATATGACAAGGTAAAAAATGAAAAATCATTCTTGAAACATCACAGCTTTCAATCTTCCCATTGGAAACTCAAAACGAAATGTGAAAAATCACCAGAATGTAACTGTGACAAGGTAAACCACGACAAAACACTTCTGAAATATTCCAACTCTTGCATTTTACGAAAGAAATTCAAAATGAACTTCGAAAAATCAAGAGAATGTAACTGTGACAAGGTAAAGCATAACAAAACACTACTGAAATATTCCAACTCTTGCATTTCAACAAATGAAACCCAAAAAAAACACTTCTAAAACATCAAGAGAATGTAATAGTGACAAGGTAAACCATGACAAAACAATACTGAAATATTCCAACTCTTTTATTACAATAAGGATAACCATAATGAACTTTTAGCAATCAAGAGACGTTAGCTGTAACCAGGTAAACCACGACAAAAAACGTGTGACATATCCAAACTCCTGCATTTCACGAAATAAATTCAAAATTAGCTTTGAAAATTCATTATAAAATAAATGTGATAAGGGGAACCACAACAAAACACTACTGAAATATTCCAACTCCTGCATTTTAACAAAAGAAATCCAAAATGAACTTTGAAAAATCAAGAGAATGTAACTGTGACAAGATAAACCACGACAAAACACTACTGAAATATTCCAACTCTGGCATTTCACGAAAGAAATTCAAAATTAAGTTTGAAAAATCAAGAGAATGTAACTGTGACATGGTAAACCACGACAAAACACTACTGAAATATTCCAACTCTTGCATTTCACGAAAGAAATTAAAAATGAACTTTGAAAATCAAGAGAATGTAACTGTGACAAGGTAAAACATAACAAAACATTACTGAAATATTCCAACTCTTGCATTTCAACAACAGAAATCCAAAATGAACTTTGAAAAATCAAGAGAATGTAACTGTGACAAGGTAAAGAATAACAAGACACTACTGAAATATTACAACACTTGCATTTCAACGAAAGAAATTCAAAATGAACTTTGAAAAATAAAGAGAATGTAACTGTGACAATGTAAACAACGACAAAACACTAGCAAAATATTCCAACTCTTGCATTACAAGAAAAAAAATTCAAAATGAACTTTGAAAAATTAAGAGAATGTAACTTTGACAAGGTTAACCACAAACAAAACACTACTGAAATATTCCAACTCTTGCATTTCAACGAAAGAAATCCAAAATGAACTTTGAAAAATCAAGAGAATGTAACTGTGACAAGGTAAAGCACAACAAGAGAGTGACAAGGTAAAGCATAACAAGACACTACTGAAATATTCCAACTCTTGCATTTCAATGAATGAAATTCAAAATGAACTTTGAAAAATTAAGAGAATGTAACTCTGACAAGGTAAACCACGACAAAACACTACTGAATTTAAGTTTGTTTCATCTGATTCTAATACATTTAAAAAAAAAGTTGAAAAAATATATCGTGTTAAAAAAAGGGGGGGCCAAACAGTGGGAGGGCGGGGGCGCTCTTCGGGTTTGGGGATAAGGGGCCTTGGGGAGTTGATGTCTCTGCTGGTTAGGGTCGTTGGTGCTTATGATCCTTGATGGTTCGTACTCACATGCACCTTACTACTTGATTTGCAAGGATTTCTAAGGTTTGTTCTGAATTTCATTTTTAAAATTGTTTTCTTACCATCTACATCTCTCTTAGTATCAACTTATTAGAATGCTCAAACGTTAGACCCTATTTTAAATTGACAATACTGTTCAAAAATCACTTGTGCATTATACAGACCACATCGGAGAAGTAAAGCTAGGTCAAGTCACAATGTCATTCTATCGTCGTTAGCCATTTTCATAGACTGATGTTTCAAATTTATAACAAATTACCTGAGTTAACAACCCCTTCAGGGATTACCTTAACTGCTAATCAGTTTAATCCTTTTTTTTTCTCCACCTTCATACAATCTAATCACTAATTAGAATCATTCACACTCCTATTATTCAAAACATTAATTAATATCGTTCATAGTGTCCAATTTGCGAATTCCTTATCCCTTTTTGCAAAAATGTCAATCAAAACAATTTCTAAATACGAAATTTAACAATCTCTAGTTTTCGATTAAAAAAAAACAAAAACAAACAAAAATAAAAATGTAAAGTTGAATACTCACTCTCTTTGAAAAACCAAACCAGACTATACCCACCAAACCAGACTATACCCATCAAACCAGACGATACTCACCAAACCAGACTATACCCATCAAACCAGACTATACCCACCAAACCAGACTATATTCACCAAACCAGATTATACCCAACAAACCAGACTATACCTACCAAACCAGACTATACCCACCAAACCAGACTATACCCACCAGAAACCTGTCTGGTTGGCCTTGGTAAGTCAATAACCCCAAATAGCACAGGACGGAACATAGTCTAGGCAAAGTATAATGCCATGTGAGAGGATACTCACTTTCTTTGAAAAGGTGTAGAGGCACGATAGAATAACATGGAGATTCCTAGGGTTGCGATAGAAGTATAATGCCATGTGAGAGGATACTCACTCTCTTTGAAAAGGTGTAGAGGCGCGATAGAATAACATGGAGATTCCTAGGGGCGCGATAGAAGCATAATGCCATGTGAGAGGATACTCACTCTCTTTGAAAAGGTGTAGAGGCGTGAGCAAATAACATGGAGATTCCTAGGGGCGTGAGCAAAGTATAAGTTAACATACTACTATCGTATAAACTTCGAAGGGGGCTCATTGGCTTGATAATCAGAAGTTCTGGTGACTTTTTTAAGATTCAGAGTGATCAGAGGGTGGATAACCCCCCACCCCACACCTCGTATTTTCCCAAAATGTATCTGTTAGTAATTTTGAAATGACCATTTGTTGTCGTAGAAACTTGGAAAAAAAGCTTATTCGATTGGATATGGAAAGGGCTAGTGACCCTTTTATTAGTTAATAGTGATTGGAGGGCAAAAATCCCCCCCCCCACGCTCATCAATTTCTATACACCTCTAATCAAAATTTTGAGATATCCATTTTGTTCAGCGTACTTGAAAGGCCTGGAAATTATGTCATTGACAACCCCCATAACTTCTCAAGACCAGAACATAATTTGCAATTTACATTTTTGCACTTTACTTTTAATTTGCAGAAAATACATTTAAAATGTTTTGACTTTGTTTTTACTTGTTTAAAATGTTTTTACCATATATATGAAGGGGGAAGTCCTCCCCTTGCACTCAAATTGCAGCGCGAGTCTCTGGTGCCCTTTTTAAGAGTCACAAGAGATTAGAGGGCAAGCAGCCCTTCTCTCAAGCCCATTCATTATCCGAACGCATCCAGTCAAAATTTCGAGACAGGGATTTTGTTCAGCATAGTAGAACAGTCCATCAACTATTTCTTTAGGAATATTAGGCATGTCAAGCTTTTCAAAGAAATATAAAGAGCTCCATTAGCCAAAAATGGCCAAAAATAAAGTCAAATTATCTTTTATGTATAAAACAGTCACTCTTCTCTAGCGATAAATAGATAAAACTAAAGATAAACAGAAACCGCGTCAAATAACTAAGGTAAACTCAAAACTAGCCAAAATTAAAATGAGTAGGGATGATAAGTAGAAAGGGGTCAGAAGGCGCGGGGTGACACCCCTGCTGCCACCTAAAACTTTTTTACATAATTTATGCATGTTTTTATGGTTTTTCTCACTTGAAAAAACAGGGATTTTCTCACTTTTATGGATGTTTCTTGGACACTTATGTGTGTTGGTCAATTTATTTGATGTTTTTCATGGATGTCAAAATCAATTCATGGATTTGTTATGGTTTTTGTCAGTGAGAATGAAAAAACAGGAATTTTCTCACTTTGATGGATGTTTTCTGGATTATTGAGTCTAACGAGGACCGGAGTCAATGACCTAAATTTGCAAAGGTCAATTTATTTGATGTTGTTGTTGTTTTGAGCAAGTGCATGCTCGGATCGAATGTTAAGAGTTTCCAGGAATTATGAAACAGATAGATCACGTGTTTCCTATTCAGCCAATCAGAGAGTCGGTTTACATATTAGCCGCGCAGAGAATATGAGGAAAGGATTTTTGCTATAGTTTTATTAGTCTGTGAATAGAATTCAAAGGAGTGAGAAGAAGAACAGTTTGACTTTACTCATTTGGATATATTTATTTGCGTGTTGATGATGAGTGGAATGTTTACCCTATTAGAAGTTGATAGTGGAGTTGATGGCAATAATACAACCAAACATTGCGGTGGAAATCACGAGAGGATCACGGCTTTGTCTGGAATGGGATGAAGTATATGCAAGATATGTGTTATCCTTGAGCAAATTTAAAATGGAGGATCAATTATTTTTCGCTGCAAAAGTTGATATAGAGCATGTGAATAGACTTCAATGTGCTTTAAGTGCGTTGGTGAAACATATCGAAGACAATAAACTGTATCGCTAATTGTAAATGCTTAGTAGTATAGTCCTTCTATTGAATTTGCCAAGGCCCCCGTAGCAAACAGGTTTTTCTGGTAGGTAAAGATTTATACAGGTCATTACACCTTTGCCAAGAGATTAAACCAGTATTGTCTATAACTTAATTTACGTTGGTTAAACTTCCGATGGTTAAGAAAGCGTAACAGGTAATTAAAGTATGAGAAATGGGATGCTATAATTAGACTGATTTTAAGTTGAAACATAGTGACGTAAAAATAAATCAGTTATTTGGGTGCGGGTATAGGCCTTAACAGGGTCGGTGCTTGCTTGTCTTGGGTGTTAAATTAAGAAGTTGTTATATCTTTTAAAAGAGCTTTAAGGTGTTTGAGACAATCAGTTGCCTAATTAATTGTGAATTTAATTTAAATTAATTTCATAAAAAACTAAATTTTTTGTTTTAATAATTATATTTTATATATTTTAAAATAGCTTTACGGGGTTTGAGAGACTCAGTTGCCTAATTCCGTGGGATTTTTCTTTACTTGATGGTCATTAAAAACGAAATTTTTGTGTTAAATAAGTAGTTTTTTTATCCTTTAAAAGAGCTTTAAGGGGTTTGAGAGACTCAGTTGCCTAATTCCGTGTGTTTTTGCTTTACTTGATGGTCATTAAAAACGAATTTTTTGTGTTAAATAAGTAGTTTTTGTATCTTTTAAAAGAGCTTTACGGTGTTTGAGAGTCTCAGTTGCCTAATTCCGTGTGATTTTTCTTTTCTTGGTGGTCATTAAAAACTAAATTTTTGTGTTAAATAAGTAGTTATTGTATCTTTTTAAAAGAGCTTTACGGGGTTTAAGAGACTCAGTTGCCTAATTCCGTGTGATTTTTCTTTACGTGATGGTCATTAAAAACTAAAGTTTTGTGTTAAATAATTAGTTTTGTATCATTTAATAGAGAGTTAAAGGGTTTGAGAGACTCAGTTGCCAGATTCCATGTGATTTTTCTTTACTTGGTGGTCATTTGTTGTATCTTTTAAAAGAGCTTTACAGGGATTGAGAGACTCAGTTGCCTAATTCCGTGTGATTTTCCTTTACTTGGTGGTCATTAAAAACGAAATTTTTATGTTAAATAAGTAGTTTTTGTATCTTTTAAAAGAGCTTTAAGGGGTTTGAGAGACTCAGTTGCCTGACTCCTAGTAGTTTTCCTTTACTTCGCGGTCATTATAAACGAAATTTTTGTGTTTAAATAAGTAGTTTTTGTATCTTTTCAAAGAGCTTTACAGGGTTTGAGAGACTCAGTTGCCGGATTCCTTGTGATTTTTCTTTACGTGGTGGTCATTAAAAAAGATATTTTTGTTATTTAGATGTTGATTTTTTAACTTTTAAAAGAGCTTTACGTTGATTGAGAGACTCAGTTGCCGTATTCCGTGTGGTTTTTATTTACTTGATGGTCATTAAAAACGAAATTTTTGTGTTAAATAAGTAGTTTTTGTATCTTTTAAAAGAGCTTTACAGGGTTCGAGAGACTCAGTTGCCTAATTCCGTGTGGTTTTCCTTTACTTGGTGGTCATTAAAAACTAAATTTTTGTGTTAATTTATTTGTTTTTTTATCTATTTAATTATATATAGTGGGTTTGAGAGACTCACTTTCCTTAGTCCGTGTTTTTTTTCTTGACTTGATGGTCATTAAAAAATAAATTTTTTGTGTTAAATCAGTAGTTTTTGTATCTTTTAAAAGAGCTTTACAGGGATTGGGAGACTCAGTTGCCGGATTCCGTGTGGTTTTCTTTAATTGGTGGTCATTAAAAATGAAATTTTTGTGTTAAATAAGTAGTTTTTGTATCTTTTAAAAGAGCTTTATGGGGATTGAGAGACTCAGTTGCCTAATTCCTTGTGGTTTTTCTTTAAGTTGTGCTCATTAAAAAAGAAAATTTTTTGTTAATTAAGTATTTTTTGTATATTTTAATATATCTGTCATTGTAGTTTTAGAATAATTTTACTGTTAACTTGTTTTGTTTATTTTATTTGTTTTAAATAAAAAATTATTTTTTTGTGTTAAATAATTAGTTTTTGTATCTTTTAAAAGAGCTTTACGGGGATTGAGAGACTCAGTTTTACCTTGTCACAGTTACATTTTCTTGATTTTTCCAAGTTCATTTGAATTTATTTCGTTGAAATTCAAGAGTTGGAATACTTCAGTAGTGTCTGGTTGTGGTTTACCTTGTCACAGTTACATTTTCTTGATTTTTCAAAGTTCATTTTGAATTTCTTTCGCTGAAATGCAAGAGTTGGAATATTTCAGTAGTGTTTGGCTGTGGTTTACCTTGTCACAATTACATTTTCTTGATTTTCAAAGTTCATTTTGAATTTCTTTCGTTGAAATGCAAGAGTTGGAATATTTCAGTAGTGTTTGGTTGTGGTTTACCTTGTCACAGTTACATTTTCTTGATTTTTCAAAGTTCATTTTGAATTTCTTTCGCTGAAATGCAAGAGTTGGAATAGTTCAGTAGTGTTTGGTTGTGGTTTACCTTGTCACAGTTACATTTTCTTGATTTTTCAAAGTTCATTTTGAATTTCTTTCGTTGAAATGCAAGAGTTGGAATATTTCAGTAGTGTTTGGTTGTGGTTTACCTTGTCACAGTTACATTTTCTTGATTTTTCAAAGTTCATTTTGAATTTCTTTCGTTGAAATGCAAGAGTTGGAATATTTCAGTAGTGTTTGGTTGTGGTTTACCTTGTCACAGTTACATTTTCTTGATTTTTCAAAGTTCATTTTGAATTTCTTTCGCTGAAATGCAAGAGTTGGAATATTTCAGTAGTGTTTGGTTGTGGTTTACCTTGTCACAGTTACATTTTCTTGATTTTTCAAAGTTCATTTTGAATTTCTTTCGTTGAAATGCAAGAGTTGGAATATTTCAGTAGTGTTTGGTTGTGGTTTACCTTGTCACAGTTACATTTTCTTGATTTTTCAAAGTTCATTTTGAATTTCTTTCATTGAAATGCAAGAGTTGGAATATTTCAGTAGTGTTTGGTTGTGGTTTACCTTGTCACAGTTACATTTTCTTGATTTTTCAAAGTTCATTTTGAATTTCTTTCGTTGAAATGCAAGAGTTGGAATATTTCAGTAGTGTTTGGTTGTGGTTTACCTTGTCACAGTTACATTTTCTTGATTTTTCAAAGATCATTTCGAATTTCCTTCGTTGAAATGCAAGAGTTGGAATATTTCAGTAGTGTTTGGTTGTGGTTTACCTTGTCACAGTTACATTTTCTTGATTTTTCAAATTTCATTTTGAATTTCATTCCTTGAAAAGAAAGATTTGGAATCTTTAATTAGTGTTGGGTTGTTGTTTTACCTTGTAACATTTACATTTTATTTATTTTTAAATGTTCATTTTGAATTTCTTTAGTTGAAATTCAAGAGTTGGAATATTTAAGTAATGTTTGGTTGTGGTTTAACTTTTCACACTTACATTTTCTTGATTTTGAAAAGTTCATTTTGAATTTATTTCGTTGAAATGCAAGAGTTGGAATATTTCAGTAGTGTTTGGTTGTGGTTTACCTTGTCACAGTTACATTTTCTTGATTTTTCAAAGTTCATTTTGAATTTCTTTCGTTGAAATGGAAGAGTTGGAATATTTCAGTAGTGTTTGATTGTGGTTTACCTTGTCACAGTTACATTTTCTTGATTTTTTCAATGTTCATTTTGAATTTATTTCTCTGAAATGCAATAGTTGTAATATTTCAGTAGTGTTTGTTTGTGGTTTACCTTGTCACATTTACATTTTCTTGATTTTTAAAATTTCATTTGAACTTCTTTAGTTGTAATTCAAGAGTTGGAATATTTCAGTAGTTTTTGTTTGTGTTTTAGATTGTAACAGTTACATTTTCTTGATTTTTCAAAGTTCATTTTGAATTTCTTTCGCTTGAAATGCAAGAGTTGGAATATTTCAGTAGTGTTTGGTTGTGGTTTACCTTGTCAAAGTTACATTTTATTGATTTTTCAAAGTTCATTTTGAATTTCAGTAGTGTTTTTTTGTGTTTTACATTGTAACATTTAAATTTTATTTATATATAATTTTTAAAATTTAATTTATATATATTATATGATAGAGTCGGAATATTTAAGTATTGTTTGGTTGTGGTTTACATTGTCAAAGTTACATTTTATTGTGTTGTCATAGGTCCAGTTGAATGACTTGTGTGTCAAAGCTCGTGAGTTAATTGTTTTGGGGGGGATTGAGGGTTAGGTCGGGGTCCTCGTTACCTGTTCTTGATTTTTCATTTGTCTTTAGTATGTAATTCGAAGTAACGCTATATATGTACAATTTCATTAGTTTATGAATATGATTTACCTTGTCACAGTTACTTTTTCTTAATTTTTCAAAGTTCATTTTGAATTTCTTTCGCTGAAATGCAAGAGTTGGAATATTTCAGTGTCAAAGTTACATTTTCTTGATTTTTAAAAGTTCATTTTGAATTTCTTTCGTTGAAATGCAAGAGTTGGAATATTTCAGTAGTGTTTGGTTGTGGTTTACCTTGTCACAGTTACATTTTCTTGATTTTTCAAAGTTCATTTTGAATTTCTTTCATTGAAATGCCAGATTTGGTATATTTCAGTGGTGTTTGGTTATTGTTTACCTTGTCGCAGTTACATTTTCTTGTTTTTTCAAAGTTCATTTTGAATTTCTTTCGTTGAAATGCAAGAGTTGGAATATTTCAAAAGTGTTTTATTGTGGTTTACCTTGTCAGAGTTACATTTTCTTGATTTTTCAAAGTTAATTTTGAATTTATTTCATTGAAATGCAAGAGTTGGAATATTTCAGTAGTGATTGGTTATGGTTTACCTTGTCACAGTGACAATTTCTTGATTTTTCAAAGTTCATTTGGAATTTCATTCGTTGAAATGCAAGAGTTGGAATATATCAGTAGTGTTTGCTTGTGGTTTACCTTGTCACAGATAAATTTTCTTGATTTCTCAAATTTCATTTTGAACTTCATTCCCTTAAAAGCAAGAGTTGGACTATTTAAGATGTGATTTGTTGTGGTTTAGATTGTCAAAGATCCATATTAATTATTTTTAATATTTCTTTCCGAATTTCTTTAGTTGAAATGCAAGATTTGGACTATTTCACTAGTGTATGGTTTTGGTTTACCTTGTCACAGTTACATTTTCTTGATTTTTCAAAGTTCATTTTTAATTTCTTTCCTTTAAATGAAAGAGTTGGAATATTTGAGTAGTGTTTTGTTGTGGTTTAAATTTTCACAGTTACATTTTCTTTAATTTTCAAAGTTCATTTTGAATTTGTGTCGTTGAAATGCAAGAGGTGGAATATTTCATTAGTGTTTGTTTCTGGTTTAACTTGTCACAGCTACATTTTCTTGATTTTTCAAAGTTCATTTCGAATTTCTTTCGTTGAAATTCAAGAGTTGGAATATTTCAGTAGTGTTTGGTTGTGGTTTACCTTGTCACAGTTACATTTTCTTGATTTTTCAAAGTTCATTTTGAATTTCTTTCGTTGAAATGCAAGAGTTGGAATATTTCAGTAGTTTTTGCTTGTGGTTTATCCTGTCACAGTTACATTTTCTTGATTTTTCAAAGTTCATTTTGAATCATTCAAGAAACGTGATTAAACACGTTTTTAAACTACATGCTATTTGCATGTCTTTCCTTGGCACCTTTCCAAACGAGCGGGGATTCCCCGCTGGTTCGCCACTCTAAGTGAACCTAGATCAACCCAACTTTTTGGATATCTCTCTCACTATGACTCTGTTTGTGTGTCGTGTCTGTGCGTGTCTCGTTTCTATGTGTGTGTGTCATCTCTGTGGGTGTGTTGTCTAAAAAACCAGTCTGGTTGAAAGTGTGGAGTTTTCGTACTGCTCACTTTTTTTGCAATGTGTAGGAACCAGCGGGGAATCCCCGCTCGTTTGGAAAGGTGCCAAGGAAAGGCATGCAAATAGCATGTAGTTTAAAAACGTGTTTAATCACGTTTCTTGAATGATTCAAAATAAACTTTGAAAAATCAAGAAAATGTAACTGTGACAAGGTAAACCACAAGCAAACACTACTGAAATATTCCAACTCTTGCATTTCAAGGAAAGAAATTCAAAATGAACTTTGAAAAATCAAGAAAATGTAACTGTGACAAGGTAAACCGCAACCAAACACTACTGAAAAATTCCAACTCTTGCATTTCAACGAAAGAAATTCAAAATGAACTTTGAAAAATCAAGAAAATGTAGCTGTGACAAGGTGAACCACAATCAAACACTACTGAAATATTCCAACTCTTGCATTTCAACGAAAGAAATTCAAAATGAACTTTGAAAAATCAAGAAAATGTAAATGTGACAAGGTAAACCGCAACCAAAGCATACAGAAAAATTACACAAATTGAATAAAATCTATAGATAAAATCAATGATAAATGAAAAAACAACACCATGAAGCAGACAAAATGTCCAAATAAAAAAAAAACTCCAGAAATAGACAAAATCTTGCATTTCAACAAAAGAAATTCAAAATGATCTTTGAAAAATCAAGAAAATGTAACTGTGACAAGGTAAACCACAACCAAACACTACTTAAATATTCCAACTCTTGCATTTCAACGAATGAAATTAAAAATTAAAATTTAAAAAAATAGAATAAGGTTCTTTGTAAATGAATCCAACTCCAAACCTAAAATGATATATTACAAAAATTTATATTCAACTAAAGAAATTAATAATGAACTTTGAAAAATCAAGAAATTTTAACTGTGACAAGGTATACCACAACCAAACACTACTGAAATATTCCAACTCTTGCATTTCAGCGAAAGAAATTCAAAATGAACTTTGAAAAATCAAGAAAATGTAACTGTGACAAGGTAAACCACAACCAAACACTACTGAAATATTCCAACTCTTGCATTTCAGCGAAAGAAATTCAAAATGAACTTTGAAAAATCCATAAAATGTAACTTTGACAAGGTAAACCACAAACAAACACTACTGAAATATTCCAACTCTTGCATTTCAACGAAAAAAACTCAAAATGAACTTTGAAAAATCAAGAAAATGTAACTGTGACAAGGTAAATCACAACCAAACACTACTGAACTATTCCAACTCTTGCATTTCAGCGAAAGAAATTCAAAATGAACTTTGAAAAAATCAAGAAAATGTAACTGTGACAAGGTAAACCACAACCAACCACTACTAAAATATTCCAACTATTGCATTTCAACGAAAGAAAATAAAAAATAAATTTTAAAAATCATTAATATGTAACTGTGACAAGTTAAACCACAACCACGAACTACTGAAATATTCCAACTCTTCCATTTCAACGAAAGAAATTAAAAATTAAATTTGAAAAAACAATAAAATGTAAATGCGACAAGGTAAACCACAACCAAACATTACTTAAATATTACAACTCTTGCATTTCAACGAAACAAACTCAAAATGAACTTTGAAAAATCAAGAAAATATAACTGTGACAAGGTAAAACACAACCAAACACTACTGAAATATTCCAACTCTTGCATTTTAACGATAGAAAATCAAAATGAACTTTGAAAAATCAAGAAAATGTAACTGTGACAAGGTAAACCACAACCAAACACTACTGAAATATTCCAACTCTTGCATTTCAATGAAAGAAATTCAAAATGAACTTTGAAAAATCAAGAAAATGTAACTGTGACAAGGTAAACCACAACCAAACACTACTGAAATATTCCAACTCTTGCATTTCAACGAAAGAAATTCAAAATGAACTTTGAAAAATCAAGAAAATGTAACTGTGACAAGGTAAACCACAACCACACACTACTGAAAGATGACAACTCTTGCATTTCACCGAAAGAAATTCAAAATGAACTTTGAAAAATCCAGAAAATGTAACTCTGACAAGGTAAACCACAACCAAACACTACTGAAATATTCCAACTCTTGCATTTCAACGACAGAAATTCAAAATGAACTTTGAAAAATCAAGAAAATGTAGCTGTGACAAGGTAAACCACAACTAAACACTACTGAAATATTTAAACTCTTGCATTTCAACGACAGAAATTCAAAATGAACTTTGAAAAATCAAGAAAATGTAACTGTGACAAGGTAAACCACAACCAAACACTACTGAAATATTCCAACTCTTGCATTTCAACGACAGAAATTCAAAATGAACTTTGAAAAATCAAGAAAATGTAGCTGTGACAAGGTAAACCACAACCAAACACTACTGAAATATTCCAACTCTTGCATTTCAACGAAAGAAATTCAAAATGAACTTTGAAAAATCAAGAAAATGTAACTGTGACAAGGTAATCCACAACCACACTCAAATGACTGATTCCATCACTTTAACTAAATCTAAAGAAAAAAACAATGAAAAAAGAAAAAACACGAACCAGAACAAGACTAACTGTTAACAACATAAACACACTAATGAAATAGTCAAACTCTTTCATCTCAACGAAAGAAAACCAAAATGGTCGTTGAAAAATCAAGAAAATGTAACTGTCACAATGTAAACCACAACAAAACACACATGAAAAAGTAAAAATCAATAAATACAAAGAAATAAATTCAAAATTAAATAATAAAAATCAATAAAAATTAACTTTTACATGGAAAAGCACAACCAAACAATAATGAAATATTCCAAATCTTGCATTTCAACGAAAGAAATTCAAAATGAACTTTGAAAAATCAAGAAAATGTAACTGTGACATGGTAAACCACAACCAAACACTACTGAAATAGACCAACTCTTGCATTTCAGCGAAAGAAATTCAAAATGAACTTTGAAAAATCAAGAAAATGTAACTGTGACATGGTAAACCACAACCAAACACTACTGAAATTCAAAATGAAATTGGTTTATTCTATAAAATTTAACTGTGACAAGGTAATCCACAACCAAACACAACTGAAATATTCCAACTCTTGCATTTCAGCGAAAGAAATTAAAAATGAACTTTGAACAATCCATAAAAAGTAACAGTGACAAGGTAAAACACAACCAAACACTACTGAAATATTGCAACTCTTGCATTTCAACGAAAGAAATTCAAAATGAACTTTGAAAAATCAAGAAAATGTAACTGTGACAAGGTAAACCACAACCAAACACTACTAACATATTCCAACTCTTGCATTTCATCGAAATAAATTCAAAAAGAAAATTGAAAAAATCAAGAAAATGTAACTGTGACAAGGTAAACCACAACAAAACACTACTGAAATATTCCAACTCTTCCATTTCAACGAAAGAAATTCAAAATGAACTTTGAAAAATCAAGAAAATGTAACTGT